>NC_051074.1:45380134-45753168 GCF_004664715.2 Peromyscus leucopus | reverse complement strand
TAGTGTGACCCCTTTCAGCCATTAAAAGTGGCGTTCCTGGACTCACACCTCAGTTTCCTATTTTTTTCTCATTACTTTTTATATGTAGCAGCATGTACTTTTTGTGGAAAAACTATTTCATAAGTAAATATAACCAAATTGTATCTTTAGGATGAAGACTATCTATACCAAAGTATAACTGATCATTTTGTGATGCCAGAATAATTTATATAATGACCAAAACAAAACAAAACAAAAAACCCTATAGGCTGACTTCATCCCATGTGCTGGGTATTCCTCTCAGTAATGAACAGAAAATGTCTTTTCTTCTCAGATATGCACATGATGGTGTCTAGGCCAGAACAGTGGGTAAAGCCAATGGCCGTGGCAGGTGCCAATCAATATACCTTTCATCTTGAGGCAACTGAGAACCCGGGGGCTTTGATTAAAGACATCCGGGAGAATGGGATGAAGGTAAGTTGATGATAAGAGTCATGTTTTATACCAGTTCTTGTCAAAGTTTGAAAGACAGGTGGGGAAAAAATGATAGGGAAAGGACTGGACGTGGGCAGCTGGGAGTCCAGAGTTAAGTATGAAATGTTTGTAAGATAGATTCTGCCTATGTTTCTGAAGGTCACTGCCTTGGAATCATTCACATTTAATGACCATGTTATCGTTAAAAACAAACGAAAAACCAGTGCTAGAATCCTTTCTGGCCTGAATGTGTCACTGAGAGGGGGAAGTGGATACACAGAGTCCAACCCCTGAAAAAGAAGCTATTTGTAGTTGATACCCACTGGGAAGGAGAAAATCAGTTTTCTACAGTGGAGTTTTACTGAGTCTATCGGCCATACTCTAGGGCAGGCCCAATCTCCAGGAGTAGTTGACCAATACAAAAAGAACTCCTTGTTTGTTTATTTTGGGGGCGGAATTGTTTTTTTGTCTCATTGTTTTGTTTGATTTTTGATTTTTGTATATGTTTGCATGTGTTTGGTTTGGTTTGGTTTCATTTATTTTTTTTTAAATAGGGTTTCTCTGTGTAGCCCTGGCTGTCCTGGAACTCACTCTGTAGACCAGGCTGGCCTCGAACCCAGGGATCTACCTGCCTCTGCCTCTCGAGTGCTGGGATTAAAAAATTAAATTAAAAATTTAAAAAAATATGTATTAAAAAAATGCAGATGTGCCACCACCACCAGGCACATGTGTATCTTTTTAAGAGAGAGCAGGAGAGAATATAAAGTTGAGTGGATAGGGAGGATCTGGGAGGAGTTGAGGGCATGATCAAAATATATTGTAAGAAAAATATTTTAGCCGGGCGGTGGTGGCGCACGCCTTTAATCCCAGCACTCGGGAGGCAGAGCCAGGCGGATCTCTGTGAGTTCGAGGCCAGCCTAGTCTCCAAAGTGAGTTCCAGGAAAGGCGCAAAGCTACACAGAGAAACCCTGTCTCGAAAAACCAAAAAAAAAAAAAGAAAGAAAGAAAAAGAAAAATATTTTAAAGTAAAAATCAAAAAATAAGGTAGCAAAAATAAATCCAAATCAAACAAACAAACCTGATGTTGTACTCTGGATATTTGCATATTGTTTTGTGAGTTGGTTTTTTTAAACTTGGCCACAATACCCAATAGGGAAATGATGTGATTTAGCATTTGTGTGTTACAGGTCGGCCTTGCCATCAAGCCAGGAACGACAGTTGAATATTTGGCCCCATGGGCTAATCAAATAGATATGGCTTTGGTAATGACCGTAGAACCTGGGTTTGGAGGGCAAAAATTCATGGAAGATATGATGCCCAAGGTAAAAGAAATACTCTGTTCTGGGGTGAGGTTTCTACTATAGGTGTGTATTTAGTAGATGTGTCCTGCTTTGGAGGTGAGGGAACAGAGATGCCTTCAGATACTGTAAGACAGTAAGATAGGTTTTAAAATAAAAGCTAATATCCATATTGCAAATTTTTTAAGCTGCTATTTTTGTGACCTTGGGTCACTTGAGAATTTTCATTAGTCTTTGCAAAGCTATCACAAATTGATGTCATTTGCTAAACTTCTTTGATAAACATGATATGCTTCGGTCCATTGAAAGTGATCCCCAGTCATGTTGTGTGTACAGCTAAGCTCGGGGGAGCGCTGATGTTTTGTGTGCTTGGTTGTTTTCCCTTGCGTGTGCACTGTGGGAGTCACTGTTTCTTCGTGTATGTCTAGGTTCACTGGTTGAGGACCCAGTTCCCAACTTTGGATATAGAGGTCGATGGTGGAGTAGGTCCTGACACTGTTCAGAAATGTGCGGAGGTGAGAGTGCTCCTCAACTGTGACCAGGCCAGCTTCTGTAGGCGCAGTCTGCATGACAGTCCATCTATCACCAAAGAATTGCTTGAGTTGAGTTTTTCCTTGGGAAAATATTTTTCGCTCAAACATAGGGTTAGGAAAGTAAAGAACAAGTGAGTTTCTAAATTGATGATCACTGAGCATCGTCTATTAGATCCTGCTAAGTTGTTTGGTTTTGAACTCTTCTGCGGTGCTGTTCCTGCTCAAATTAAGAGACATATTAATCAATAGTCCTATAAACTCTAATTCCTGAAAGAATGTTAGTGGAGATGTAAAGCCCTGCTATCAGGTGACTGGGTCTCATTGGAGAGATTTCCTCACCGTGTGGTTTTCCAGCTTCTAACAATGGACTACACAGCAGATTGGCTTTCCCTCAGCTCAGACCCCAGGCCCAGAGCTGTATTTGGAGCTATCTCATTTGAGCTTTTTAGGGTGTTCCCTTTACCCCCCATTTCTTTGACTCCACATTTAAAAATGTTATCCAGGGAGAATTTTCTAAGGAACTATAAGTGCTGGAACCTAAGAAAGCATAAAGATACATTTTTACATTCTTTCTGACACAAAGTGACAGAAATGTTCCAGTGTTTTATGGCCAGCTTCTCATTTTCAGTCTCCTTTCAGACTTTCTTGAAACAAACAGCTACCGGGTTTCCTTAGTGTCTGCGGTCCTTGGTGTGCGTTAGGAAAAGCCTGACTGGAATAGAGATCTAAAAAGGCAAAGCCTCATTTCTAAGTGTCAGCAGAGGTACTGTGTGGAGCTAGGACTAGTTTACGCAGCAGCAGTTCAGTGACTTGGTAGGCGCATTTACAAGTAACTGTGGCCTCATTTATGAGCATTTTCCCTTCTTACCTCAGTGAATTAGAGTGCTACACTCAGCTTCTGGGGAAGCGCTGGCAGAGACAAGGGTGGAAAGGCTGCTCCAGGACTTCTGTGTTGGTTTCTTCCATGCTAACACACAGCCATGTACTTCTTACAGGCAGGAGCTAACATGATTGTGTCTGGCAGTGCCATCATGAAGAGTGACGACCCCAGATCTGTTATCAACTTACTAAGAAATGTCTGTTCAGAAGCTGCTCAGAAACGTTCTCTTGATCGATGAAGCCACAGGAACCCCGGTTCTGCTCATGAAATCTTTTTTATTGGAAAAGAGGAATATTAACTACCAAATCACATTGAATCGAAGCAGTGCTGCATTCCAGTGATTAAATTCAATTGTGCAAGATGTTCAAGAGGTTAGAAATAACTACCTTTTTAGTGATGCCATTTAGAGATTAGCGTGATGAAATATTCATGTTTATATTGGGAGAATGATTTTTGTAAAGAGTGAAAATATGGTTTAAGATTAGACAGAAATGTGTCTTAATGCCTAAAGAGGAAAATTAGCTACTATGAAAACCATTTTTCTGTATTTTTAAAAAGAATGTTCTGTTGTTTCTTGGTTTATCCCTAAAGCAAATGACATCCATTTTCTCTGTTTCATGTCATTTGTGGTTTGTTTATATGCCTGAGAATATGAATGGAATGGGACTAAAATTAGAAGCTTTGTTGGGGTAGCACGTCATTGTCTGGCATCTGAAACATTTTTACTTTTTATCTTACACTTGGTTTATTAAAGACTATAAAAAATGTATGAGGGCTAGGGTTTCTGAAATCCAAGCACAGACTCTTATCAAGGTATTTTCTTTGTCACAGCAGGCTTTTCAGTAACTCCTTTCTGCTTCTGGTTCTCACTCAACTACCATTCTTAGGGCTATGAAATAATACTGTTGTGGTAGCTGTGAGCAGAGAGGAACCATACAGTCTTTCTTGGAAGCTCCACTGGGTTGAATCCAGGTTAGCTCCATTCTAGATCTTTGATTTTAAGAAAAGTCACTCAACCTGTTTTCACTGTCAACTCTTACATCTGTTAAATGGAACCATTACTACTGTGGGTTGAGAATTAAAAGCATAACATGATACTAGATAGCCTATAGTTCTACTCTTAGACTGTAGGGGATGATCAACACAAAATGGCAAGCATTGTCTGGTTTGTGAGTATTACACACTTTGGTTGTGCTTAATTAACTCCTAGATTTTCTATAATTGTTAGCAGGTATGTTTTGTGCTGGCACATAGAAAGGGTCCAGGAAAAGCGGGCTTTCTGGTGTGTCCTGCTGCTCAGACTACAGACGGCCCCTGAGAGGTAGGTTAGGGAGAAGAAAGGTTTTTTTAACTTTATTTTTAGTGTAACTATGCTCTCTAGCAGAATAAGCGTGAGTAAAGCATACTCTGGAAATACAGATGGGGCCCCAGGATGTTTATATCATTTCTAAGAAAGAAGAAGCAGGCTAAGAGAGGACAGGGTACAGACTTCATCCATGAACGAAGTATTACTAACAGTGTTCCCAGTTACCGAAAGACTGGCAATGCGCATCAGCAAGTTCACTCTCATTCTTGACTATGACAAGAACACAACCAGTATCATTACATTTCTTCAGGCTACTATGAGTTTTGAGAAATAAGGTTTTAAAAAATAAGAACACTGACAAACTTAGGCATGAAACAGAGATTGCTGGGGCTTTTTCCTGCCCTATAAGGTAAAGTTTATTAATACTTGTTTTTATTTTGGCTTAGGAAAAGTTTGTGCCACGAGTAATAGCATTTAATCAAATCACACAATACAAGGCATATAGAAATAACTTTAATTAAAAAACTATGTAGAAGATTATAATATCAGTCATGACAAAGATTTGAATTACTTGCTGGGACAACTTGTATTTTTCTGGCTTTTGTTATCTTTTTCTTTAAAAATAAATGTACAGTAAAACTATAAGCAAAAGTTTGTAACTACTGAATTTGAATGGTTCCCCAGCCCCCTTTTGCAGGGACCAGTTTAATTTCTAATCCTCAACAAAACCTTAAGTATCTAATCCCACAGACGCTAAGCCCAGTGGCCAGGATTTTCAGTATTATGGGAACTACAAATTGAGTAACCTTTCTTTGCATAACAAAAAGTGGTTGATACAAATTGTCCTTAACTTTCGTCTAGAAAAAAATGGTATTATAGCTCCAAAAAGAATTTTCCTTAATGTACACTCCTCAGTATTCTATATTAAAGTCTTAGTCTTTGAAAAAACTTGAATTCTTGATCTAGGAGCCTATTAAGAGTAGATATTTGAGTAAGCTATGGCAAGGAGAAACCAAATTAGAAGCTTCTAGCTGTACATTTGCTAGAATTACAACCATATTATGATTTGTATGCTGTTTTGCATTTTAAATTACTGTCTTGAAGAGGTACATAAAGCAAGTAAAACTCAGGGTGAATTTTCAAAGACGATAGTTTTAAAATGTATCAATATATTAAACTCTAAGTTGCTTCTCTTAATTCTGTTAAGAGTAAGCAGAAAGTCTGTGGTTAGTCCAAGAGAGAACAATGATTTCAAATAAATGAATATTGTATTATCTGATATAAGAATTTCCATAAATAACTTATATTGGTTAAACAATTTTTAGAATAAAAGAAAAAACAACTCCCTTTCCATAGTCAAAGCTTTCAGATGTCTATTATCAGTCAACACCTGTGCTAGATATTCATGGCAACTTACATTGCATAGAGTAGTTCATAGATGCAGTTTTAAGACTACGTGTGTGCGTGTGTGTATATATTCTGTATACACACTAGTATATTCTCATATTACTGAGGCAATTTTAATGAACTGCCATGAGAACAGATACAAAGAATAGTTGTCATTTGATGCAAATCAACTGTATTGTCAGGAAGGGTCTCTTAACAGTTACCCCATAGTGTGGTTTCACATCAAATTGCAGCAGTGTATGATCTGTGTTACTGACAGACACAAGTTACTAGCATTTGTGTAGGTGAAAAGCTAGCTACTTCTGTGATTCAGGAAAAAGAAACTTCTCTGGCCTGTTTCATGAACAGTGAAAGATGGATACATGCAGCACATCCTCCTTGTCTGGAATTGTGACCAGAGGAGCAGAAGAGTCAGAAGAGGGTTTAGGTTTTTCTTCCTCTTTTCCTTTCAGTTACATAGTTTTCATAATTTGTTCCCTGTCACCTATTTCTTTTAACATTAGTAACTCCTATACCAAAGGTTTTATACTCTTCCATTCCATCTAACTGCATTTTTGGAGGGTGGCCATCCTCTGGTGTAGTGCTACAGAAGACTTCGTTGCGGAAGGCTGCGCTTGCCCCCTCAGTCTGATCCTTTCTTTCATCTTGGCATAATAAGGCTGCAGCATCCTCATCCTTCAGTGGAAAAGCTCGTCGCTCCCACCGCAAAGACTGAAAGGGGAAAGAAACATTTTCAGTTAAGTTTCACCTAATTTGATTATTTGTTAAGGAATTTGTAATGTCAGTTTTTATAATGATTCTTTGAGTATCTAAGTTCAGGTTTTTATTTCCTCTCATATCAAAATGGAATATACTAAGAATTTCTTGACTTTAAGGAATTATTTCTTTACTCTGCTAAGAAGAGCAGATACTGCCACAGAACCCTTTAAGGAAGGATTTCTTCCATTTGCTGTACTTCATTTCTGTCTCATTGTTATTACAGATCCTCTTTCTTCCTAATTTTCTGCAACTTGCATATTAACTTCTATAGTCCCTCCATTCTTGATCTAGTTATTTTTCAACACCCTGTAATGGGGATAGAAGCATGAACTTTGCACAGTTGTAGGATATACTCCCCTACAGTAGGAGCTGGATCTGTGTGGAGACAAGTCAAACCTTTTGTTCGCAGCAGGGAAACAGAGGCTGTGCTTACTGTGCGCCATGTGCCAGTCTCCAGTGCTCAGGTTTGTTCTTAAAGAAAGTGCAGTAGAATCCCCATCCCCTAACAGGCAAGTAAGTAGATAGGTCAGGGTTGTTACTGGCAGGCTGTGCCCCCCAAAAATAAAAATACAAGTAAATTTCTAATAGAATGGAACTAGAGTGCTCCACTATAGACCTTCATGGCCATGCTAGACTGAACATCTCACTGAGTTTGATATGTAGTAAAACAATTTACAATAAGCAATTTCTACACACAAGTGAGATGAAGTTAAAAGACAGTTAAAAGAAAATGCAGTCATATAACCTAGGCTTACCTTGATTTCTTGACTATCACTTAAAGAAAGTGAATCCTGAGCACACAGACTGTGGTTGTCTGCTGGGAGCTCGAGGGGACTCTCGGCATTAGCACACTGCTGAGCACTGCTAAGTTCACTTGGGTTTTCCTTCAGAACCAAGTCCTGTCCTTCCATGTTTTTACTGTAAGCTCTAGTAAGGAAATAAATGAATACAGGGTATCACACTAAGTCAGTACTGTGTTTTTCTAGTGTTTCTACCCAAGGTCATCTGATGATCTTCCCAGTGTTGTTTTTAGGAAAGGTTTCTATCCAAGGCTTAAATATCCTCATTGAGTACTCAATCATTGTTGTTACAGTTCTTTGGTTTGACAAGACAGAAAGGGCCATGTATTTGACTTTTACAGTCTTTGAGTTCTCAGTTTATTCTAGAATTGTTTTAACATACATGAAGACCTCAATTCACATTTTTTCCTCTGTACTTCTGGAAAGTTCTATCTAGGATGTGGAAAAGAACTGGAATTCTAGAGTTTCATTTATATTAGGAGAACTCTTTAAACAAAGATTTACAGTACATCTGAACAGCTAGGCAGAGAAGGGACTTTATTATTATTTAACTAATTGAAAGATGTTCTTTAAATGAAGAGACAGCTAGATTTTTACATGAACTTGCTTCTTTAGTTGTGGCTATATTAAAAACAATGAAATGTAACTACAAAGGTATTTCAAATACATAATTACTAATTATGTCACATTTATTCTCTCCCAGTCTTCTTAGGAGCTTGTTTCTGGTTTTGAGACAGAGTTTGGCTCTGTGGCACATGTTCTAACACATGATCATCCTGCCTCATCCCCATGAATGCAGGAACTCTGAGCATGTGCCCAGATCTAATATTTATATTTTTAAAAGTCCCATGAACTATTTGTCTTTTATACTAAAATAAAATTTCTCAAATAATTTGTGTTAAGTATTATTTTTGAGATGTTTGTTAAAATGGATTGCCTAAACTCCAGTACCTTATGCTGGGTTCACTCTTTAAACAACATTGAAATAACTTGCTTTAAGATTCTGGAGAAGAGTTTCCTCACTGTGCAATCTATACTGGTCTTAAACTAGAGATCCACCTGCCTCAGCTTCCTAATTAATTACTGGCATGTGCCACCATGGCTGTATGAAATGACATGCATTATATAGAATGTTCCTTATATTTCCTGGGTAAGTATGATACCATGGGTGGTAGCACATAAAATGTGAGAAACTCATTCTGTCGTGTAATTTCCCAGATGCATGTGGGATGTCAGTTTCTGTATGCAGATGTCACTTTACACAACAGCTGGTTTGCATCCTGTGATTTCCTTCTCGGGGGTCTTGCCTGAATCTCATGGCTGGGTTCTGTTCATTCCTCATGTGTTACGGCTTTAATGCTTTAAACTTGAAATACTTGCCTGTTATTTCTTCTGTGCCACTTGCTTTGCTCCCAGAGTGACCACCTAGCTTGCTCTCTCTCTTCGTATTTTTTGTGTCTTAGGGAGAAGACTTCATCAGAAAGATCTTCTATCTGGTAAGATTTTTGAAACATGAAAACAAGTTTCAAATGGTCTTTGTAAGCACAGAGCTTTTTAAAACATCCTACTCTTGGCCCAAGTTCTAATATGTACCTAGATTACAAATGGGTTCTCTCCATTTGCCACAGCTGTGGGATTATTTTGTTATTGTTTGGGTACAGGCTCTAGCTGTACTAAGGCAAGCTTGAATATGCACCCCTCTTACCTTAGCCTCTAGAGTGCAGGGATGACAGGAATGTGCTACCTTACCCAAGCTACAAAAAAATAGTCTTAAACTCTATTCATTCCACAGAGTAATTATGGATTATCCATTATGAAGTACAATGTTCAAAGAATATGTCAAATGTCAAAAAAAAGTAAAACAAATTGAGGTAAATCAGAATTTAGTTAATTGACTTAGTTAACTGGGTAACTCTGGGGAATTCGGTTTTCCTGGTAATGATCATTCTGACTTAGCAAGAGTGCAACAGAAAAGCAAAGTGCATTAACAGTAAGATATTGGTAGCTGAAAAATAAGACGAGTGGGTGTAGAAGCACTGTTAGTTGACAGAAAGTATGTGTGTGCCCTCTGTGTAACTCTAGCTTTCATTAGAGGCCATCATCTTGGAATTAGTGTTACATTGTATTTCCCCCTAGTTGCTCCTTTCCTTAGTTCTTTGAGCGTTTTGAGGTTCATACAGTGTGTTTGATTCCCATCAGTGTTCTTAATGTAATTTTATCTATGCAGGTTTAGAATCCTTTACCAATAACTTCAGCATCCAAAAGTTGGGGTCGGGGAGACAAGCTTTTCATATAATTCACAGCTTGATCAGAAATGCTGTGACAATATTTATTTTTTCTGTTATATCCCATTTGTTCTGTATGTTTAACTACAAAAGCATTAATATTTAATTATTGCTAGGACTGTCCTTGCCTCTTGGTACTAACACTACAATATGTATCACACTGCCTTTTTGTTTGGTTTGGGAAATAACACTATGCTATATGACTTTTGCAATCAAATTTGGGAAGGAACATTTTTCTAAAAATATCCTTTTTGAAAAGATTTTTATCAATAAAAATCATGGTTTATATTTCCTTTTAGATATTTAAATATCAAATGATTTAGGCTTTATAATGTGAAAGGTGCAATTATCACATTAAACATAGGCAGCTTACCTCTTCTTTGCTTAAGTTCTGTTCATCAAGAGGCTGAAGAACCACCATCCTCCAGCTGTTGAAAACAAAAGAATTTCAGACAGCTTTTATCCAAATACAGCGGTTTTCTTTTCTAAACACAGCTAAAAATATTAGGTTTTATTTCCTCAAGATTTCCATAATTCAAGTGGTTGCATTTTAATAGTTTGTCATTTTAAAGAGAAAAAAAAAGATTTTATAAGAGAAGAAAGAAGATGAATTTTATTCTTTATACCTTACAGTGAATAGTTTCTTCTACGTAGTCGCATTCTCTAATTATGTACTGTCTGAATTAACACACTGGTAAGCTAATCACTTGGCTTGGGCAAAAATGAGAACCTGACCTGATTCAGTTTTCTTTGGTATGGAAATGTGAATCAGGCCCTTTTTAATTACTAGCTTAACAAACTGGCTCACAGAATTCTCCACTGTGAGTTGAAAACATTGTTGCTATGAAACACTATTAACCACAACAATATTCCTTATTTTAGAAAATGCCAATCTTGTAGATACGTAACTGTAGTGCCTACTAGTAGAGTACCAGACTAATTCCTCAGATTAATTGTGAAGTAGTAAGTGAACTTACAGAATTAAAATGGAAATGAATGGGCCCATGTGTTCATCTCCAACTTTTTCTATTTCCTAGTGCCATTTTCATATCTAAAAGAGATATGAAAATCTCTATTGCTATAAAAACATAGTTGCCTTCATTGCCAGTGGATGTAGATCTATGCATGGAATCGAGGAGTGCCTTAGTCTAGTCCTTTTCTAGCTCAACCTTCATGTATAAACTATTCCAAACCTCCTTGTCTGGCTAGACCTTGCACACTGGTATCTATGTAAATAAACATTTTTACCTTTTTGGATTATTTTCCTAGATATTCCCTCTCATTTTTCTATTTGATTTTTTTTATTGCTGAATTAGAGATAAATCAGAAACTCATTTTGTTTGCAAACATTACTGTCTTAACAGTGAGTGCACATGCAAATAGTTGATTTTTGTTTTTAATTCTTTGCAACCAAGTATACCTCTATCATAAAAGGCAAGAGCTGTTTGTTGTAATGTTTACACTGCTGAAATACTATGGTAATAAATATACATAATAGATACTTAAATATAACTAAGTAAAAATCAATTTTGAAGGCTAAAGTCAATCAATTTAATGTAAAGTTTCCTTTTACCATTTCCCTTCTATGCAAATAGGGAAAGGGGAGCATTCTTTTAGTTAAAACTTGACTCTGAATTTAAGTTTATGAAAGAAAGAAGAAAGAAAACAGATGGAAGGAAGTATACATACCGTGGAGTAAGTATTTCTTTATACTGGAGTTTCTCTAACTTAGCAGGTGCTACTAATGACATGGGGATCACGATGTTATCTATATCGTAAGAGCTCTCACTTCTTAGCCTCCTCCGTGCAGTACTCTGGAACACAGGATTATTGTACTAATTTACAGTAATGTTTTAGTTATCTGTGCTCATGCCTTCATTAGTTATATAAAAATAATACGTAGTATATATCTATGACATATTTTTTGTAAATTCTTGTTCTCAAATTTGATTATAAAATGCTAAGAAAGCCAATTAAATTAAGAGTGTTTATCTTTTGTAACCTAAGACATTTCTTTTAGAACACATGTAAAGAATATTTTGTGTAGAAACACACACAATTATTTGAAAGCTCCTGAGTGAAGATGGCTGCCACAGATCTTCATGTATGTATGTGCTCCTGGCCCCTGGGCTTCAGACTGCCCATCTTCATACCTGTGACCTCTCTACTTCTGGGCAGCAAAAAAATAAAACAATTTAAGAACACAAATCCCATATGTCAATAGCAAAACTGTGTTTAGCTTCAGATGTTAAAGAGTAGAGATAGTCATAAGAGTTATTGTTGTTTTTGAGACAGGGTTTTTCTGTGTTGTTTTGGTGCCTGTCCTGGATCTCGCTCTGTAGACCAGGCTGGCCTGGAACTCACAGAGATCCGGCTGGCTCTGCCTCCCGAGTACTGGGATTAAAGGTATGCATCACCACTGCCCGACTGAGGTGGTCATAAGTTTTTAGCAAAACCAAAGAATAAGGTGCTAGCTTCCAAGTCAAAAATGATTTATTTAACCAAATTTACTATTTCCTAATAAGATAGTTCTAAAATTTACTACTGAATAAGACTGGCATAGATTAACAAAATATTCTGACAGTTTTTTATTAGCTTGTTTTATTTTTAAAAAAATCTACAAAGCTAGTTTAGAATTTACAAATTTAAAAACAACCTACTTGTGAGGATGAATTCTGGGTTCTTGTTGTAACATTGGCATTAGAGACAGTAGTAAAATCGCAATGGGATCCTGGTTCTGTACGTTGAAAAGCAAATTCTTCAAATCTAGTTCTTTCTCCTGCTGTGGAAAGAATCCTTCAGAATGTCACATGTTAAAAATGACCACATGTATTAGAATTATTTTCCAAAATAAGTGAGAGGTGGTTGAGCATTAGTTTGTTTTTGTTTGCTTGCTTTTAAAGACATAATTTTGTCCAGAAAACAAAAGAAAATTATAAAACAAGTATATTCTTGCTACCAAGTATTTCTGGGGCTTCAGTGTCGTCTGCCTGTTTCACTTTGTGTGGTCCCTTGAGTAACCTTTTCCATTGTTTTTTCCCTATTCTTGTTTTTTAAGTGCCCCATTCAGGCTGTATTGTCAAGACTGATCTTAAGTTTCTTTTCTTTTTTTCTTATCTTTGCCTGTATTACTTTCTGTGAGATTTCCTTAAGTTGACATCTGAGTTTTTATTCTTATTGTTTTTCATTTATTTTTTATTTAATTTTAGTAAATTCTAAAGATTCATGTTTTCTGGTATTCATTTGATACAATATCCTAATCCTGTTTCATGAATGAATTTTTTCACAATATTCATTTCATATAAAAAAGTTATGTGTTCCATCAAGTTCTGCTTTTTATTCCTATTTGTAAGTATATTTGTGTTTCTGTTCACTTGTTTAGTACTGTTATCTGCATTACTTCAGTATGAATTGTTTAAAAAAAGAATATTTTCTTTATAATGTAAAAAGTAATAGGACCAACTATATATTTCTTCAGTTGTAAAAAAATAGTCTTTATTGGTTAGTAGCTTCAAAATTCACATATTAAAATGGTAATTGCCTTCTAGGTTTCTTTTATCCCAGAAGAATTCATTTTTCAGGGCACTGTCTTGTTAGGGACATGCCTAATTTACCAAATTTTTGTAATTATCTACTTATTTATTTGAAATATATCATTTTATTGATTTTTTTTTACTATCCCCTTATATCCATTAAATTTGAATCTATCACTCATTTCTATTTAGATAATCTATATTTTATAGTCTATATTATTAAGAGATTACAATTTTCCCCATGTATTGGCATGTATATATGAAAGTTCCTTAAAAGTTAGGTGATCTTTGCTTGACTGCTCTTAAAAGACACTTAAGCAAAATCTCGAGATGCATTTGTGAGCTTGTTCATTTTCTACCACAATGTGTTTGATCAGATTGTAGTGATTATAGATCTGTTATTTCGAGTGAAATTTCTAAAGACACTGGAGACAAATGTAGATCCATTGTATAAAATTATAAATCAGTACATTTTGGTTATAATTAGTTTCTAATTTACTGAGTATGTCCATGTTATTGAGATATAACATCTGGGAAAGATTTAATTCATGAATGTGATGTGTGATAGGACAACGAGCAAGAACCAGATGTGTACAAATGACTTTCTCTCCAAACTATACCATGCTGGTTTTCTTCTTAGCATTAACAATGAGTGTCGCAACTCGTCTCCTAAGTCCTACAACAAACCACACTTGATGTTATTAGAACATGTCTATTTTCAACTACTATTTCTTGTTCATCTCACAAATGTTACGTAGAGAGACTAAGGAGAATTAAAAAGGGGCATTGAAGTTCCTCAGTTGAATCCTGACCACTTTCTCACAATCTAAAACATTTAGTAATACTCATAAATTACTATCAGGTAACCTTACTCTGACTAGTCTGATTCTACTATAACCCAGAAGACTAAATCCAGTCCAGATAACAGGTGGCAGAAGGCACAGGAAAGAACCAGCGAGCAAATTCTGAACTAAGTACATGACTGTACTCATAGGGACATAGGTATCTGAGGTAGGTAGTGAATATTCTGGATTATAAATTCCCACGAGACAAGGGTTCTTTGAAGAATATAATTTTTATTTTCAATATTAATGGTCACATCTTCATTTTAACCTACCTAATGCTGTTTCACTCAAGTGTCTCTTTTTTCTTCCCTGTAATAGTTGTGATGACTGTGACCTTATCTGAGGCTTACATATAGGTGAATATCCATTTCTCCACTGATTCAGAGAAGTCCCTTGTACTAAAACAAACGAAAAGAAAGGCTATGTGATGTTTTTGTCCTTTAACAGAGACAGTGAACAGCTAACTTGTTTCTACTTATAGTATTGAAAATTTTAAGGTATTATTAGTTCAGAATTACATGAAATGAAATAAAAACTCAATTACCAAGATGGATAATTCCTAAACTAAAAAGAAATGAAATAGTAGGATTTCTCAAAAATGTTCTCAGGAAATGCCCAATTTCCATTTGTGTTTTACTTATGTATAAGTGAATAAAAAGAAGGGGCTGTGCTCTTAATGTCTTCAAAATCAGTGAACATTGGGTCAGATCTGTGAGTCTGGATGAATGCCAATTGAAATCCTGAGGTTGATGTCCTTAAATCTAGAAACACTCTTCACCAAGTAAGCATCAACATGTCATGACACATGGACTCTGTAAAAGCATGAACCTCATTTTACCTAATTGTGACAATGATACCACTGTTACTTAACTTTTGAAACCTGAATTTAAAATAATTTTACGTTAGTATCTCTGCCTCAGTTTCAACATATTTATAAAAGCAGCTGTCTTGGGGTTATAAGGATTCAATGAAGTATTCCTGAAATAGGTGTCTCTATGGAAAATTTGTCATAAATGTTACCTTAGTCATCGTGAGTGCTGATTATCTGAACCTCATAGTTCCAAATATTGCTTTAGTCAGTATCTTGGCTCCTTTTGGGGGAGCAGGGGATAAAGGTTTGGAAATGTGGGAAAGAATTGAAAAAAACATGTAGACTCAAGTGTCCAACCAAGGGAAAATAAAAGGCATAGCCTGACTAGCCTAACCACAGTTATCACGAATCCAGTTATAAGATGTCAGAGCACCCTAAAAATGGCAAGCCAGATTTTGTTATACAGGCTTATGTGTAGATGCACACATTTGCCAGCAAAAAACAAAATATAAATCAGAATTTATGAAGCATCACTGCAAAACTAATGTCCTAGGGAATTTAGCTGAAGAAATCCAAAGCAGAAGTACAAAGGAAAATGGTTACCACAAAAATTTGATAAATATCAGTGTTTTACTAGACCTGCAAGAGAATAAAAATGGCAAAGGAAAAATGATGTGGAGCAACTGGTAGACTGTAGAAGCCAGTACCTACCTCAATCAGCTAGATGGTTTAGAGAGGCTAACATTCAGGTAACAGAATCTACCTTTCCATAGAGAAATGGGTCTAAGGTAAGGTCCTCATCATGCCCCGCTTTGAAATGTTCTGTGTTTTCCCAACTCCAATCTGAAAACAGTTTTGAGTTCAAATCTCTGCGCTTTTCTCACAAACTGATTACTATAAGTAATAGTGGTAGAACAGCGCTAGCCATAAAGATCAGTTTCAAATGTAAGTATACAAATTCCTAAAATCTTCAGTACTGACACCATAAATAAAACAACAATGTAGAAGTAAAAGGACCATCTTAAGAAATAGTTTGTGGAGTGTTCCCGGAGTATAGAATAATAGGACTATAAAACAATAAAGAGAAGCAAGTCCTCAAAGCCTCTGCAGAGAATTCTCAGAAATAAAATATGCTTGTTCAGATTTTAAAATGATAATTAGTTGAACCATGGAACAAAATAGCCACAGCTAGGAAAATCAAAATTTGCCTGGAAAAGCTTCCACAATTGAATGAAGAGAATGAAGAAAAGAAAATGGAATGATAAGAGCAAAGTAAATGAAGAGCATTTGAAGAAATAGCCCTGGATTTTTCCTGAATTGCTTACAATAACTCTTAAGATTTGAAAGAGTTCACTTGAATGCCAAACAGCAAGTTTTTAAATATGTTGTGTGTCATAACAGTACACATAGATAAATATATCCTAAAAGTTGCAAGAAAGAAATTTAAAAGATTACTGTAAACGAATGAGGATTAGTTAATTGGATGTAAGAAAACACTGAAAACAGAATTCTTAAGACATCTGAAACTTCCTTCCATCCAACCAATGGAGAGAAAGGTGTTCAATAGGAAATGACAAAGAATAATCTTCATATACCTGGACAGCATAACCTAAGAGGGGAAGCTTATATCAATTGTACACCTTTACTGTCAGTTGGGTATTTTAAGCAAGTAAGTCCCATTTAGATCTTCATTGCTTTATAGGTCATAGTGAGGGGAAAGAGGACAAAATAGCTTGTATAAAGGTGCAAGACAAAATGCAAGGTGCAAGCAGGACACAGTCTCTTGTTGGAGTTTAAGGGTCTTCCATTAATTCCCTAAAGTACCTTAAAAGGATACAGGTAATAATTTGTAATCTAAATATCATTGGCTATGGTGATCAAAGGAAACTAAAAAATTAGACTTTCAGTGTAAACAGGTTATTGTGTTGGACTTATGTAGACATAAAGAGATTTCAAAACAAGCTTGTAAGATCATACTGGATGAAGCAGCCTGAGCCCTGAGTTTTTAGGTTGTTTATAGGTTATGCTTTTCTTACTCCTTGCAGATATTCACTTTAAAAAAGTTAAATACGACAACTTTGACATACTCAAATTCAAAAAACAATTGGAACAATACAAAGAATTTCCATATGCCCAATACTCAAATACTCAGATCCTCTTCTGTATGAATACACCTTTCTGACATAATGTTCCCTTACAAAACACACAGTGTTTCTCAAAAGCAAGACCTTTTATATACCCACATAGTTGTCAAGAATCAGAAAATATTACTAGCTAATTTATAGACATTCATATTCACCAGTTATTCCTATAATCTTTATGGACTCTTAATCATGTGATGTGTTCTTTAGGTCTTCTCTTAAAGCCTTATCTTGAGTTCTGTTCCCTTATTCATACCCTATAATACTTTGATAAAGACAGGCCTTTCAGTTGGCTTTTGCTGGCATCTCCTCTTGATTAGATTAATTATGTATTTACTCAACTTTACAGTTGGACTTTACCCTGCTTCTTTGTCAGTAGTCCACATGACTTTGTAAGTATAAAACCTAAGAGGACAGGATGAAGTGCTGTAGTGAGCCAAGGATCTGTCTGCTTACCTCCCAGAATACTCTCAGAAATATCAGGCTATTTGTAGATACTTGGAAGCACCACATTGTATTATGTCTCCACAATATGCATTTATTATCCATTATTTAAAATCTTACATAGTGTAAGCCAACATTGCATGTAATAACATATCACATAACTGTGCCAGTGTCTAAATCAGCTGAGCCATAATTGAAATGCAGAGTCTTGGGCCCCATACATACCAAACTTCTTGAATCGGAATCTGTATTCTAACAGTATTCTCCAAGCAATGTGTTTGCATGTTGAGTTTGAAGAATACTCATTTGGAACCTTTCATCTTTGTATAAATTCCAAAATGGCTCTTAGCATTTTTATCTTTCTAGAATTCCTCTGTCTATATCTCATCCCCCTTAACCTTCCTTTTTGCCTTATCATAAAAGAAGTTATTATAGATTGTTACCATGTTTCTTTGCATCACACCCATAATAGATATTCTTGTTGACTTTCTCCTTTGTTCTCTCTCTTCCATCTTTCTCTCTCTATATATATATGTACAGTAAATCAAAGGAAATTAAATCTTTGTTTCATTATATATGTATATAATATATAAAAATATATTTAATTTCCTGTGCTTTACCTTTGACTTTTTCAGCATTTTAGAGTCTGCTTAGCACTAAGTACCTTCTCACTGTGGGGGCCTACTTTTCTTTTAGACATAGGAAGAATCCTAATGCTTATTTAAGTTGAGAATGGTAGGGAATAGAGGAAAAGAAACTGGTACACAAAAGAATATTGCCTAGTAGTGTGGCAACATGAATCTCAAGCACATTCCACTCCATACATTTACAGTTTTCCATTTTATGTAGCATGTGACATATCACTATATTATTGATAAATTCAGTATCAATTCATTGCCTAACATACTGCCTCCTTTCTTTAAGTCAGAAAAACGGTAGACCATGAGAAGAAACATAATCCTCTTCTCTAATGCATCGTATATGCTCATTTTTGCATATTGCCTTTCACTGAAACATGTACATTTTATAATCCATACATACCTCAAATATGAAGTCATAATTTAAATTAGAATATAAGTATGTAGGTATTTTTATCTCATACTTTACTACTCATTATTATCCAGATGTTGCCTAATATTTCTCTGACTATTATTTAGGCATTCTGTAGCTGCTAGGCATCAGCTGTTGTCACCACCATCATGAAGGACCACTTTAGAATACTGCATTTCTGGGTTTGTAAAAAGAATTTATTAAATCTCAAATCTTATGTCATACGAAAGTACCTGGACATTGCCTATATTTTCTAATACTGCTTCTGTCTTCTTAAGCATGGGTAATTGCTCCTTGCCCAAGGTGTTTTGATTTATTCTGTAACTTTTACTATGAGAAATGTTAAAACACAGAGACTATAAAGATGATCTCTTCTGAATGTTGCAGCCATCTTTAACATAATCAACTAATGACTAATTTGTTTCATGTCACTGTTGCCAACCTTTATGCTGCAATTTTTAAAAATTTATACTTTTTATTTGTATCATGTCACCATAAATCCCTAAAAAACTGATTAAGTATAGGTATAGTTAAGTGATCACAATGCATTATTAAAAATGACAAAATATTTATTATACAACAAAAGTCCATGTTCATATTTGGATTGTCTACAAAGTGTATTTGATAATAAGCTTTTTTTTTTTTTAAAGCCAGGTGGTGGTGGCTCACACCTTTAATACCAGTACTTGGGAGGCAGAGACAGGTAGATCTCTGAGTTTGAGGCCAGCCTGGTCTGCAGAGCAAGGTGCCAGAGACAAAGAAACCCTGTATTCAAACTACCCCCGCCCTAAAAAAGTTGTTTTTAAATTTGAATGTATATAATTTCTTCATCAGAATTCCAACAAACTCCTTACATTGAATATGACTTATATATTTACTTTTTTACATAACTGTAATAGCTAAAAAAAAAAAAGAAAAAAAGAAAGAAACCCTTCCATTACATGGCAGTATTCTTTGTTTCTATCCTTAGATGAGCCTTTAAGGTACTTTTAAAATTGCATATTCTAGTGTATATTTAACCAATTAACATAATTCTATCATATTTAAGTTGTTACTAATCTTACATTATCACAAGTGCTAAGACATTCCTGAATAAAGACTTTTATATGTAATATTATACTAGATTTTTGAAAATAACTGGATCATTATACAGTTTGCAGTTCAGTAAATATTCTCAGGAGGTCCAGAAGCAGCAATTTAGTCTTAAAGTCTTCTAAGTGAGTCTTCGTGCCTCCTAAGTGGTCTGTCCCAATCGTTGGTGTTATGTGAAATATTCAAGAATGTTGTTTTCATTGTAGTAATAGAAATTATTTAAAATGTATCATCTTATCAATAGGCAAAATATTTAAACATTCACAAAGTGTCTAACACACAAGTCCTCAATAAATGTTATATTTCTTCTTTTCATTATAGTTATTACCAGGGATATCTAGATTTTCTAGTTTTCTTAAGGCATTGTTAACACATATATCTGAAACATATATAAAAATTCATCAGTCTTAAATTTGTTTTAATGTGCTATGTGAGAACAGATTGTAATCAGCCATTATTTAATTATACTGAGTACAAATACAAGGTGGTTACTCAGAGCACAATCTTTGACTCAGACTGCTCTCTAGTCCTACCTCACTGTGATTTGCCTATTCAAGAATAACAATACCTGCCTTTTGTTTAAAGTACCTTCTGATACTGTTGATATAAGACTACATCAAGCATTTGTTCTTGTCATTGGTTTAAAGATTTGTGTGTTTGAGTGTTTTATTTGCATAAATGTATGTGTATCACCTGCATACCTGGTACCTGCGGAAGTCAGAAGAGGGCATAAGATTCCTCTGGAATTAGAGTTGCAGATGGTTCTGAGCAATCACGTGGGTGCTGGGAACTGCACCCAGGTCCTCTGCAAGAGCATGTGCTCCTAACTGCTGAGCCATCACTATAGCCTCTTGTCATTGATACTTATTCACTAAAGCCTCCTTTCTAAACTATAAAAATACATAGTAAGTACCTGTCTCTCTCTGAGCCTTCCTTTTGTTTTCTGGCTTTTGTTCAGTATCATCATACTTTATTATAACTATAAAGCATTTTGATACATGACAGCTCCTTTTGAAATTTTCAAAATTATATTTGCTATCTTTCAACATTTTTTCTGAGATAAACATCAGGATAATTTTGTTCAAAGAGAATATTTCAGCCAGGCTTGGTGGCATACACCAAGAACCCCAGGATTTAAGAAGCTGAGATAAGGGGACCCTGAGTCAACAGCAGAGCTGTCTTAACTGTGTTCCACTTCGTCCGGGGATAACTATTGCAGCCCAGGCTTCCCTAATTCTGGCAATCCTCTTATCAGCCTCCTGAGTGATGGGATTGTAGAAAAACAATTCTTAATAAATGTAACTTTAAGGGTGTAGTGGTGCATGCCTTTAGTTGCAGCACTTGGGAGACAGAGGAAGAGAGATCTCTGAATTCAAGGCTAGCCTGGTCTAATGAGTGCTCCAGGACAGCCAAAACAAACAGAAATCTTGTCTCTAAAAACAACAGCAACACCCTTTCCTGATCCTAATTTAAATTCTCTGTATACAACAATATAAACAGACATCTTAAGTTTCAAAGTATCTTCTGACAATAGCAATTTATTCTCTTCTTAAGGGAGCACCTTTCATGCTTTGTTCCTTTAAAACTGTAATTTATTAAAGTTTTCCAATGTAAATCCTACTTAAGAGACATTGCCATCTGTCTTGAATGAAGACTTTGTTACTTTATATATTCTGTTTAATTACTACTGCACTTTATAAAAGTTGGTGGGTTTTTTAAATCAGTTTTCTCCCTCTGCCTCGAAGTACTCTTAACTGAATCCAGGGCCTTTGAACACTGAGCAACACATAATCTCCCCCCCCAACCCCCGGCCTAAAATGGCTGGGGTTTATAATAAAAACCACTTAACATATATTTATTTTACTCTGGAGTTTTGCAAGTAGATATTTTTGCCTGGAAATAATTTGTTTAACTTCTTTTGATACTAAATTACAGCTTTGCAGACAATCAGAAATGCCGTTTTTTCATTTCATATTGCTTCTAAACATAGACAATGTCTTCATTCCTTTTCAGAGAACTCATAAACAGTTCATTTTTTTTACTTAAAATTATAGAAGCCAACTCCAATTTATTGTTATTTATGTTATTAAATAGGTATAATTTTTTTACTCAGAAAAAGTAACAATGCTATATATTCTAATGGTTACCAGCTTTCTTGATCATTTCATGGTTATACTCTTTGTAAATATAAACAAAATCTATGCTTTCTATGGTTTCTGGTATGTCTTTATATGTGGTTGAGCTACATTTTTCAATACTACCAGTTCCTTTTATGTTTTCTCCTCTTCAGTACTCTTGATGAGCTATGGGATATTTCAAGATCACCAAGTCTACTATAACTCCAACTTACATTGCATTAAATATCCACACTAATAAAACAAATTGGTACCTGTAATTTTACCATATTAATAATACTGTCTTCTACTTATCAATACTTCATAACTTTCAAGAGGTATCAGACGTTGCATCCAAGGATTGTTCCTACGTTCGTTCATTCATTCCTTCATCCATCTAGTCTTTCTCCCTCTCACCCTTTCTTCCCTCTATGTCCCTCACCCATGCTCTTTCACCTTCCATCTTCTCCCTCCCTGTCTCATGTCCTATGACCAAGGGACTCAAACAATAAGCAATCCACACCACGTGTTTCTGTGTGTGTGTGTGTGTGTGTGTGTGTGTGTGTGTGTGACTTATGGAAAAAGTATTAAAAATTAAGAATTTGCATTTATTATTTTGTTAAATTTTATTATGAAGCAAAAATATAAACGTGGGCAATGTAAGAACGTACAAATGCACAGGATTTGTAAATGTGACATACCAGATGGTGGCGCTATGATACAGTCACCTACAAATGGATTTTCAGCAAGCTCTCCTTTCAAGTCAGTCTTCCTAAATAAGGTCTCAAAATGAAGATGAAGGGGAATCTCTGGAAAAACAAAGGAAAACATTAATTTTTAGGGAACACCACTTTCCATAGCCTAATACTAATCTTGTTTCCTTTTAATAATTAGCTCATAAGCTTAGAAAAATAAAAGTTTACACAGTAAGAACTTCGAGAGATAGAAGCATCAGAATACTTTTCCGAGAAGGTTGGTGACCATGTTTAGAAAGTTACTAATTTGGTATATTTAATAAACAAGAAGCTAGCATATGAATAACTCTTAAGATCTTTCTTTAGTATGTAAAAAGAAGAGTCATTATAAATGTAACTTAGATGAATAGACACAAATGCACCTAAAAGATCTTTATAAAAGCATTTAAAAATAATGAAAATGATATGTTTATATGGTGGTTACACAGGGAAACACTGCTAAGAGCAGAACACATGAGAACACCAAATTTCACATTCTTTGACATGAGTATAAAGACTAAAATTCATTGAGAAGCTGTCTTCCTTCAGATAGGTTAATGCAAATGAAAATATTGACATATTTTATGCTCAAAAATGAGCCAAGTTACAAGCAAGATGTTCTTTATATTTAATTACATTAATTTATTGTGTTCAAGGGTGGTAGGTTTGTACAAGTGCCACACGTAGGCATGTGGAAGTCAAAGACAACTCATGGAAATTGGGGTTTTCCTTCTGCCATATGGGTCCTTGGGACTAAACAGGTTCTCAGCCTGCGGTAAGTGCCTTTTACCTGGTTATTGGGCCAACCTACTAGGCCAAAGTTCATACTTATTAAGGATCTTTTTCAGTCATAAATATGAAACCTGGGCCAATGAGATAGCTTAGCAGATAAGGCGCTCTCACCAAGCATGACCACATGGTGGAAGGACAGAACCTACTCCAGAGAATTGATCTCTGACCTATATACACACACACAATGAATACAGGTTTTATAGATGTAAAAACAGTCATTTTTAAAAGCATAGGTAACAGACACCTAAACTTTTCCTGAGAAACATTTTTATAGAGACTTTTTTGACCTATTGAACGTTTTGCCAGCAATAGGCAAAATTAGTCATGAACATGTATATCAGGATAGTCTAAAGAGGTTCTGTGGATCAGGCTAGCCTCAAACAGAAATTTGCTTAATCTGTCTCCTTAGTTCTGAGGAAGTGTGTCATAAGAGGGGTGTGTCACCTTGGCTGGCTCAAAGGATATATTTAATGGCAAGTCCATGTGTAAATAGAAGAAAATATACTTAAAAAACGTCTCAAATGTCAATATGGAATTTGCTGCAAAAACATGAAAAAAATAAAATGGAAACAAATTAAATACTATGCTTTAAAATGCTTTTTTAAACTTCAAAATTTTGTTTTCAAGTTGCCTAAATATAACTTTGTTTCCCTCACACTGCTCTAACAAGAAATCCATCTGTTCTACCATGGTGAGGGCTGGAAACATGACTTAACTAGAGATGGCCCTTGTTCCTATGTACCTCCCTAAAGTACCTTATAGATTTTTAGCAAAGTATTTTATTTGTTTATTCCTTATATTTATATGTGTATGGTATTAAAACTAGAATACAAGTACCATGAGGGATTTATTTATACTTCTAGCACCTATTTAGTATAGAGTAGGTATTGAGATTTCTGTCAAATGCAAGAAGCTTTAGCTTGTAGGTAAAGAAGCTAATCTTATTAGACTAGAAGTCTTAGAGTCTGGAGAAGTATATATTGATCTAGTCTCAGAGTTATGATTTAGAATGAGGCTTTTAACCTTTAAAGCTACATCAAGAGAGAAGCAAATCAGTTAATAAAGAGTAATAGGAATGTCAGTCTGGTGTCAACTCCTGGCTCCATTGTTCATTAACTAAATGACTGTGGGTGAATAACCTCTCCAAGTTTAATGTGCTCATGTGTGAGATGAAAAGGACAACAGAATGTACTCTTAGGGGGTTATGAGAATTAAAAATATCCGGTGTGCTTAGTATACATAAATAATTCCAGGGCCACATGGTGAGGCCCCATCTCAACAATCCCCCCACCTCCAAAAATAAAACTCCAAACATTTTTAAGAGATTGCCTGTATTTAAAGGTTATATTTTATTATAGGAAATATTCCAAGTTTCATGAGGTAGCTTACCTGATGGCAGTGACAGCACAGGATGAAAAGAGGAATCTAGCTTTGAGACATGCTCTCTTAACAGCTGGGACTTGGAAGTCTGTTCCCAGTTGTCCCAACTTAAAGGTGATCCCATGTAAGGCGTCTGTGTTGCATTTAAAAATGCTTCTTTTGAAGGTAATGTCTACAAGAAAAAATGAAAGGTTTCACCTTTTAAGACTTGATCGCGGACTGTTACACGGTATGTACGTGTGACACCAGAACAAAGTCCTGGCTTAAGTAAGTCACCCGGATGTAGAGCGAGAGAAATGAATGCATTGGCCATGCATCTGGAGAGCTATGGCCAGCCCCTTCTGGGTTTTTCCAAATAAACAGTAGTATCTGACATCCTTTTTGAGCCTCCTTAGGCACCTGCATATATTATTGCACACATTTCTGTCAGATGTTTTCAGTTAATTTTTTACTGTTTCCATTATAAAAGGTTTAATTTTTTAAAAAGATGTTTTATTATATATGAGTGTTTTGCTTGCATTTGTGAGTGTCTGTCTGGTGCCTATGAGGGCCAGAAGAGGATGAGGGATACCCCAAACTGGGTTTGTGTGCTGCCATGTCTCTGCAGGGAATTGAACTCAGATCCTCTTCAAGAACAAGTGCTCTTAACTGCTGAGCCATCTCCCCAGCCCTATTGAAGGTATTTTAAAATGGAATTAACTGTTACGTATTAAGTATATCCCCACAACTCTAACCAACTTTCTTATTCCCCCAGTGTATTTATACTTTTCCTTTGTCTTCAGTAGGAGATAGGGGTCCAAATATACTGTCCATATGTAATACTAGTTTGAATTTTTTAGTTTATTCTGAAATCTTTATTTGAATGAAACAATAAGTTCAGTTTCATTAATAAATAGAAAACTGGACAAAGGAGATATTCTTGTTTTGCAACTGATTATAGCAGAAATGACATTAATTTACAGAATTTCAAGTCGTGTGTGGGGCTAGAGAGATAGCTCAATAGGTAAAGAAAGTCCTTGCCACGCAAGGATGAGAACCTGATTATACCCAGCACCCATGTACTGTTTACAAGGATATATTCTCTGTTTGCCAAAATAACTTTTAATAGCAAATTGTTTTCTGGGCCTATTGAAATCACCATGTTTTTCCATGGTGAATTTCATTAACATATGTATAAAGGTCAAGTCAACCTTGGATTGTTTTGAAGAGTATTCGTAGGGGTTCATCAGATTTACTTTTTCAAAGACTTAGCAATTGGTTTTGTTGGCTTCATATTTGCTTGTTTTATATTTCACGGATCCCTGCCTTACTTTTTTTTAGGATTAATCAAGTACTTTACATTTTCCTCATTAACATGTTCTTTTATTTCTATTTGTTTGTGATATACAAGGATGTACATGCTTATGTCTATGTGCACTTGTGTGGGCAGGTGCATCCACTGTGTGAAGAGGCCAGAGATTAATGTCAAGTTGTCTTCCCCTGTCTCTCTCCACTTTACTTGTTCATTTTTGAGACAGTGTCTCATGTAACCTGATGCGGGCCAGGAAGATCCAGCTCCTCTTCTCTCCTCCAGGCATGTGCCAGCACTCCTGGCTGTCTATGCAGATGCCAGGGATCTGAACTTGAGTCTTTATGCTGGTACAGCAAGCACCTAGCTGACTGAGCCCCTCATTCGCTTTCTTGTGGTTTCCTATGGAGTCTTAGATTCGTACTGACTTTCAATACATTCTTTTACTTTTCTCATAAAACTCTAGGACATCAAAATACTTTAATCCCATTTACTCTTTTTCTTGCCATGTAACATTTTAGACAATTTTGTCTAACAAACTGTTTTTATATGAAACATTCATACATTATAATTTTAATGATATTTTTAATAAAATTCTGTTTACTTTTTCTTTCAATACTTAAGGAAATTTTCATTCTTCTGGCATCCATTGTTTTGCTGAGTAGTTAGCCTATCTCTAGAGTCTAGACCATCAGTGCTCTCATTTCAAGATTATTTATCAGGATGCTGTTAATATATTCTCTGTCTCATTTGTTTTGTTTTGTTTTTAAAGCACGTTCTTCATAATGTGTGACCTTAGTCTCCTTGAGCATCTATAATTAAGTAATGTAGACTTTTTGGCTTGTAAATAACAGATTCTAGAGGCAAGAAAGTCTTAAGTGACAGATTCTATGTCTGTTGATGGCCTACATTCTTCATGGTTGTATTTTACCTAAATTGTCACATCGCTCTCTGGAATTGACTTATAAGGTCACTAGTTTCATTCTTGAGGATTCTACCCATGAACTAACTACTTTCCAAAAGTCCTGGCTCTAAAGAATCAATGGAAGGTAAAATTTGTAAGTTTGGGGAAACACATTCTATAGAATTCCACAATGGCTCTCTAGGAAATGTCTTGATGGATCACTTACAAAATACATTAATTCCTTCTTCCAAAGTTTTGACTCATCAAACAACAACACAAAAATCCAGCATCCCATTATTTAGATGTATATACTTTTTTTTTTTTTTTTTTTTTTTTTTTTGGTTTTTGAGACAGGGTTTCTCTGCGTAGCTTTGCGCCTTTCCTGGAACTCACTTGGTAGCCCAGGCTGGCCTCGAACTCACAGAGATCCGCCTGGCTCTGCCTCCCGAGTGCTGGGATTAAAGGCGTGCGCCACCACCGCCCGGCTAGATGTATATACTTAATATACATCAAGTACAAGTAAGATTAAAGATTCAATTCACCCTACAGCAAATTCCCCTCCATCTGTGAACTCACATTATATACTTCAAAAATAAACAGTAAGAGGGAACAAGACGGATATTCTCATCCACCCACCCAAAAGAAGGAAATACTTGTGCAGAAACAGTCAGCTTCAAAATATGAGAGACAACACCCTAAAGGAATTAAAAGATAAACAGACAATAGACATTTTTATACTTATCTTTGGGAGATTTGAAAAGAAGGGAAGTATCTGTGAGGCTATCAATGACTTGGTCAGTACTATTAATTAAGTGAACATAATTAGCGCTAATTAAAAGTTCATCTAAAATCAACAAATTTCAACTCCTTTCAAGTGTGGACGGGACATGTATTGTGTTGGACCAGAAAACAAATTCTGTACATTTAAAAGGTCTGAGTGGAGGGCTAGAGGTGTGGGTTTAAGGTTAGGAGCACTTGCTGCTCTTTCAGAAAACCTGGCTTTGTTTATTTCCTAACACTGACTTCTGGTGGTTTACAACCATATATAACTGCAGGTTTGGGCATCAGAAACCCTCTTCTGACTTCTGCGTCACTGAATGCATGTGGTGCACACACACATGCAGGCCAAACACTCATACAGAAGGTGTTTTTAATCACAAGACAAATCTGAGATAATAATACTGTGATGTTTGGAAATTACTTGTAAATCTAGGATCAAAGAAAACAATCATGAGACATCAGAAAATACAAAAGATGCTAATAAAAGGAAAGGAATTAAGCCTCAAGTGTGCAATCTGAGCCGTGCTAATGTGGCACTCCCATTAGACTGGCCAACATTAAAGCACTGACCATCTTTGTGCTAATGTGACACTCCTATTAGACTGGCCAACATACTGACCATTTTAGTTAGGCACCCATAGGATCAGTAGGACTCTCAAGTAGTTATATTTCTGATGGCAATATAAAATACTGTCCAAAAAATGATGACACAAAAAAATGCACACTAATATGTTTGCAGCTTTTATTAATATAGTGCCAAGTCAGCAGCAACCCAAATGACCAACAGCAGATAAATTATGATAGTCACACAATATAAAGTACTTTATATGATCTCATTCCTCATTAGTCCCTGTTTCCTTTCATGCCCCTTAAAAGCATTTCATTGTAGTTGATCCAAATTTTTTTTTTATTCTTTATTACAGAAGACACTACTAAGATAGAAATACTTGAATGTGTGTATGTGCAATTGTCCTCTTCTCATTCTAGTTCTGTTTGTCTGTACTGGAGCCACTGCCAAGTCCATATTACTGTAAGTCCCAGCACCCATTCATTCTCTTCCCTGTCTAAAACGTACACTAAGCTAGTCCTAAGTCTTTGTCGTTATACATATCAATAAGCTATTGAATTTCAAAAATGACTTGCTAAGTTTTACTGAGCTTATCTTCAATTCAGAAGATAAAATGCCTGCTATTTAGGAAGATATTTTACATACTACATAAAAACTTTCATGTTTCTATGAAAGAGTTATATGATCTTAGAAAATTTATAAACTCCTTTTGAGGCTATACCTTGCTTTTTAAAAATAGTTATTTAAAAGGTTCCTATATGGTAAATGATTCTAGTTCTAATAATTTGTTGATATGATTATACTTCCTATAGAACTCACATCATGATCATCATCATTTCGGGTCACTCCTAAACTCAGAGTAATTGTTCCTTCAGAACCACCACTGTCATCTGGCACCTAAAGCAATTAGTTTCAATGGCGGTTGCCCATCTCATCCATTGTAGGCCAGATGTTGTTTTGAAAACTTTGCTTTCTCTTTAGAAGCTTTATGATTATTTATATTCATATTTATATAATTTATAATCTCATGAGAATCTGTTTAGGTATGGGTTATTCAATTATTTTAGTTGATGGACTTGTTCAGACTAAATGTGTGCTTTTTTTCTCAGGTATCAGAAATGTTTGTGTTCTAGGAAATTCTCTTAGCCTTATATTCCAGTCCTTACAAAGGCAGACTAATTCCAACCACTCTATTTTTAATTTCTAAAGACCCAATTTTGTTTTATGGTTGTTACAACAATCTGTTCTGGAAGTTATCCTATCTCTACCAAGCTCAGCTTTAGCTCTTGGCCTCTTTCTTTCCTTTCTCCAGAATCTTCTATCTCCTCATTTCTCATTTTCATTCTATTTTTTTCCAAGACACAATATTCATTAACATTTACATTTCATCTTTTTCAAAATTGAATGTAAGCTCCATGAAGGTGTGGCACACAGTAGGTAATGTTTCTTACAAAAAGACAGGAGAAGGAAGAAATGAAGGACATATCAAGTACATTATAAAAGCTAAATATTCCAGTGATAGACATGAAAGCCTGTTTTCCCAATAGACGTCCTTCCTGAATGACGTTTTATATGTACTTAAGGAAGTTGTTAACTATACCAGCTTTAACCTACTGGAAGTTTGCACTTTGTAAGGCTCATTCGTATTAATCAGACTGGTGCTCTTCTATTATGAAAGGGAGAATGGAAATGTGTTAGTCCTGCAGATTTCTCCAAAACAAGAAATACTGGGCAAATAATAATAGTAAAAATAAATCAACAAAGAAGTATGAGAAAAAAATGTAGCATTTTATTTGGCAAATATGATAGAGAATGCCATTCTTCACTGGCTTGAAAGAACTAATACATAACACAAAGAAAGTATAGGGAAAACAAGCCAAGGACCACACAAGGTTGCAAATACCATAGACTGTGTTCGGAAGAAGATATAACATTTTTTCATTCACAACACAGTAGAGTTTATTCAGTTGTAAGTCAGATGCATGAAGAAGAGAATCAGATTTGGTTCATGTTCTACCATATCCTAATTCTTGATGTTAGTATACTATTATCAGCACATGTCTGGAACATTTTACAAAATGAATTCATTGGTATCATAATTGAGAGTAACTTTTTTTCATCTCTTCCCTTCTAAAACTTTCCTATATCATATCAAATCAGTTAAGACCAGTCATTCATTGTACAAAATGTCTCTTTGTATCAAGTCTTTTTCCTTCCAATTCAGTCTTTATTACATTACATCTAATATATTCTAATAGTTACTTGTTTTGCAGGTCTCCTCCTTATGGCAAACTGGCCTTTTCAAAGGCACCATAGTAATTGTTCAAAAATAGTACTTCTGACATTTAACTTCCCCCCAAACAAAGCTCATTACTGATTCCCCAACTGATTACTCTAATTCATTGAATCCTATCATCCTCATTTATACTTGATGAAGACTTACATGGCAGACATTGAGCTGTGTGTGTGTGTGTATGTGTGTGTGTAACTTAATGTTACTTAGTCTTAACATGACCCTATAAGGTAGCCATACTATTTTGCTCTTTGATTTCTCAAATGGGGTTACCTGTGTGTTCCAAAGCAGACCTCATTTGGAAAGTTGCTTAATGGAAATGGACTGAAATGGGCTCAAATTCCTCCCATTCTTACCACTGTACCTTTTTGCTACAACTCTTTATAAAAAGATTTCTATTTCTATGAGGTTAGAGAGATGGCTTAGTACTTTCTGCTCTTCCAGAAGATGTGATTTTGGTTCCAGCACCCATGTGAGATGACTTAGAAGCATGTGTAACTGCAGGTCTTAAGTATCTTACAGGCATCTGCACTCACGTACTCCCACCTACCTAGTTAAATAAAAATAAGTCTAAAAATCTTCTTGGAAAGGTTTGTTTCTCCAGCTTCTTAAATCTGGGATGCTTTGTCCTACAGAATACAGTGGAAGTGGTATTTGTGGTTTGTATCTTCTTCCTTGTCATCTTCGGGAGATTGTTCTTAGGTGACATGAAAGGAAGTCATTTTAACTTGTGGAACAGAAGTCACAAGGTGAATGGAACTGAAGCAGCCAACTGAGTGAGGCTAGCTTCCCACAGTGTGGCACAACAGTACCACAGTAAGAAATAGAGCAGGGCTCGAGGTGGAGCTCAGTGCAGAGTGTTTGCTTGGCAGGAGGCAAGCCTTGGGTTCCATCTCCAGTGCTGACAAAACGTGCAACTGGGATTACAGTCCAGTGTGTTTTCCAAAACATACGTGAAATGACCAAAATGTGCACTCTCTCTAGGAAATCACTCAGAGTTCTTAGGAAAGTGTAGTACCATCCAGATTGACCCATAATTATATAAGGCGTATTTTCTCACAGAAGTAATGTTATGCATGTAGTAAAGTGAATTTTCCAACTCATAAATTCCTTGGACTATAGAACTGTTGCAACAATCTTTACCAAGATTACTTCTCATTCTCTAAAGAAGATATTCTTTCCAGGGAAAGTAGATGTGACACACAGATGACGAAGAGCTGCTTTCCCAGTAGTGAACTATTACTTAAATGATACTTAAGTCCCCTCCTTTTCTTCATTTAATCAGACACCTCATACCTGGAACTTACCCGTTTCCTCTGTCAATAGAGTCATTATCTGTTACCTACAGATTATTCTCTCTGCCCTCAAAATACAAGAGATTATCTGAGACAACTGACATGAAATTTCACTTGTCTGTAGGTGTGCCTTGTTCCTCCAGCAAGAATTTAAATTTATGTAAAATCAAACTACTTAGAACTTTTTCAATTTTTTTTAACCAAGGAAAGTTACAAAAGGATGGACATACCTATGTTTATTTTAGATGTTATCTTTTTCCTGTTTTTAACAAGCATTTTTATTTTTATTCAATTATAAAGGGTTCTTTAAGCACATGAACAAAGTTTATAAACCTATTCATTTCACATTTTAAAAAGAAATGATAACATTAAAATGAATACCTTAGAAACATTACTTTTGCTAATTGTCATAAAGACTTATGGAATTTTGAACTTCACATCCATTTTTAAATGTTAGGCCTGCTAAAACTGTTTTTTTGTTGTTGTTTTGTTTTTTTGTTTGTTTTTTGTCTATGACGTGGCTTGTGGATTACATGCTAAAACTATGAATTCTTAACTGTGTGTCTAACTATAATAATCAAGGAAACTGAGGCTATTAGTTTGAGAGTGGGGGAGGGCTTTTGGAGGAAGGAGAGGAGGAAATGAAAGTAATTAAATTTTAATTTAAAATATGCCAAAAATGCCTTTTAAAATACCACGAGAGGTAGTTTGACAGGAGACAAATGAGGCTCCCACGAATAAAGTTTGACTTATATAAAATCCTGACCAGTTAATATTCCTTATATTACAGTGTAATAATTTATAATTCACGTTGTGAGTATGTAAATATTAATATACAAGGAGTAATCATCACTGTCCTAATCCCTAATATGAATGGGGATTGTCTGACTTTTCCCTACCTCCTAGCCACATCCTCAGCCAGCTGTCTCTGCTTTCATCAATTACACATGAAATAACCTCATATCTACCTGCTCCAATAAATTTCTTGATTTGTTTCAACATTTAAGTTTATTAAATAAAATCTTAAAATAATCCTAACATCTTAATTTAAACAGAATTAGTTATTAGAATATTATGTAAACGATCTGTATGACTAATCAGCCACCACCTATTTATTTTTAATTAGCATGCAGAAGGGTTCTCTTATGGTATTCCCAAATGTACTTCGTTTCCCCTCCCCCACTGCAGTTCTCTTAACTCCTTTATACTCTTCTCAGTATTCTGCCTTACACTTTCACATCAAGTAATTCTAGTACCTTCCCACCCTGCTTTCTTAAAGCCTTCCCCTCCCCACTTTTCATAGACTTCTTTTTAGTGTCCTGGATTCTACCTACATATACTCCCACATACATACACATATATGAAAATTTAAAGCTAGATTCATGTATGAGAGAGAAGATGCAATATTTGGCATTCTGTTGTAAGCTATAGTGAGCATTTCACTTTTCCCAGTATTACAGAGAACTCCCTTTGCCAGGAGTTGGGTAGGGTGGCTCCCTGTTACCCGAGGCTGAAATGCCAACTGTGTAGGACAGAAGGTTGAGTGGCAACTGGCAGGAAAGAATATCAAGAAGGATCTAAAGTATATTATGGTCAGATAATCTTTTTATTTACTAATTATAAGTGGAATATTACCTTAAGGAATGTTATTAACCACACTTACATAGTAAGACTTATAGTATTTTTATGGAGAACATTTTTACATGTCATCCATGCTTGCCAATGAATTTTTCTGGATCTAAAGATAAGTCTATACTGCAGACATTTCAGTTAACAGCTGCTGACCTGATCTCCCAGCTGACAGGAAGAAACAACCCAAAGAAACTTACGGAAGATCCAGCTCAGATGGGATACTCAGGCTGGTGAAAGTACTGTTCAAATAGCAAGAACACTTCCAATTCTATACTGATATTCCTTTGAATGTATGCATTCCTTAATTCTATCATGGGTCTTAGTTTCTCCAAACAGTTTATGGATATTATGTATGAAATAAACATAGAATAAACACAGAGAAGTTAAGATAAAATTATCACATGTCAGGTACTATCTTAATGATGTCTGAGTAAATACCTCTTGTCTGTATGTACATTCATGCAGGAACCCACAGAAGCCAAGAGAGGGCATTGGATCCCTGGATCTGGAGTTAGATTCTTACTGCTAAAGGCAGTTGTGATGTACCGTGTGGGTGCTAGAAACTAAACACTGGTTCTCTGCAACAGCAGTAAGTGTTAGCAATTGTTGATTTTTTTCTCAGAGATGAGTATTATAAAAAGAGTAGCTAAAATGCAAATAATCATTCTAATTATACTAATTTGTTTAAGTTGCAGAGTTTTTTTCTTTTTTCCCCTTTTATTGAAAATACATTCTTTTCTCATACAAGATATCCTGGTTATAGTCTTTGTCCCCCCCCATCCTCCCAATTCCACCTCACCACTCCTCCCATCTGGATCCACTCCCTTTCATTCTCTCATTAGAAAAGAACAGGCTTCTAAGAGATAACAAAATAAAATACAATAAGATAAAGCAAAAACCATCACATCAAGTTGGACAAGGCAAACCAACAGAAGGAAAAGAGCCCAAGAGAAGGAACAAGAATCAGAGACCTCCTCATTCACACACCCAGGAGTCCCCCGCCCCCCAATACTATCCTGAAAGCTATAATATATGTGCGTAGGACCTGGTGCAATCCTTAGACTTCTATTGCTGTAGGAGAACAGTTACTACAAGTGCTATCAATAAAATATGTACGGTACATAGTACATAATAAATCCAAAGATCTGACCAAGAGGTTACTCCTAAAATTTTTAAAGTGTATTATTAGCATATGTGTGTGGGTGCATGCATGTGTGCACATACATGCATGCACAGACCACCATATACATGTGAAAGTTAGGGGACAACTTTTGGGCGCTGGTTCTCTCTACTGTGGGTTCATGTACACTGCAAATGTTTTTACCCATTGAGTCATGGGTAAAAGCACTGAAACTCCCGACTGTTTCTAGGGTTTTAGGCAGAATGTTCAGAGTACCAAATGGTTTCTTGAAATAGGAATGACATTAGTATGAAGATTAATTCCAGAGAACCAAAGTTAAAACTGTGTCCTTAGTGCCAGGACCTCAAGTATAAGAGCCTTTATTGGGACTTCAGAGAAGTACCACATAGTAGAGCTCACTCATATTCCCAGGACTTTGGAGGCAGATGAAGGACTTTGCAACTTTAAAAAATAAAGAGCCAATTCCATGAGTACAGACTTTAATCAAGAAACCTGCTATGTGTCTACTTGTACTTCAAAACTAGTATGTGCCACACATTTTCCCGGACTGCAGTTTCTTTTCTGCCTAACTCTGTTGGGTATTTGTAGAGCAAACTAATAATTTTATTCACAAAATTATACTTTTTACTACCGAAGATCTATGCTTGAAAACAGCACACAAGGATCCATACTTGAGAAGCCATACCTAAAGTCTCAATGCAGGTACCTGGACATGTTACTTGATGGCATCTGAGACCTTATACTTGAGTCTAACACCATAAATGGCATGATACTAGTAGATTTGAAAGAAAGGTAAAGTGGTTTAGAAATGTGAATCATTGGGACCCAAAGAATGGACTGTGGTGGTTTCAAATGATGACCCCTATGAATCATGTCTTTTAGTATTATTCTTGGCCTTTTATAAGCCCTCCAAAATTAAATCCCACATTCATTCTTATTAGTCAATAAATTCAATATTTGCATTTTGGAAAGCCTGGATCACAATGAGAAGTTTGACTATTCTAAGGAAAACATCCTAAGTAAAATCTGTCAGCAGAGAATCAACCCTCAGCAGAGAAGCTTCTTGCCGTAGATGGAATTAATTCAAGACCCACAACTGGACAATGTGCAGAGAATGAGACTTTGGGGCACTCAGTTCCAAATAGGATCTCTTCATCAAAGCCCTCCCCTCGAGGATCAGGGAACTGTGCAGAAGAGGAGGTAGAAAGGTTGTAAGGACCAGAAGTGATGGATGACTGGAAGGAAGTAGTCTTCCAGACACAGCAGGACTAACACATACATGAATTCACAGACCATGGCAGCATGCACGAGATCTGCATGCATTCATGCCAGAAGGAGTTCTAGCACTGAGGGGAAGTGCACACATGGTCCCAACTCTAGTCAAGAAGCACTTTCTGAATTCAGAAGAATCGAGACTTTTTTCTATTATGCACCTTACAGTTTTTTCATTCTTTACCTATTAGCCAACTGCAAAGCAAGTTTGATATAGCAGCTTATACTCTTGGGGCTGCCCTAACAAGGTGCTATAGATGAAGGGGTTGAAAATCTCCACATTCATTTCTTGTAATTATGGCATCCCAGCTTTAATAGGGCAACCTTACAAGGTCCTAGGAGGCAATGCTCTTTTGCTTTTTCCACCTCCCAGAACTTGTATCATCTTTGATTTATGGTAACATAACTCCATTCTGTTTTTATTTCCACCATACCTTCATCTCGTTGTCTTTGTTTCCCAAATTCTACTTTTTCTCATAAGAACATGCATCACTGGATTTAGGGCTCATCCTAAGTCCAAAATGATCTTGGTATTAAGTTCTTTAAATATGCAAAGACCCTATCACTATCACAATTTAGCCTACAGTCACAGTCTTAGGAACCAGGTTTCAGAACATGAACATCTTTGGGGATAAAAATGTCAATATCATCACAGTTGTTTAAATGTTTTACTCCCCCTCTCTGCTTCCATGGGTATAACAAAAAGTCACCTATACTTCTTTTATTCTTACACAGTTAAGCTGTTTTTCCCCCTCCAGACATTTCCCAGATTTGACTTTGGATTCTACAGTTTGAATGTGTTTTAGATAATAGGTAGATATATGGATAAATAGATGGGCAGGTAGGTATTCAGTCTGAAATTCTTTTTACATGTTTGATTTGTTGTTTGCCATTAATTTTGGAAATTTCTCATTTCAAATCTTTTTTTGCCCCATTCTTTTTCTTTCCTTTTGATATTCCAATGCCTCCAAATTCTTACATGTTCTATTTCATTTTTTAAAATTCCCTTTTCTGTTTGAATTTAAGTTTCTGAAGTTTCAATAGTTGTGCTATGTGTGGTGATCTTTCCTCAACCATGTCCAGACCACAGATGAGCTTGCCAATGGCAAGCTTAAGTTATAGTGTTTTTAATTTGTAGCATAAATTTCTGGTTCCTCTTGATTTCCCATCTGTTTACATTGCAAATCTACTATGTTTTCTACTTTATGTATTAAAGGCCCTAATATAACATTGTAAATTAAGATTTTCCATATGACAATCCAACTCTTTGTCTTGAGGTTAGGTCTAATAGTATCTTCAGTATGTGTTCTTTCCTAATATGCCTTGCAGAGTTTTGCTGAATGCTGAGCATGATACACAATGTAATAGGAGGTAAGTACACCTTTTATTATTGTTATATAAACTAAAAGTAATTGCTATTGCTATATAGGTGCCAGATACTTCAGACTATCATTTTATTAGTATATATTCATGGTAAAAGTATGTTTCTTTATAACATTTATATATATATATATATATATATATATATATATATATATATGATGTTCTTTGATTTTATCTATTTCAATATTTTACCCTCTCCTATTCCCATTTCTTTCTCCTACTGATCCCTTTCTCTTCAAAAACAGTCATACTTTTTGTTTTCATATTTTTTATTTAGATTCAATATATGAGAGAAAACATGACACTTATCTTCTGAGCCTGTTTTATTAACACAGTAATATCTAGTTCCATCCATTTTCCTGCAAAAGAATAATTTGCTTCATTATGACTAAATCACTCTGTGTGCATATGTGTCCTCTTTGTCCATTAACATTTGCAAAGATGGGTTGATTAAATGACTGGGCTATTGTGAAAAGTGGTAGGATAAACAGAAATGCAGTTGGTTATCTTACCAGTATGCTAACATACATGCCTTTAGGTATATGCCTAGGAGTGGGAGAGGAGAACATGATATTATTCAATTTTTTTCTTTTTTAATTTATCTCCATACTGATTTTTGTAGTGGTGGCATTATTTTATATTCTACTAATGATGCATATAAGCTGCTTATTCATCTATCTTTGCAAGAATTTCTATTCCTGGATATCCTGATGATTGTCATTCTGACTAAGGTGAAATGGGATCTCAGTTTAGTATTGATTTGCATTTTCCTGATGGCTAAGCATGCTGGACATTTTCCTATAGATTCATTGGCCATTTGTATTTCTTTTAAGAACTGACTGTTCAATGCATTTGTCCATTTATTTATTGGATGGTAGAAGGCTTGATCAGTTTTTTATATATACTCTGAATTTATTGTTCTTGAGGTAGGTTCTAATTATGTAGCCCTTTCTGACCTGGAACTCTCAATGTAGACCAGATTGTCCATGAACTCATAGAGCTCCAACTGCCTCTACTTCCTGAATCTTGGGATTAAGGTGTATACTTCTACACCCAGCCTGTATTCTGGATATTAATCTTTCTTCTGTTGGATGAGTAGTGGACACAAATTTTCTCTCATTCTATAGGTTATTGCTTCACTTCATTTTTTAATTTGTAATGCAGAAACTGTGTCGGGGCAGGAAGGGGAAGGTACTATGCATGTGTATAGAAGTCGGAGGTCAACACCAAATGCCTTCATCTATAGCTCATACTTTGGAGACCAGGTGTGTCACTAAATCTTGAGCTTCCATTTATCTAGACCAACTAGCCAGCAGAACCCCTGGTGTATATGTGTATATGTGTGTGTGTGTGTGTGTGTGTGTGTGTGTGTGTGTGTGTGTGTGTGTGTATACCATTGCTGAACCCATACAGGCTTGTCTGCTAACCATTTTAAATGTAGAGCTGTTGGTGTCTTTGGAAGATCATCAGTTGTTGTGCCCTGTTCTTGTATAATATGGATGGCTGGTGACCACTCATTAGAATAATATCTTCTAATATTTCTCTCAGAAACATGTGTTAGTTTATGATTTGTTTCTGAGGTTGGATGGATGTTAATCTGAATATTCCATTGTTGCAGCAAGTCTCAACCCCACAGGTTCATAGCTCTGTTAGCCACATATGGTTTTAATTTTCCTATCTGTCCTTCTGGGCCTATATATTCGAGCCATCTTGCACTCTGTTTCACTTGAGATAATGTCCCCCTTCCCATAGCTACATACACACACCACTGCTCCCAGATTTTACAGGGGTGCTAGGTAGTAACTCAGGTTCTTATGCTTGCAGAGCAAACCCTTCATACACTAAGCCATCTCGCCAGCGCCTAGGAACATTTTAATTTCATACATTTGTCGATTCTTTTTTCCTGTGTTTTTGACTTGTACACAGAAAGCCCTTGTACCTGTGTTTTAAGAATTTTCGCTAAAACAGTTTCAAAGTTTTGGGTTTTATGTTAAAATCTCTTATCTAATTTGTATACATTTTGACAGGGGCAGAGTAAAAGAACTAGTTTCACTCTGCCACAGGAGAACCAATTTTTACACTACCGTCTGGTAAAGATGTACTTTGTACAAATTTGTTTATGAACCCTCTTGGAAATCAGCTGGCTGTAGCTATGTGGGTTTGTTCTCGGTCTTCCTCCTTTCCAGTGCTTTGAGGAGTCTTGTTAGCATGGCTCTGTTCTATAAGTTGAAATCAGGTAATTGATTCCTCCAGCACTGCTATTTCTACTCACAAAGCCTTTGGTTATATGGGATCCATTTAGTTGTGAAATTGCTTTTTCTGTGAAGAATGTCATTGAAATTTTGGTAAGGATTGATTGGATCTATAAAGAACTTAGGGTAGTATACATATTTTAACAATATTAACTCTGCGGATCCATTGACATAAGATGTCTTTCCATCTTCTATCTTTTTTGGTTTCTTTCATCGGTGTTTTACAGTTAATATTTCTATAGTTAGAATCATTCCTTTATTTTGGCATTTGAAGCTAATGTGAAAGGGATTCTTTTCCTTATTTCCTTCTCAGCATAACTGTTACTGTATATTTCAAATTGACTGTATTTTGTATGTTGATTTTGTATTCCACTATGTCTTGGAAATATTTATCATATGAAAAAGTTTTACTGGGGAGTCTTTATCATAGTCTTTTTTCTTTTATTTTTATGTGTCTGGGTTTGCCTGCATGCATGTTTGTATACCATGTGGATAGCTGGTATTGATGGAAGACAGAAGAGGTCACTAAATCCTCTGGAACTGATGTTACAGACAATTGTGAGCTGCCATGTGAGTGCTAGGAATTGAACCTGGTCCTCTGGAATAGCAGCCAGTGCTCTTGGCTGAACCATCTATCCAGCCCCTAGTAAGATCTTTTTAGTATCAAATCATTTGCAAATAAGGCTAATTGAATATTTCTCCTCTTTTAAAGTTGTATCCATATCATTTCTTTCTCATGCTTCATTGATCTAGATAAGAATTTCAATGATACATTAGATAAGAATGGAGAGTGAACACCATTGTCTTGCTTTTGATTTTAGGGAAAATGCTTTTATTTTTTCCTATTTTGTATATTATTGGCTATACATTTGCATGCTTCAGTGTGTGTGTGTATGTGTGTGTGTGTAACATACCATAAACAAGTTAGTTTCATTCCAGAGATTCAGGAATGGTTCAAAATAAGCAAATTAATAAATATAACACATACATATACAATAGGAACATAAATCTCATGATTATCTTACTGTCTCAATAGATACAGAAAAAGCCCTTGACCAAGTTCACCATCCTTTTTTTTTTTTTTTAATATAAAAGCCCTGAAGAAATTAGGAATAGAAAGAACATAACCACCCTCTATCTATATTTAGATAGCTAGACAGACAGACAGACAAACAGACATACCAGAAGCCCTAATTCTTAGATGCTATCACCCCATGCTTTCTGGCTTCTCAAGCGTTTGTTGGGAGGACACATCTAATGTTATTCTGATGGAGATGCCTTTGTGAGTACATTGACATTTTCCTCTAGTAGCTTTTTTTCTGAGTTGTCTGACATTTCGTTTTCATTTTGCCAGTCTTCTGTTACTCTTCATGTATTCTCAGTGTACCACAAACTCACCAGTGACTCACCTTCCTAACGGCTAGTGTGTTACATATATGATGGGTGTGTTACACCACACCTAACTTCCTCATGTAGTTAGTATTCTTCCCTTGTTCTGCTGTTCGCCTTTAACTCTGATGGGACATGGAAAGCCTCTATTCTTGTCATATTTATTAGGGATTCTTAGTGCCTCCAGTCCCAGTCTGTCTATATCATTGGTTTGAGAAATTTTCTGTTACTCTGTAATTAAATAATTTTTTCTATGCCTTTCGTTTGAAACTCAGCTCTTCTATTACATGTATGCTTAGGTTTGGTCTCTCCCAAAGTTTTTCAAAGTCATAGGCATCCTGCGTTTTGTGTGTTTTTTTCAAACTCATCTGCAAGTGTACTCTTGACCTTCATTATCATTTATTACTATTACTATTATTTGTTTGCTATTTAATTTGTTTCCTTGCTGAATTTTCAATCCATGTTGCAGACATTTTATTTTTTAGGTCCTGAGTTGGTATCTTCTTTAATGTCATTGATCAGGTTTAAAAGTCGCCTTTTGTATTCTTTGTCTTGTATTTCAACTACTTCAGCATCTTTGGTTTTACCTATTGAGAAGTTACGATCTTTTAGATAAGGAGTCATACTGTCTAAGTCTTTCATATTTCTTGTGGTTTTATACTGTGACTTAGACATCTATTAGGATGTATATATATTTTCTTTCCTTTATATAATTCATACCTTTTGAGAGGATAGTTTTCTCTTGGGCTTATGGTTCACACTACTCTTTAAAGGAGATGAAGCAGAGATTCATAACAAAACAATTATTTGTCCAGAAAATAGTTATTAAAATGCAAATGACTACCTACATCCTTAGTAAGGTTATAAAATGTCTCAGATCCTAACTCTAAAAACAAGGAAGTTTAAAGGTTATTATTGCTGAAGCTACTACTAAGTAAAAAGAGTGGAGGATTTTCAGGGTTAAGAGAGGACGTGAGGAAGGAAAAATGGTAAAAGCTTATGTAGGAACTATAACAGAGGTAGGAAGAAGACTCAAACTCCAGAAACAAGCAAACAATCATAAAACCAGGACAAGAGGAACAGGACACAGAAAAAGAAAACTCTAAAAAGGGAATAAATAGAAAAACAAAACAACAGCCAGTCTTTCCTCCCTGCTTCGATACTGTGAACCGTCTTTTTAACTTAGGCTACAAGGCGTCCACATCCTGATTCCCTTCTGAATCCTTTCAGGTTACTTCTCAGAGTCTGCAGCTATACCCTGTTCTTGCACTGGAGCTCTTTTAGTTTGGTAGTAAAGTGTGTGAAAAAGGAAGTATTCTTAATCTGTGATTAAATCTCAGTCTTTTAGCGTATCCATGTCCTTAAACTATGAATTTAACAACTGTTTCTAACCCACATATACACACCTATGATGATATTTTATTTGTACTGAAATGTGATTTTATTTGTATGTTAATAAATAAAGTTGCCCGGGGGTCAGAGCTATTAGCAAGCCATAGCGAAGGTGCACACCTTTAATCCCAGCACTTGGTAGGCAGAGCTAGGTAGATCTCTGTGTGTTCAAGGATACAGCCAGCATTGGAGACACACGCCTTTAATCTCAATACCAACCATAGAAGACCTGGAGGTCTGTACAGACAGGCAATGTCTAGGAGGTCATGTGGTTGGGTTTACAACCAATGAGAAGGCAGAACAGAAACTCTATAAAAAAAAGACAGACACAGGAAGTAGGTCTCTTTTGGAGAGGTAGGACCACCGTGACAGTGAAGGGTAAGGTTTTTAGCTCTTAACTATTGCTCTGATCTCTTGGCTGTGTTTCTTATTTAATAAGATGGTTGGTTACATCTACACACACCCACATAAGTGAGAAATAACCAGTAATAAAAATGGAAAAGATGTTCTTCCCTCAGGTGGTAAATCTTTCTCCTGAAGAATCGTCGTTACAGATAATGCCTAAGCCAATTTCACACTGGTTCTCTTCCTCCTTACATGCTAGAGCCATTAGCCATCCCCTCTTAACTTTCAGTTTTAAAATGTGTGAGTCCATGAATGAATGGCATTCCATGTGGTTAGTATACCATATGGTTTCTGTGCCTGCAAACAGAATTTGGCTCTAACTCTCGATTTTCCTGTCTCCCAATATTTCAGGGTAACAATTAGCCTGGCAATCTCAAATCTGTGACAGATCCATGAAAAGGAATTAGCTTTAAGTTACTCACTGTTTTAGTCTAAAGATAGGAGTGATTACTGTCTAATTTCTTTGTATGCTGGAACTGAAACCACTAGTCCTGAAAATGTCCTTAGTAGTATAGTATTTAAAAATGTCAACATTTCCCCCTTGGTTGTCAGAGGAGTGGTGATCAGTTAAGAACTTTCTATGTCCTCTCTACTACTGTAAGAGCACTTACCCTCTCCACTGCATTGTAACTTCTCCACATTGCCTTGTGTCAACCAGTGTGTATAGAAATGTACATAAATGTTTGTACCTTCAGTTCTCCAAAGGATGACCCAGAACTAATACCATTGTAGATGCGCAGGAGTTAATTTACTATATGTATTAGCCACTAACCTTTACTTTCAGTGGGTCCTTCCTAGAATAAGTTGGTTTCTTAGATAACAACACAACAGTTATCACATTGAGAAATGTCAACACTGGCTCTTTGTTGTTTGCTTAGAGTGCTGGGGATGAAGCCAGAATAGTTTATGGATGGTAGACTGGGGATGTAGTCAGTAGCTGCTACGGACGTAGCTATATACCCAACCGGATAAATATTTTTATCTAATCTACCAGCCACACTTCAGTTTTCTCATTGTTCTAAGAAAAATTGTTCCTCTGACAATATTCTGTTTTGTACTGCACATTAATTCTGTCATATATCTTAATATCTCAATCAAAAACAATTCTTCATGACATGACACTGAGAACTTTTAAGTATTCCAAGCTAGTTGTTTCTTAGTAGCATATTTCTAAACTTGGCTTTGTCTAATCATTACTCATACTTACATTAGAATGATATATCCCTGCATAATACTGTCTCTTTCTAGTAGGCAACTCTGGCTTTGATAATTTGGGTGACTTATTTTCTCATTGTCTATGATACAATTATTATGAACCCCTGACAACAGGCAGGAAGGGTGGTTGTACTTTAAGCCTATGCAGCTGTCCTATTTACAGTCTCCTCTTGTCCTCGCCCCAGGTTGTTACTAATCTCTCACTGTTCTTGCTCAGTCATTTGTTCACTTTCTCATCCATTCTACTTATTAACACCTTGCCCTGTCTCTACATACCTACCTACCAGCCAATCCATCTTCTCGGTGTCATCACTGTGAACTCATGGGTGCATTTGGTTTGTTATGTTGTGTTGTGTTGTTTTGAGACACTGTGTCATGTAGGCCACATTGGCTTGGACCTCATTATGTGGCCTAAGATGACTTTGCTTTTTTCATCATCTTGCCTCCACCTCCCAAGTATATGTCACCATGCCTCAAACGCTGGGGCTTTGGGAATGCTTACCAAATGCTCTTATAAACTTATCCATAGCCTAGCCCTCTCATGTTTTCCGTAGTTCATTACTATCCTTATAGGGACGGGGATGTAGCTCAGTTGGTAAAATACTGGCCTAGCATTCACAAAATTTGGGTTCAATTCCCAGCATACTCATAATCCAGGCACCCCAGTGGTGGAACAGGAGGATTAGTTCAAGATCATCCTTGGCTACACAGTAAATTAAGGCCAGTATAGGATACATAAGACCCTGTTTAGAAGGAAGGGAGGGAGGAAGGGAGGAAAAGAAGAAATTAAAATTTTTGATACTCAAATATTCCCACATTTGGCCAGAAGAAACTTCTCAAAGCTACCTCCTGCATTAGTGTTTCTCACTAATCTTATACCTTGTGTTTACCTGAGCAAATATTTCTAACACAGATATGTAGTACATGTCATTATTACCCTTACCTGAAAGTTTCAAAAATCACCTTGACATTTAATTTTCTTTAAAAATTATTTTAATGTACTTACAAAACAGCAAAATACATTTATTTTTTTAAACCAGGGGCTTGGTCATAGCTCAGTGTAGAGTGCAGGTTAAAAATGCAAGGGGCCCATGTTAAATTTCTAGCAGCAAAGAAAACAACAATAATTTTTTTTAAAAAATGGAGAAAAAGAAAATTTAGAGTACACAGAGTATACTGCTATGTTAAAAACTTATTAAATACCAATTTTTATTGTCACTATCAATTATTATCTAATTTATAAACTGTATTTTAAGTTTTTATATGCAGTTATTCTAACTATATATAACTCACATCCTATTGTACTCAAAATATACTGCAGTGAAGTCTTTCTTCATGTTCCCCAAATGCAGCCTTACCTGAGGAGTCCAGTAAAAAGTGGGGCTCAATCGGTAGAGCTTTCTCTTATGGAAACTCTGAAGCGGCCTTGTTCGGGCAGCTGTGCTCATGACAGCCAAGGATGGAGATTTCATTCTTGTCCTGTCCTTCCTCCTTTTCTTATTGTGCTTCTGAGTAAGTAACCAGCTACTGGAGGAAGAGAGCTCATCTAAGTTCTCTGAAGCACTGAAATAGATAAAATAATTGGAGAGGGGGGTAAAATAAAATGAACAAAGACAAAGAAAACTAAATGTCAATTTTCTTGTTTTATTATGATAGAAGAGTATTCACTTTTAGCCAGTTTTTGTGATAACAATAGATAAAATAATTGACATTAATGGAGAATTACATAGCAAAAATATAGAAATAATTTCTATTTTCTCCTGCAAAAGGTACATCTTCAAAGTTAAAATGCTCTTTAGTATAAAATGAATGTTCCTTATAAATCAGTAATTCACATACGACACAGTTTTAACTATTTATGCCAATTTCTTTTTGCATTTAGGTAAAGTACATCAGAACCAAAGGCTTAAAAAGTACCAAGGTCTCCTCACTGTATCTTTAATTCATCTTAAATAAAGAAGCTCACTGCATACCAAATTTTAGTGAATTCTGAAACAGCTACAATCCTATTATAGTTTAGAAGCTTTTAAAACTTATAAGTTATAACTGTAAAATAATGAAATAAGCTATATATGGAAAATATGATTCTCTAATTTCTCTTTATACCAATTTTTAATGTTATATTTAAGGTTTTGTGAACTGAAGTTCCCAGAAAAAAGACAGATTTAACAAACTGCCAGGTTAAAACTGCTTGATTATGTTGGACTGCTTCACATCAAAAGAAAAGTGTGTGCTGTCTTTAGTCCCTAACAGCCATTTGTTACCTGTCTCTGAATTTGATTTAGTTTTATTTTAACTAGCAGTAGAAAAACCTTTGGAATATATTAATAATATAATAATATATTAATAACTAAGTTATTACCAGACCACCAGCTTCTACCAACACAAAAACTAAGAATGTCAAGAGTCAGCACCTGAAAAGGCTAACAGATGCCCGCTTTGCTGCAACTGGAGTACCTGAATCTCCAACCCTGTATTTGTTAGGTGCCTTGGTGTGTGTTTTTCTTTTGTTCATAAAAATATTCATGAAATTGTTTCTGCAGTGGAACATATTATTCAAGGCAACCTGAACCTGTTCCTAAGTGTAATCATTCAGAATAAGCTGTCATCGAATTTTGGATAGCTATTTGAAGTTAACACACTTCACTTACATTATTAGTATATTACATATGATATACTAATATACTGATATATAATACATAGCAATATATTTATGTGCGAATATAAGTTAAACTTTTCAACCACAACAGGTACCAATTTCAGTTACAAGGCCCAGCACTAGTTGACTTAGTGGTCAACAAGTAACAAGTGAGTTTGAGATAGGCTAGACAGACACAGGGATCCAAGGGACCACCAGCATACTGGCTGATGGGTGATCCAACTCTAGTGTACAATGGCAGAGCATTATGTGACCATTCAACAACATTCACACTTACATCATTAGAGATAAAAACAAAAAGAAGCCATTTTACAAATAAAAATAACTCCTATTGGCACTACTTTAAAAATACAGCAGGGAAGTTTCATTTCCCCATTGACATCATACATCTCGCTAATATGATAATTAGTGTCATCCATCAGAATCCAAACTTATACTGAAAACAATGACTAGGAAAATACTGCTAGCAAACAATATTCTCATAACTGAGAAGTGACTATTGAAAACATTGTGATGGTATAACTATTACTTTATATTGTGACTAGTTGGACAACATATCTGCAGCTTTTCAATGATGACGCCCAGTTAGAAGGAATGGCTGCATTTCACGGGAGATAATTACCATTAATGGAAATAGTATGGCAATGATTCATTGGAATTTAATTATATACCCCATTCTGGAACTCATTAAGGAAAAAATCAAACAAAAATTTAGACCTTGTTTCAAGTAGAAATTCACTTTCTCAGAGATAATATATAGCATCTTCCGTTCATTTTAGAATATCAAGTCTAAAAACTTATAACTACCTCATTAGCAGAATACAATGCTTCATTTATTTGGACATTTAAACACACTTATTTGGTTCTCAGTGACTCCTCTCAGGCTTTAGTGCTAGGACTAACAATCTAAAGGTTAAATCCAACCTTGGCACTTTCAGGTAGATAGTCCCCTTAGTTAATAAACAAGGGTTAGGAAATCAGTGAATAACAAGTGCACAAACAAGTTCCCCAGAAAATAACTGACAGTGAGTTAAAGACATGATGAGAAGAGGTTTTAAGATACTTCTAAAAATGGCCTAAATATTTAAAGATATTTATCATAGTTTTATTTGAACCTCCAAAAATTACATTAAAGAAAGGCTAAACTTTACAATTTAAATTTCTTCCATAATATGCAACATTATGATACACCATGATGGAAAGGTAGAATGAGTACACTTTGACAGAAGAACTAAAACATTTTACTTGGGAAGTTCCTTCTATGACGTCAGCTGTACAGAATGCAGCGAAAATCACAAAAGACCTCCATTGAACCCAGAGATCTCAGTATGGCATGCAAGCTTCCGTTACCGTTAAGCGTGTGTGTGCTTGTGTGTTCAGATGCTTATGGAGAGCAGAAGAGGAGCTCTGTGGAGTACGAGTTACAGGCATTTAAGAACCACTCAGCACAGTGCTAGGATCAGGAAATCTGATCCCTAGGATAGGGCAGCAAGCACTGGGAACTGCTGAGTCATCTCTCCAGTTTTTGTGTGCTCTAATCCAGACACAAATTAGACGAGAAGCAAAACCAATAGAAGCAGGAGTGAGAGCAACAGAATACTGAGAATACTGATGTGACTATTGCAGAGTAAAAATAAGTACAATTTCTTTTTTTTTTTTTCCCTTTTTCTTTTTCCTTTTTTTTTTTTTTTTTTTTTTGGATACAGGGTCTCCTACATCCCAGACTGGCCTCAAAACCCTGATCCTCCTGCCCCAGCTTCCTCAATGCTACAATTAGAGGTGTGAACCTCCGTATCCAGAATATGTCATAATGGGCATGTAATCTAGAGCCTCGTGTAGGCTAACACTGTATCTGCTGAGATATACCCCAGCAGCCCCTCAACAGTGTTTTAAGAATGTCACTTATCTGCAAGAAATTGCAAAACATATTGGCATAGTTTGGAGCCTGGTCTACCAAAGGTCTACATGCTCAAGAGTTGGCACAGAGGCTGGCATCCATAGAGGGTGGTGGAACCTTTAGCAGTGAGACAGAGATATAGACTACAGAGAGGTTCTGGAGCCATAAGATGGATGACCTTAAGAAGGCTGCTTGAGAACCCGGACTCTCTGGCTTCCTTTTTGCTCCCTGGTTCCTGATGAGCAGGCTGCTTTGTTCCACCAAATACTCTTGCCAGAGTGTGCTGCCTCACTGCCAGCCTCAAGCTAAGGAATGGGACCAGCTGATGTGAACCTGTACAACTGAAAGCCAAAATAAATATATCCAAATGCAAAGCCGATCATTTCAGGTATTTTTCTTATACTGACTGAAAGATGACAAATATTTCTTCATTCATTCAATATTAATTGATGTTCATAATATGTCTCTTACTGATCAAGTGTTCAAAACTGCAATTTAACAAGATAAACTAAAGAAACTCTACTTTTTTGAACTTTATATAAGGTCCAAAACAGAAGACAGATAATATGTAAAAACTTTAACAAAATAAATCACAACTGTTATCTGATATTCAAAAGTACCTATGAAATAACTGATTGGTCCCATGTTTTTTCTTTGAGTAGTAGTAAGTGAAGGCAGAGCATCACACATGCTAGACAAGAGTTCTACAACTAAGCCACATCTCCAGCTCTTGCAATGCTCCTGCCCCAGCTTTGCAAGTGGCTAGGATGACAGAAATGCATCACCATGCCCATTTTGACTATTCTCTTCCTGTAATATAGGGAAATATACAAGATTATGCTGCTACCAGTTAGCTAAATTGGGATTATCTCAACTCTAATTCCAAGTTTTATGCTTGGTTTTTACTTTTAATTATGTGTTTATGTGTACGCGTATCTTGTGTGAGTATGTGAACATATGAATACAGGTGCCTGTGAAACCCAGAATTGAGTATCAGAGTCCCTGGAGCTAGAATTACAGGATATAAGCCATTTGAAATGGGTGCTGGGAACCAATTTCAAGTCTTGGCAAGAGCAGTTTGTGCTCTTAACCACTGAGCCATCTCCTCAGACTGTTTATTTTTTAAGACAAGGTCTCACTGTATAACTCACAGGATGGACTTAAACTAGCAATCCTCTTGACTCAGCCTCCCAAGTCCTAGGATTATAGATAGGCATGAGCTACCATGCCTGCCTGGCTCCAAAATGACATTTTTAGCAATAAAATTTGTAGAGTATTTATCAGTGTTTAAAATTACGTATTTTATCTGAATGACTATGATAGTGAGGTGGTTTGAAAGAAAATGCCTCCCAAAGGGAGTGGCATTATTAGGGAGGTATGGCTTTGTAGGAATAGGTATGGCCTTGTTGGGAGGAAATGTGTCTCTATGGAGGTGGGCTTTGAGGCTCAAGCCATGCCCAGTGAGACAGACTACTTCCTGTTGCCTACATATCAAAATGTAAACTCTCAGCTCCTCCAGAACCATATCTACCTGCATGCCGCCCTGTCCCACCATGATGATAATGGACTGAACCTCTGAACTGTAAACTGTATATGGTAGGATGTAAACTGTATATGGTAGGATGTAACTGGCCCCCATAATCTCATAGGGAGTGGCACTACTAGGAGGTGTAGCATTGTTGGAGAGGGTATGACCTTCTTGGAGGAAGTGTGTCATTGTGGGGGTAGGCTTTGAGGTTTCTTATGCTCAAGATACTGCCCAGTGTCTCAGTTGACTTTCTGTTGTCTGCAAGATGTAGGACTCAGCTACTTTTCTAGCACCATGTCTGCCTGCATGTTGCCATGCTTCCTGCCGTGATAATAATGGACTGAACCTCCGAAACTGTAAGCCGCCACCTCATTTAAATATTTTTCCTTTAAGCCTGGCAGTGGTGGTACACAGCTTTAATTCCAGCACTCAGGAGAGAGAGCCAGGAGGATATCTGTGAGTTTGAAGCCAGCCTGGTCTACAGAGCAAGATCCAGGACAGGCACCAAAACTACACAGACAAACCCTGACTCAAAAAAAAACCAAAAAAAATCCTTTATAAGAGTTGCTATGGTCATGGAGTCTCTTCACAAAAATAGAAACCTAACTGTGTGTGTGTGTGTGTGTGTGTGTGTGTGTGTGTGTGTGTGTGTGTGTCCATCCGTCCAGTTATATAGTCAGGATTATAAGCATAATTTAGATAAGCCAAATGATATAGAAAGTGTATTTAGCCTGAAACCACAATGCTTATTCATCATCTTATGACTCAACTTGTAACTGACTTTCATCATTAATCCCCAAACCAGGGTTCTTGTAAATAGACTCTCATAGTTGTCCTATACAACCAGCAAGTATTACTTTCCAAGTGAAGCATCAATGGCGCACAGAATGACACTATGTCAAAAACCACATCAAATAAGTAGAAAGACTGTTTTCATCACAGAACCAGGGAAAAATGACTGGGCATAAATAAAACTAGAAATATTTTAAAATGAGCCTTCTGAACAGTCAATTAGAAATAAAAATAATTTTTTATTTAAGATTAGTTTATATTCACTAATGTAATTTAATGGAATAGCCATTCCATTAATATTAATACCTAATATTTTTATCAGGATATACATTTTCCTTTTTGTTATATTTGAAAGTTTTTAAAATAACTAATGATGTGATTAAACATTATGGTGATATGTGCCAGTCTTATGTGCCCAAACATATATATTCTTTCTTTATTTAAGTTATAGTAAACTGGAGATCAAGAATAAAAGATGTACAAAATAGAAGTCATAGTAATAAGACAATACTTCCATAGCTAATATTATCACTAGCATGATTTTTTAGAAGCATTACAATTCCTAGAAATTATACTTACTCATGGAACGGTTTTATACTTACATTAATCTCATGAACTTACTTATGTCTAAAACTGTATCCATGATCTACTAACTGTACTATTGTAGTCCTTAATGTAGAAGAAAAATGGCTGTAACAGGTAGAGATCAACAAAATTAAGTCAAATTTAGAAGCCAAACTCTTCAAGTAATACCTACCTCCTTGAAATGCCATTAGCCAGACATTTGTGGCTACAGGATTTAGAGGAGAGGGGTGATGAAGTTGGAGACAAGTTGAGAGGGGCAATTAAACTGTTAATGATCTCCGTCAACTGTGCACTCTACAAAGAAACAGTTAACACTTTAGTACAGTTAAGCATCATTAAGATTCTGAATTTCTCTCGAGTATATGTATATGCTGTATTGTGTTAACTGATTTGCATATACTGAACCATCCTTGCATCACTAAAATGAAGCCTACTTGGCCATAGTGTTTGTTTCTTAAAAATGTGTTCCTGGTGGCCTACTTTCTCCAACAAGACCCCACCTTATAACTTCTAACAAATGACAGATCTGTCACTGCACTGATCTGGTCAGAACCTTCATGAGCCTTCAAGAACCTTCAGAACCTCATGGACTGGGTCTATGAGATAGAGACTAATGCTGAACACATGACTTATGGAGGATATTTGATATCTAAACCCTATCAATAGTTTATGAAGCAAAAACTTCTCTACAGTTATTTGATAAAGCAGACACTCTAAGCTTACCTGTTTTTCTATGTTTCGAAGAAGGAGTGTAGGACTGCTTGGTGACATCTCAAAATCGTGCTCTGGCAAAGGCTCTTGGCTCCGCTGGGGAATCTGAGAATTCACTGAAGTGTTTAAGGAAACTGCTTGGTTTGAAAATTGTATTTGTTTTTTCAAAATGTCTTTTGGAAGCTGACATTCTTCTAAGATCACTATCCCCTAGGGGGTAAAAACAGTAAAAGTGATCACATCCTACTGTCCTCATAGGAAACATAGATGTAAAATTAAAAATGCAGTTTCTCTCTCTTAAAAAACTGGATGATTGGGGCTAGAGAGATGGCTCAGCAGTTAAGAGCATGTACTGTTCTTTCAGAGGAACTGAGTTTGGATCACAGCACCTATGTCGGGCAGTCTACAACCACCTAAAACTCCAGCTCCAGGGATCCAACAAACTCTTCTGGCCTTTGAGAGCATGCACGCATGCATGCATGCATGCACGCACGCACGCGCACACACACACACACACACACACACACACACACACATTATTTTAAAAAACAGCTTATTTTATTTATCCTGTGTGATTGGGCCACTAGAGTAAGATAGTGGACTAGAAACCATCTCCATATGCCTGTGCCATAGTTAAGGAGAAGTGCCAAGAAAAAGAAAGCAAGCAAGCAAGCCTTGATCCACAAAGAAAGGGGGAAACAGAACTTGGAAATCTACCAAAAAAGTAATGGGGCACCTGAAAATTACAGAGAAACAAATAATAGACTGAAAAGGAGAAAGAAAAGTCACCCATAGTTTCACCTCCCCACCTACAGAGGGAAGGGGAAAAGGAAAAAGGGGCCACATCAAAAAGTAGAACTGGGGATTGAGAGCACAGGAGTATGCAAATCACTAAAAAGATTTCCCAAAAACCCGAAAAGATAGCCAAACCAAAAGAGAATACAGACATACACAAAACCAAAAGCCCACTATAACAACTCCAAAAAATAATAACAACTAAATTAAAAAATACTAAAAAAGATAAAATTCCAGATAAAGGCCTAAAAAGCTTACTAGCAAAAATGATCAGTGAGCTCCAAGAGGACTCAAAGAGATGAATGAAGTAAAGAAATCAATCTATGACCTGGAGAGAAAAGAGAGCAACATATAGGAAAAAATCAACAGAATAGAAGAAAAATTCAATGGGATAATTGAGATTTTTAAGAAAAAAAGTTGGAAACAAAAAGTTCATAAAAGAAAATACATGAGAATTATAAAAACAAGCAGTATTAAAACAATGGTTTGTACTAAAACTTTTGTCTTCTATTATTATTTAAGAGATCAGATATTTAAAAGAATTATTAATTTATGTTTTGTGGCATAAAAGACACCAACATGAAATTTTATAATAAATGAAGATTGAAGTTGTACTGTTACAAAGTCATATTAGAATGCTAAAATTTTGTAAAGTTAGAAGCAATCTCAAGTAGTAACCAAAGAAAATAACTACAATATATACACAAAAGAAAAACAGAAGGACTTTCAACATCAAAAATAAGCAAATCTTTAAGCGAAGTACTTGAGAGGCAGAAGAAGGAGAATGTATGTAAATTCAAAGCCAAACCAATCTACATATCAACTTCCTAGCCACCCAACACTTCACAGTGAAACCCTACCCCCAGAATAAAATAAAGTACAAAATAAAATGAACAAAAAGAGGACAGTAATAGAAAAAGAAAAAAATCATACAACATTCAGAAAACAAACAAGATGTCAAAAGTAAATTGATCCTTGTAATTAATGACTTTGATTATAAATAGATTAAACCCTCCAATCAGAAGTCACAGAATAGCAGAAATGAATAAAAATGTATCAATGTAAACCTGTCTAGAAGACATTCTTAATCCAATGATATAATAAACTGAAAATGATAGAAAAACATACCACACAAATCGCAACCAAAAGAGAACAGGGTGGCAATACTAATGTCAGTCAGTAGAGACATAACAATTATACACATTTATACAGCTAATAATTGACCATCAAAATACAGGAAACAAAACATAATAAAAGTGAAGAAATAGTTGCACAATAATAACTCACTATTGAAGGTAAGATAAAAAGTAAATAAGCACAGGACATAACACAGTGGAAGACTAAATAGATTTAACAGACATACATAGACCTATCCAATAGCAGCATGTAGATTCCTAAGTATACACTGTACCATTTTCCCAAAAGACCATATATTAAGCCATGTATGAGTTAAAGCTCAAAATAACAAGAAAAAATTTAAAACATTCTTCAGTACACATATGAAAAGAAGTAAAACTATCCCTCTTTTCAGATGATATACTATAGAGATTCCAAAAATTCTATCAGAAAACTCATAGAAACAGTAAACAAACTCAGCAACATGGCAAGGTACAGAATCAACCTGCACAAATCAATAGCTTTTCTATACACAAAAAACAAACAGAGGAGATCATAGACCACTCCCATTCACAATAGCCTCAGAGAATACCTAGGAATAAGCCAAGCCAAGGAAATGAGGGACCTCTGAAAAAGAGACAAACATTAGGATATGGAAGAACACCATTGCTCATGGGTTGTTAGTATTAACATTGTAAAAATAACAGTTCTACAAAAATATATTTACAAATTCAGTGTACTCCAAATCAAAATCCCTATCTCATTATTCACAGAAACAGAAAAAGAAAAGTATTATACACTTCATACGGAACCACAGAAGAACCATGGATAGCCAAAACAATTCTGAATAAAAAGAACAATGCTGAGGGGATTAAAATTCCAGATTTTGCCGGGCATTGGTGGCGCACGCCTTTAATCCCAGCACTCGGGAGGCAGAGCCAGGCGGATCGCTGTGAGTTCGAGGCCAGCCTGGGCTACCAAGTGAGCTCCAGGAAAGGCGCAAAGCTACACAGAGAAACCCTGTCTCGAAAAACCAAAAAAAAAAAAAAAATCCAGATTTTAAGATATGTTACAGAAACATAATAATGAAAACAATATATTGGTACAAAAACAGACATGTGGGCCAGTGAAATAAAGTCAAAGACCTAAACATGAGCACATCTAACTTCAGCCACTTAATATTTGACAAAGAGGCCAAAAACATATGCTGGAAAAAAGAAAGCATCTTTAACAGATGGTACTGAGAAAAAACTGGATGTCCACATGCAGAAGAATGAGATTAGATCTATTTTCCATCACCTTGCACAAAATCTGTCTCTAAATGGATTGAGGACTAAACAAACAAACTGCTAGAAGAAAACATAGGCAGTACCCTGAATGGGACTCCATTTTCCCCAAGACTTAAGGCTAGCAATCATTGAGATCTCATGAAAGTAAAAAGCTTCTGCACAACTAAAGAAGCAAGCAGGTGAAAGGAAGCCCAGAGAACGGGGAAGGATATCGGTCACCTGCACATCTGACAGAGGTTTAGTATCTAGAACATACAAAGAACTCAAAATACAGAGTCCAAAACAACAACAAATGACACATTCAAAAAATGGGCCTAGGACCTAAATGGAGAGGGAAAGAATGGAGAAAAGATGACTGAGGAATATCTAAAAAGATGTTCATCATCCCTAGCAATTAGGGCAATGCAAAACAAAACAACTTTGTGATTTCATATGATCCCAGTCAGAATGGCAAAGATCAACAAAACAACAACATATCAAATGCTGGAGAAGATGCAGGGGAAAGGAACCCCTCCTTCCCTGTTAGTGGTACTGCAAACTGGTGCAGGCTCTGTGGAAAACAGTGTGGGGAATTCTCAAAAAGCTAAAATAAGTCGACCATCTGATGCAGCTGTACCACTCCTGGGCATGTGCCCAAAGGACTCGACATCCTGCTCTGCAGGTGCTTCCTCAGCTGTGTTCACTGCTATTCTGTTCCCAATAGCTAACACATGGAAACAACTTTACAGCTGACAGATGGACAGGGAAACTGGTCCATACATGCTAGAGAATATGATCCGGCTATAAAGAAAAATGAAAACATGAACTTTGCAGGTGAGTGGATGGAACTAGAAAAGATCATAATGAGAGAGGCAAGCAAGACCCAGAAAGACAAACTGCATGTTCTCTTATTGGAGGCTCCTAGCTCCAAATCTTGAGATATGAGTGCATAGTCTGTAGTAACTACAGAAAGCAATAAAGTAAAATGGGACCATTGCCAGGATAGGGGGGTTGAGGAGCAATAGAGAGGGGAACAAGGTACAAATAATGAGACTAGGGAAATGGGAGGGAAAAGGAGGTAAATTTAAAAATGTGGAAAAAAGTAAAGGGGAATGGGAGGATACAAGGGATTGGCTTGTCTCTACCCCAAAGCGCTGCAACTATCAGTATGTACCACAACATCTGGCTAAAAGAACCAACTTTGATTTTCAGCGATTTTCTCAAAGCTGGGTTAGTAACACATAATGTATAACTGACACTCAGGAGGCTGAGACAGAAGAGTTGGTTGAGGACAGCTAGGCTACATAGTCAGACCTTGTCTCAATAACAAAACAACTAAACAGAAACTCTAAACCTTTGATTTTTTTTCTATCCTCATTTACATTTATCTCTAATTTGTATTATTTCCTTTCCTTGGCTAGTTTTTGGGTCTGACTGCCCTTCTAATGGTTTAAAATCAGGTTGGTGCACAGAGATTTTTGTTTTGTTTTGTTGTGTGCTTGTAGCTATATATTCTCCCCTTAGCACTGCTTTCACTTTGTCTCATGTGGCATGTTGAATTTTTATTTGATAAGCAAAAACATAAACCCAAAACTAGAAGACTTGCACTCCTTGATTCTATAGTGACTAGAGTAATCAAAATAGTGTAATAACAGACAAATGTAGACAGACATATAGACCAATAGAACAAAGAACAGAGAAAGAAAATATTTACATATATGGTCAAATGATTTTGAGAATGGTGTCAAAACCATTCAATAGAGAAAGCAAAATCTTTCCAACTAATTTGGCCCTAGGGAAGCTGGAGAGCTATATGCAAAAGAATGGAAGTTAAACTCTAACTCCACATATAAAAGGTAACTCAAAATGGACCAAATGCCTCAATATAAGACCTAAAACTATAAACTCTTGAAGAAAACATGAGAACACCAAAGGCACAGATAAAAACAGAATAGATAAATTAGACTTCATAAAAAGAATATAAAAAGTAAAATTACAACAAACAAAATGGTAGAAAAGATTTGGAAAGCACATATTAGGGAAACAATTATCTAGAATGTACAAAGAACTCCTAAAGTTCAGCAACAACAAAACCAGCTAGAAATAAGCAAAGCAAAAGACTTGATGTCTAGATATTTCTCCATAGAATATATACAAATAACCAGTAAACATAAAAAGAAATGCTTAACATCATAAATATTAATATTAGGGAAGTATAAATCAAAACTCAAGAGATATCACCTTACATCCAGTATTATCATTTTTTAAAAAAAGTAAAAAAGCAGAATATTGGTTACAACTTGGAATAATTGGAACAACTGTATAATACAGTTCATTAAAAATTAACACTTGAATTACCATGCAGTCCTGCAATTCCATTTCTAGATGTATAGCTAAAATAATCGAAAGAGTGCTGTGTTTTTGTGTTTGGTTGTTTCTGAGAAAGGCTCTCACTATGGAGCCCTGGCTGACTTGGAACTCACTATGTAGGCAAGGAGACCTTAAACTCAAAGAAATCCACTTGCCTCCCTTCCCCAAGTGCTGGGATTAAAGGCACACACCATGTTCTACTGAAAAGAGTGCCCTGAAGAGAAACTTTCTGCACTCTATTAATAGCATACTCACAACAGTTAAAATGCGGAACAACTTAAGTCTATCACTGGATAAACAAAATGTGATAAATATACAATTATTCAGCTTTTGAAAAGGAAAGATGCAAATTTATACTACAATGTGCATAAAATGGGAGGACAGTAGGCTATAAAATAAGCCAGTCATAAAAAGGTAACTATTATGTTTCCACATACATGAGATACTTGAAAATAGACATGGTTATTAAGGTTAGGGAGAAGGAAAACTAGACAGTCACTGTTTAATAGGTATAGAATTTTCAGGTTTTTTTTTTTAAGATTTATTTATTTATTATGTATACAGTGTTCTGTCTGCGTGCCAGATCTCATTACAGATGGTTGTGAGCCACCATGTGGTTGCTGGGAATTGAACTCAGGATCTTTGGAAGAGCAGCCAGTGCTCTTAACCGCTGAGCCATCTCTCCAGCCCCAGAATTTTCAGTTTTAAAAGATGAGAAGAGTTAAGGAAATGGATGCCTAATACTATTAAAATACTTAATACTATGAAATTGTTTACATAAAATGAGTAAGATGGCAAATTGTGATATACATATATATGACCATAATAAAATTTTTGAAAAAAAATGTATACTATTTTTATCAACCGGAACTTAGTTAATATATCTAAAGGCTTTACAAAAGTAGCATCAATTTTAAGAAATTAATGTATGAATATTTTAAACTAGCTACTTTTATGAAACTTAAAAATTATTTTGTATGCAGAAATGGGGAGAGATTATACAGGTAACAAATTTAACAAAAATAGAACACTGAGAATACCTTGGAGGCACGAATATGCCTGTGAATATCGGTTAGTTGCTGGATTTTGTATTCTAGCTCTGAAATCTGAGCTTGAAGCCAAGTCCATCGGCTGCCGACTTGCGCTCTGTCTACAAGCCACCTCCATTCAGTACTAGAGTTACTGTGGACAAAGCAAACACTGTTAGTCACAGCCCAAAGTCAGTCAGCTCTTCAGAGTGCTCACAACTTCCCTGATGGCTTTCATGAAATCCCATTTCTACAAATATCTACACTGCATCAGAGATGACAGGCTGACTTCTTATCAAAGAAGGTAACTTGATTCCTCACCATTCAACTACACAAGTACTTGACTTTAGGCAATATTATGTACCTAACAGTAGATAATCCTTCTGTAATTTAATATGTCATTAATGCTAAGGGCTTACATGGGGCTGAGCCAAAGTAAAAATAAAACAAAAATGATAATTCCAACATCCTGTAAAATAAGGGTACTGAGCCTGAACTGGCCTTCTATAACCGGGCAAGGCTTCCAGTGGTGGGACCGGGACAACAAACCCACCACAGAAATTCAATCTACAATTTGTTCTGCCTGCAAGATGTGCTGGAATAATGGTGGCTCAGAACTTGTAGGAGTGGCCAACCAATGACTGATCCAACTTGAGGGCCACACCACAAGAGCCCATGCCTGACACTACCTGGATATCAGGACCAGAGACCTAGGACAGAACCAAACAGGACTGGCAAAAAGAAAAAGAAAAAAGTCAATGAAAGGATTCCTAATGGTATTCTGCTATACTCATAGGATCAGTGCCTAGCTCAATGGTCATCAGAGGAGTTTCATCCAGCAACTGATTCAGGGAGCAGATGCAGAGACCCACAGTCAATCATTAAGTGTAGTTCTGGGGAGCACCGTTGAAGAGGGGGAGGAAGGAAGAATTGTAAGAGCCAGAGGAATCAAAGACACAGGAGAGCATGGCTGGCAGAATCAACTAAGCAGGCCTCATAGGGTTGACAGAGGCTGATGCGACAATCATGAAGTTTATGTCCTCTGCATGTGTTCTGGTTGTGTGCTTGGTGTTCTTGTGGGACTCCCACCTGAGGATATGGGGGTGTCTCTAACTCTTTTGCCTACTCTGGAATCCTTTTCCTCTTACTGGATTGCCTTGCTCAGCCTTGATCTGAGGGTTTGTGCCCAGTCTTATTGTAACTTGTTACGCTATGTTCAGTTGATGTTCCTGGGAGGCCTGCTCTTTTCTGAAGGGAACCAGTAGAGGAGTAGATCTAGGGCAGAGGGGAGGTGAGGGGACAGGTTGGGAGGAGAGGAGGGAGGGGAGGCTATGGTTAGGATGAAATGTATAAAAGAAGAATTTTAAAAAACAATTTTGCATGTAAGAGTAGATGCCAAGTATTGGACAATCCATTTGAACTATACCTAAATTCACTTAATAAACTGTAATGTACTTAACTATGTAATTTTTACTTGGTGCAATATAAGTATCACTATTGACTACCTAATACTTAAAGGCATTGACAATAATATACAAAAATATGAATTCTCTACTACATTTCTTTCTCTTTTGCTTTTCTTTCTTTCTTTCTTTTCTTTTTTTCTAATAGTATTCCACTACATAGCCTGGGCTGTCCTGGAACGAGCTTTGTGGCCCAGACTGGCCTCAAATGCACAGAAATCTAACTGCCTCTGCCTCCCAAATGTTGGACTGAAGGCATGTGCCACCATGACCAGACTTACATTGCAAATAATTATCTCAAAGACATGGGTCTTTAGATGTTTATTAAGATATCTTGTGGAAAACCCAATGACTTTGCTTTACAGTACAGAGAACACAAAGAGTTTATAAGGAGCTCTACTTTCATACATGTTTTGAAATAAAGGTTGAAGCCTCTTAGTTTCTCTATCTTTTGGCAGGGCATTCTTTGAACCTGTAATTTTAGATTGCAAATGATTTCATGAAAATACTATAACCACATCAACTAGAAAAATAAATAACTGGAATCATACATGGTATGAGGGGAGGATGAAAAGTGGGGAAGAGGGAAGGAGGAAGAGATGGAGGGGAAGAGAACAGGGAAAGGGAAAATGAATAGATATAGACTACCAACGAAAAAAATATCACCAAAAACATGAAGGTATAACTTGGAACTAATAACTATGTAATAGAAAAACATATGAACCTTTATTTTTTTAAAAAAAAATAAGTACCTAAGATGAATTTATTATCAAAATCATAGACTACCCCACAATCAACCATAATGATAATTACAGGTTATAATAACATATCAATATAGGTTCATCAGTAATAGTAATTGGTATGGATGTTGATTCTAAGTATATTTGGGGGAACAGAGAGTACACAGGAACTCTGGTATTTACTCAGTTTTTCTGTGAACCCAAAACTGTTCCAAAAGCTAAAGATTAGAAAATATATAATGGAAACCAAAATGAAAGACAAAAACCAAAAAGGCCAGCTGTGGTAACACATGCCTTTAATCCCAACACTCAGGAGGCAGAGGCGGGTTGAACTCTGTGAGCTCAAGGGCAGCCTGGTCTATATAGTGAGTTTTAAGACAGCCAGAGCTACATAGTGAGACCCTGTCTTGAAAACAGTAATAATAAACTTTATAATAGAATATTCATATGAACTCAGCCAGAAAACATATTAAAGAAACAATTTTCTGTCAGATAAACAAGGCTATTGTAACTTTGCTACACAGTATTTAATAAGTATAATAGGATTTTATATCAGTATTTCTAAAAGGCTATTTCTAAAAGATTTTAGTTGCCTGTACTATGAATGAAAATACCTTATGCAGCAGGATTTCTCTTGACATTATTACATTGCAAATTTTGTATTTTTTAAAAAATCACACTTTCATAAATATGAACAAAGTGAGAGTGCCTATTTAAAATTAGCTTAATATAGAAAATATTTAGTAATAATAAATGCCAATAATGAAGTTTGGAGAGTAAGGCAAGAGCCATACCATACACAATTTGCACAGGTGATATTAATTATTTTCCCAAGCAATGTGACTACTAAAGTGTTATAGTGAGACATGACAAGAAACAAGCAAGATGTAACTGACTGGGGAACAGACTGTCTCCAAATACCTCAGTGCTACCCCTATATAGTCCAGCCTTCTTTGTACTTAGGTTGGAGCCATGTGCCTACTACTGACCAACAGGAAAACTGACCATCGTTTTATACACCTGAGGACCTTCAAATCCACTGGTGTAGACAGTATAGCTCTAAAACCATTCTAGAGAGTAGGAGGAGAGCTCAATGCATAAGTCACAGTAGATTTCCACTGTGTTCAAGCACTGAGATTATGATCCTAACTTGTTACTAAATATAACCTATTCTGACTGAAACAATCTGAAAACTGTTTGGACTGAGAAACAGAGACAATAAGTAAGATGCAAAGTTCATTGAAAACCAATGGAATTAGGGGAGTTCTTTATGGAAGAGACCATAAAGAAAACAAAGGATTTTTTTCAAATTCTTCTATTACATTTTGCTTCAGTTAGAAATTTCTCTATTAAACACTCACTTTGACCTGGTTATAAAATTGATGACAAATGATCAGATACAAAAGAGGAAAAGTTTTCATTTCTTCATATTAAATTTCTGGTAAAGTTACTGTAACTGAAGTTAGTGTCCCACACATTTTTATGTTTACAAATTCTGTCAAATTACACTAAGTGACATTGCAGTACTAGATTAAATGTAAATGAACCAAATCACACTAAAGCCTTATGGTGTGTGGAATGCATGTTTTACAATGGATAATTTATCCTACACTTTACTATGAGTGATTAAAAGCCTGTTTGCTAGATGTGAAGGGACTAAAGTTTTATTCATCCAACGTACTTCCTTGCTGAAAAATGTTTTTCTTAAAAATATTAAGTTGTAAACATGTAACAAATAAGTACATGGCTGACTTTTTTCGAAGAATGACAACTCTTGCATTTAAAGTCAAAATATGGCTTATATATACAACAAATATAACCAATGATATAACTATAGTGTAGACCAATCAGAACATAGATAACATATATTAGAGAACCTGTATAATTTGAGGCATATGTAATTAGTATAAGTTTGGGCTGCTAAACCTAAGAATAACGGCTCGCTGCATCTCAGAGAAGTGCAAAACTAGCCACAGACCACCAGTTAGTGACTATTGGTGGTATTCCTGTCTCTAATAAAAAAGCAAGGCAAACACATCTAAGTGTGGACACCACTGGGCTCAGATAAACCAGTACGTCCCCCAAAAGATAGTCTATGCCTTAAATTTCCATCCTTGCTTACTTAGAGTCAACACTTAACTTGATGATGGAAATAACACGTTAAAATAATTCTGGCTGCAATATCCCTTGGGTGTTGTTTTAACTTAAAATTTTATTTGGGGGTGTTCGCCTGCATATATGCATGTAGAACATGTGCATGCCCAGTTCCATAGCAAGCAAGAGAGAGCAAGGGGCCTCCAGAACTGGACTGAGGTGGGTGGGTGCTGAGAAACAAGTCCAGGCCCTCTGCAAAAGCAGCAAGTGCACTTAACCACTTTTAGACTTGAACCTACAGTCTAGATTTTGGCTTTGAAATGAAGTGACTGAAGCAAAAGCTTTCCAGTATTACATCTTAGACTACCAAGACCTAAAGAAAGACATGTATGATTTAATCTTTCCTTTAACACAAGGTTTTGTTAGCTCACTAATATTGCAAATTGATGATGACTAAATATCAAGAGAGAATATCTACTTGTAAGAAATGACTATGTAAGGAAAAGAAAGATTTGTCCTAGAAAAAGGAACTGGGTCAAACTTCTCAACTGGTATTTGCTCACCTAGAAAAATCTTATTCTCTGAAATTATTTTCCTTTAGACCAGAGGTTATAAACTTTTTCTGTGAAGAATCAGATAGTAAATACTTTGGGCTTTGTGGCCCACAGGATCTCTCTAACTAGTCAGCTCTACCTTTGTAATATGAGAGTAGCTATAGGCCATACACATCATGGATGGCTGTGTTCCAGTATAACTACTTTCAAAACAGGAACTAAATCAGATTTGGTTCATGGGTTTGTTTGCCAACACCTGCTGAAGATTTTTTCTCATATGCATCTTCTGCTTCCCAAAGGATTTTGAGGTGGTCCTTTTCTTTAATAACTAATGCCTGTGCAAATACTATATCCACATCCAACTGGGCTATCTTACTGGTGTAATTCTTTTATTAAACTTACCTTATTAGAAAACTTCATTCCCAGTCTATACATAGATAGGCAAATGAGAGATGCCCTAAGGTATGTATGCTTATGGAACAGTGGTCTGAATGTGTTTTGTTTGTCTTGAGAAAGGGTCTATGTAGTTGACATGTTGTCATTATAAGTGGGATTGAATTTTGTCACATTACTTTTGGCATTAATTTTTATTTAAATGTTCAGTGTTTAATCATTTTCCTTCCTCTCATAATGTGTGTGATCATGATTAGACTACTGTGCCACATTCTGTTTGATATTTACTTTGGATGTTTTGTTGGCTAGAGTGAAAGCAGATATATTTTTGCTGCTTTCTTACATTTTTGTGTAGTGTCAGAATCAAGCTAGTGCTGACCTCATAGGAAGTGGGAAATATTTTTTTTCCTCCTTTATCCTTTCAAGGAGTTTTTATAGAATTGTGATTATTTGCAAATCTGTTTCAAAATTTTCAATCAGTGAAAACATCTAGGCCTGAAATTCCATGTGGAAAAATTGTTAATTATCAAGTAAGTGTTTCTAAATGATAAAATGTCTATCATGTTTTCTCTTTAGTAATATTTGATAATTTTATTGCAAATCATCAAACTATTTGGTCCTGACATTTTCATTGATTAGCACATAATCACTCATAATAGTCCATGGTTATTGTAATAATACCTGTAATATCTTTAGTGATGGTTTTCTTGCTTTGGGTCATTTTTCCTAATCAGCCTAGAATTGTTTATCAACTCAGTTTGAACAAAGATCTGTGGTTCATTATTCCTTGATTTCTAGGGTTCTTCCCCCCACTCTCCACACCCCACCCCCCGCCACCACCTTTTGCTTTGTATTTCATTTGCTATAAGTTTTAGAGTTTTTAAGCAGGCCCAGACCAAAGATTTTATACCATTCTTTCCTACACATACATTTATAGCCAAACATTCCTATTGGCATCACTTCAGTAATATATGGAATTAAAATAACAACATAAAGACGCAAGGTATGCAATTTGTAATATCACCCACTTAAAAACATTTCATATTATTGATTTGTATCATCTAAAAGCATTTAATATTATTGATTTTTATCATCTATATTATTTGGAAATGTGTGGTTTACATATTCCAGATCCATATATTTACCATTTCCAATAAGTCTTTCTTTTCTATAGATATGAGTTTAAAACAAGTATGATTTTTCCTTATCCTGAATATCTTATGAAAGTATATTTAATGCCCATTTTCTGTCTTTCAGTCATGGCTGACCACCTGTCTCACCAGTAGCTCTCTCACCAACACAGTGCAGAAATGTTTCCACTACCCACAATTCTTTCACAGATGAGACCAGTTTCCCAGGCATTGGCTCCTCAACTCACTCAGGCTTCTGTTAAAGATTTTAAAATTTTGTGCAGAAATGCAACTCTTCATGTTCAACCAACCAACAACATCTTTTAGCCAATGCTGTAGCCATTACAATGGTGATAAAGTGAAGATCAATAATTACTGAACAGGAGTTGGGGAGGTCCCAAAATAACAAAAGATGGCATCACTATTGCAAAGGCAATAGATTTGAAGGGTAAATATGAAAATATTAAATTTGATCAAGACCTTGCCAGTAACACAAATGAAGAGATTGTGGATGGCACCACCATTGCTACTGTTTTGGAATACTCTATTGCTCAGGAAGGCTTTGACAAGATCAGCAAAGGTGCCAATCCAGTGAAAATCAGGAGAAGTGCCATGCTGGCTGCTGATGCTATTAACTGGCCATCTTAAAAAGCAATATAAACCTGTGACAATCAGGGAAGAAATTTCTTAAGTTGCCACAATTTCTGCAAATGGAATGGAAACATCATTTTTTACTCGATGACAAAAGTTTGGGGAAAAAAAGGAATCATTAAAGTGAAGGATAGAAAACCTTCAATGATGAATTATATTGAAGACATGACATTTGATCAAGGATATATTTCCCAATGTGTTTTTAATATATCCAGAGGTTGAAAATGTGCTTTTCCAAGATGCCTATGTTCTGTTGGGTGAAAAGGAAACTTCTAGTGTCCAGTCTATTGTACCTGCTCTTGATATTTCCATGCTCGTCAGAAGTCTTTGGTTCTAATCACTGAAGACACTGATGGAAAAATTCTAAGTATACCTCTTTTGAATGGGATAAAAATTGCTTTTCAGGTTGTAGTAGGCAAAGCTCCAGGGTTGTAGACAATAGCACCAGCGTAATGATGTGCCTATTCTCCTCTCTGGGGACTAGCTTTTTGGTACCTGAAAGAACATGCAAGCTTCTAAAGGCGGGAAGCAACCAACAATGCTACCCAGCTATGACACCCATGAATCACAATGACTAGCGTGGCACAATAACCCTACGGATGTAGCAGTGGCACACATACCAAGGCAGTAACCAGTAGCTATATAATTGTCTTAAGACCCACTAAACAAAAGGGAAATAATATCTAGTGCTCAAAATCTAGCCAACTACTCAGGCCTAGGGAAATTATGGATCTTAGAGAAGAAGTTACAACCACCACTTTACTACACCATCATAATCCCTAACTCCATTCTAAATATTTGTCCTCACCCCTTGTCAAGGAAACTTCTCTTTAAAAAAGATGGCCATCGGTACAGAAAACCACAACCTATCAAACTGCGTAGTAGAGTCCACTCCCAATGAATATATCTACAAAACAACTCCTGCCCCTAAGGTTCAGGGAACACTGAAGAAGAAGGATGGGAAAGATTGTAAGAGACAAAAATCAGGGAGTTTGTTTTGAGATGGTGTCTATTAAATTTCAGAAGCCAAACCCATAAAGTTTCACCAGCAGACTACCTAAACATAAGCTGAACAATGACAACAACAGACTTGCCAAAGTGGACAGGGGAAAGACCACGAGGCCTCAACCCTACACAAAGAACTACAGACAACTAAGGAATGCTGAAAGCAGGGTAAGTAATATTCCCCAGGAAGAACACACTAATTGGTTATCCAATACCAACTGGTCAGCCAAAAACATACAAGTAATACTATACAGACTAAGCAGGTTATATTTAGGAACATATAAGTACATACACATACATATACATATACATACATGCATGTAATAACAATTATTGAAAAAAGGAGACTGATTTTGAAGAAAAGCAGGGACAGTTATAGAGTAGGGTTTCAGTGGAGGAAAGGAAAGAGGGAAATGATTTAGTTATCTCCAAAAATAAAATAATTTAAAAAGAAAAAGATGTGGCTATTGCTACTGATGGCTCAGTGTTTGGAGAAGAGGGGCTGAAACTAGATCTTGAACTGGTGACAACGTTCAAGTTGAAAAGCTAAATAAATGACTGGCTGAACTACCAGAGTGGCTATTCTATGGCTCGGAGGACAAGTGATGTTGAAATACATGACAGGAGTTACAGATGCTCCCAGTCTTGTAAGAGCAGCTGTAGAAGGCGGCACTGTTGGGGGCTGGGGAGAGTTCTGCTTGGACTCATGACAGTGTATTCGTAAAGATGAGGACAGTGGTAGAATTGAAATAGCACTTAATGCCTGTAATGACTATTGCTAAGAATACAGGTATTGAAGAAACTTTGATACTTGAGAAAATCCTGTCAAGTTCCTTTAGAAGCCAGTTAGGATGTTGTGCTTGAAGATGCTGTGAACATGATAGAAAAGGGAATCACTGATTCCAGAAAGAGTGTGAGAACAGCTATATTAGATGCTGCTGGGCAGCTTCTCTGTTACCTGCAGTAGATGCTGTAAAGACAGAAAAGTCCCAGAATGGACACAGTGGCCATGCCTACAAGATAATTCTCTTTCTTTCTCTTTCTCTCTTCTCTTTCTCTCTCCTCTCCTCTCTTTCTCTCTCTCTGTCTCTCAGTCTTTCTCCTCTCTCCTCTTCCTCTCCTCTCCCCTCCCCTCCTCTCCTCTCTCTCGAACATTTCTAATCCAGGGATGTGCAAAAAAAAAAAAAAAAAAAAAGATTTAAAGTACATTTATACTGAGTTTTGTCAGTTTTTAACTTATTTGGAAATGTCATTTATCCCTGTTTAAAAAAAAATCACTTCACTGAACAGATAGCATTACTTGGATGTTTCTTTTCAGCATTTCCACTTTATCATTCCATTGGTTTCTGAAATCATATACTCTAATGAAGGGTAGCAGTATTTTATTTAGTGAACAAATCTAAATAGCCATTTTCTTCCTAAGATAAAAATAGGTTTCTATTTTGGATACCCAAAGTTCAGTGGTAATTTTATTTTCAGTTTATCTTGTTTTATGTCTTCCTTAAGTATGTTCACAACAGATATTCTTCTCTCATCATCTGTCATTTAAAGGTGTGTGTCTACTGTTAATTATTCTTCTTTGTGTATATATGCATATACATCTATCTTTTAATTGGTCATACAAACACACAAACATCTTATAAAAAGAAGATTGTTCAGTGTTAGCCTTCTCTAAAAAATTATTTTGGTGGGTTATTAAATTATTGGCTTATTTAACTGCACCAACTTCATCTTGCTTTTAAGCTTTGTTCAAGCAAGTATATAGTAAACCTGACCAAAAAAAACCAACTCATTAAATTGATGTTGAGTTGGATGGTCTGAAGAAACAGCAAATTAACAAAGCTCAATTACCAGCAAAGGAGAAATTTGACTTTGGTAGTTTTGTATCTAATTTACTAGATGGAAAAAAAATTGAAACATTGAGAACTCTATTAGCAAAAGCTACCATGAGACTAACAGAAACTAATCCTGGGGATTCAGGGTTAATAATGTAGTGTAACATCCAATAATGGTATAAAAGTCATATAATCACAAAAGAAATGAGAATACATTTCCAGAAAGGTGAGATACTACAAAAACAAAAGACTTACTTCACAAAACAAAATTAGGGTTCCTCTAAGACATTACTTCACTACTACAGCAAGTCTTGGTATTATAAAGACCAGGAGCTATTGTGCATACATATCCACATTTTTCTTCTTAACCAATGAGAGTTTTATGTGTATGATGTTGGATGCACCTGTTGAAGCCAGAGGTGTAGACCTCAGGTATCTTCTTAGAGTGCTCTCCTGATTTGGGGGGATAGGGCTTCTCATTGGTTGACCTGGAGTTCGCCAATTAACTCCACTCAATGGCCAGCTCTCCTAGGATCTCCCTGCCTCCATCTCCCAGCACTGGTATTATAGCTAGGCTACACACAGATTTTGACATGTGAGCTGGGGATCAAAACTCAGAGCCTCATTCTTACATAGCAAGCACTTTACCCACTGACCCTTTTCTCAGCTCTCCTGTTAGTTTTATTGTGATTTTCCTGTCCTTGCTGCATCATGTAAGAAACAGGAGGTCAAGAGGGATATAAAATATGTCCACTAAATTGTAGCTCATCACAAGATGATGAGCCACATCTGAACATAATAGAGGAATACTCTACTCCACTCTATGGTTCTAGCTTGTCATCTTTGAGGAATTGGTATGTTTTACATAGAAGAAAGGGGTAGATGACTTTATGGAAAACCAAAGATAAGCAAATAGACAGCACATATGCAGTCCCTCTCCCAGTATCTAGTCATTTTTCTTTCTGTCTTACTTGTGTGTGTGTGTGTGTGTGTGTGTGTGTGTGTGTGTGTGTGTGTGTGTGTGTGGTTTTTGAGAGAGAGTCATACCATGTACTTCAGGCTAATCTCAGACTCACTTTTTAGCCCCAAATTGCTCTCAGGTTCATGATCCTTCATACTCAACATCCAGAATGCTGGGATTGTAAATACTCACTAACATATTCAACTTTTTGGTAACAGAACTCTGAGCCCTGAGCAGAACAGCTGGAGACTCTATTTTCCAATCTGAAATGCTTTGAAATCTAAGTTTCAAAGTCTGACTATAAGAGGTAAGCCAAGATAATTTGTACATTTGCTAGACCTTGCCTTTAAATCTAATTGAGTGGCTCCTTAAAACTAGTTGGGTATGGAAACAAGATGAAGTGCTAATGAATCAGTGCAGGATCTTAGGGAGATTTCAAGCTAACAGATCCTCAGCAAAATCTGGGCATGCCTAATTACTGTTAAGTGAGAAAAAAAATCCTATGTATATGGAGGTTCCCCTCCTATGACAGCTTAGCATGCATCTTAATAAATATCTCCTTCAACAATACTTTATACCATAAGAACGTTAACAAGTTCTTAATGTGTTCACTGTCTGCCAGACATGCTGGCTCATGCCCCTAATCCTGGGACTTAGGGGTGTGTAGGCAGGAAGATAGTGGACCCAAGCCCAGCATGGGCTACACAGCAAGATTCTGCCCCCATAAGCACACACACACAAAAAAAAAGACAGAAGGAAAGAAATGTGGACTTTAGGAATTCTGATGAGAAACAAAATTAAGGGGAGAGGGTATTAAAGAGTTTTCAAATATAAATGAAAGAGTGGCACAATGTGAAGCATTATTTAAATTAACCGAGAACCTAGTTTAGCCAGCAAAACTAACCATGTAAACTGCCTAAACTAAGCTTCTAGTTGACTTTAAAAGAACTCACACATCACCCAGAAAATTTAGTTCGACCCTCCTTCTCCCTCTCTCAAACCCTCTCAACACAAAGGAAGAGAGAAAGAAGTTGGGGTGTATATTTATATACACTATTGCTACCACCCTTTTTCTCTTGAATAGAATATGGTTTGGTTTGATTTTTGTTTTGTTTTTCAAGACAGGGTTTCACTGGATATCCTGTAACTCACTGCATAGACCAGACTGGCCTCAAACTCCGCCTGCCTCTGCCTCTGCCTCCTGAGTGCTGGGATTAAAGGTGTGCACCACCATCATCCAGCTAATAGAAAGAAATTTGAGACTGTATATATTTTTGTACAATATTTTGGGGAACACAATACTACCACATTTCCTCTCTTTTTGTCTAAAATTAAAGAAAGCTTATAACTAATACAAGAAAAACTATCCAATAAGTATATACAATATATACAGCCAAAAATATTAAGTATTCTTAACTGTTCTTATACAATTCTTACGTATATTGACAACTACAGACATAAGAAACAAAAGCATAATGAATTTGTAAAGCAGACTGAAGCATACTTGCAAAGGACAAATCAATAATTCAATAAGCATTCTGTATGTGTACATGTATGTACACATACTTCTTTTGTTCAAGAAAGTAGACAATTATGTAGACTGAACACTACCTAAAGATCCAGCTGAAGGGAAAGTGGAGTTAAAATCCAACAAAAAAGTTCTGAACTTCCAATTTAAAACAGCTCAGAGGAAACCTATCTTTTGTTAAGGCACTACCTAGGTAGACCTACTGGTAGTTCTTCCAAACACTACTACAGCTCTAAAAAGAGGATAAAAGAGTACTATAACTACCTCAGCAGCAGCAAAATCAAAACAAACAGAAGCCAAAATAGAAGTACCTTTGTTACTTAGAAAAGGTGACTGCAACTTAAGCAAAAGTAAGTTGAGGCATTTCTGAAATACGTTATACATTCCCAAATAGCCTTGTATTCTGCAAAGTAGCTAAACTTACATTGAAAACACTTAAGTGCCAGGGAACTTTAAAATCTGATCCTTAACAATAACTGTTATAAAAATAGTTTTCATTGATGTTTGTACCTAAAATTAACCATACCATCCTTTAAAGGTTTGTAGCATGCTTTTCCTTTGAGGCAAGTCCTTGAAGACATTCAGTTCCAATGGAGACTAGCTTAACTAATGATGTTTAAAGTATCATCTAGAGATAGACTTCATTATTCAATTTGTTTTGTAACAAGGAAAATAGAGTGTATTCAACTGAATCTGCAACCTGAGATCTTTTGATGTAGCAGGAATATAGGGCAAATTTGAAGCCAATAAACTGAGCTATAGGAGGGTATTTCTACAGAATTTTCAACATTTTGTTTAGATATTTATATGCCACTAAGGCTTTCTCTTTAGTTATGACTAAGTCTGACCATGAATATTTAAAAACATTAACATGATTGAAGTGGTTTGGAAATAATCCAAATTAAACTTCACATACTCACACCATTCTACTATATAACAAATATACATAAAATTCACACATCATTTTTAAAAGCAATAAATGTTAACATTGTAAACAATCTTTAAAAATTTTTACATGCGCAAATTCAACTACTGTACTTCCTCAATGCAACACCAATTTAAAGACACCATAAATAACAGAAATATGATTTGGAGAAATCTATTAATTGTACTCATGACTTATGTATATTTATATACATCCCAGTTTTAGAAACAGTGATGTGGAGCCAGGCATGGTGGCACATTCCTTACTCCCAGCACTCAGGAAACAGAGACAGGCGTCCAATCTCTGAGTTCAGGGCCAGCCTGGTCTGCATAGCTAGTACCAGGCCAGCAAGGGCTACATAATGAGACCTTGTCTCAAAAGAAGATAAAATGGATTGATGTTATCAAAAGTACACATCTGGAATCCAAGAACTATTACACTGAAAGTACATATAAATGTTCATTAGCTGTTTTCTAAGAATAAAAATTTAGTTTTAAAAACTTAATGGCAGTATTTTCATTAAAAAATCATTTATCAAAATAGTTTCTGCAGGGCTTAGATTTTTCTATGACAACATAAAACCATTTTTTTAATGAGATTTATTATGGGAAAACTGACAAAAATTATACATGATTCTTTGTATAGAGTGTGATGTCTTCTTACAAGTCAATATGAGGTGATTAAATGAGGCTCATTAGAAATCACCCCTTGCCACACCCACACTTTAGTTGTAACAACACTTAACATCCACTCTCATTGACTTTCAAGCATACAATGTCATGTTACATCCAATAGTCCGCATACTGACAAAAGAGCTCCAGGACTTACTTCTCCTGAATGGAAAGACTGTCTCTTTCGCCCTCCTCCTCCTCCTCCTCCTCCTCCTCCTCCTCCTCCTCCTCCTCCTCCTCCTCCTCCTCCTCCTCCTCCTTCCTCCTCTCCCACTTCATCCTATGACAGCTCTGGTAAGCACTGTTCTTCTGGGCTTCTAGGTTATGACTTCTTTAGAGTCTCCTTCTAAGTGAGATTATGCTTTCATTTTCCATTATTGACTTCTATGTTCAACTACTTAACAAGTGATGTATTTCACTTTTTTAAAAGGCTGAATAATATTCTATTACATAGTTGATAGTGGATGAATATGAAAATGGTAATGCAGAAATGAACTCAATTTACTGATTTCATTCCCTTTGGATAAATGCCCAGAGTAGGATTGCTGGAATATAGGTGTTAGTTGTATTTTGAGCTTCCTGAAGAAATTTCTTTTTTCCATAATGACTGTACTAATTTACATTATCAACAATGTGCGAAGTTTTCCTTTACTCTGTACTCCCTCTGGCACTTGTAACCCTTCTCCTAACCACACTAACATACACATGTAAGACAGTATCTCACTGTTGTTTTAGTGGGTATTTTTCTGATAAGTAGTACTGCTGAGTGCATTTACTTTGTTTTGAAGTACCTGTTGACCATCTGTATGTCTTCTTTAGAGAAAAGTCTACTCGGGTCGTTTGATCAATTTTAATTGTTTTCTTATTACTGTTTGTCTGGCTTGAGTATGTAGTTTGACCATTAACTTGTTAGTATGATTAGCAAATATTCTCTTCCTTATAGATTTATAGATTTCTCCAATATAAGCTGTTTATATTGTTTCTTTTGTTGTACATCAGGTTTCAATTTAATGCACTCCTATTTGTCTGTTTTTGCATTTGTTGCTTGTGTTTTAAGGCCAGACCCAGAAAATCTTTGCCAAGACTGTGCATCAAGCTTCTTCTCTCTACTTTCTCCTAGGAGTTTAACATCTTCATTCATTTTAAATTAATGTAAGAATATGGAATGGCATAAGGATTCAATTCCATTATTCTGTATGTAGTTGTCTGTCCAATTTTCCCAACATTTAAGAGATTATCACTTCCTATTTATATGCTCCTGGCATCTTTCTCCAAGATGAACTGGACACAAATGACTAGTTTCCAGAGAAAGAACTAAAGAATAGGATTACAGGCATCTGCCACAATGCCTATAATTAGAGTATCTTTCCATTTATTTGTGTCTACTTTGATGTTTTTATCAATATTTTATAGCTTTTAGTATACACATCTTTCACTGCTTTTATTGAAGTCAATCCTAAATTATCTTTGTTTTCATGCTACTGTAAAAGGAACTTTTATTCTTCATTGCATTTTCAGTTTAGAATTAGTGTATATAAACAGTATTATACATTGATTTTATATACAGCAAGTTAACTGATTTCATATTTCTAACAATTTTCAGGGTACCTGTTTTTCCCACGAGATCGTAGCATTTCTGCACACCCTATTTAGCATCTTCTTTTTGCATTTGTATGTCCTTTTCCCTATTTGGCTAGGAATTCCAGTCTTGACTGGGAAGCAGCAGGGTTCTACAGATTCAATGTCCACGCCCCCTTAGACTTCCTATACTGAAACTTAACAGCAGTGTTGTGATTCTAAGAGGTAGTCACTGGGAAATAACTGGTTCTGCTTTCATCACAGGACAGGTGTCCTTAAGGCCAGTGGACTTGTCCACTCCCAGTACCATGTGAAAACATAGCTAGAAGACAAGTGTCATGTATGAAGACATTTCCAAGAATTCAATCTGTAAGTTCTTTGACCTGAAGACTCCCAACCCTCCAGAAATACAAGTAGTAATATCTCTGTAGTTCATACATTTCCTGATCTAAAATGTTTCCTTATAACAGCCTGAAAAATAAATATCTATGTCTTGTTCCTTATCTTAAAGGAAAGCTTGCAAGTTTACTATTACTAAGATATTACCTGGGAGCTTTTCACATGTAAATTGCATAAGATACATTTCTTTGATACCTAAATTGGTAATTTTAACCAAGAAAGAATGTTGAATTGTTTCAATTTTTTTCCCATTTATTAAGATGATCATGTAAAGTTCTGTTGTTTGGTTAACATAATATATTCATCAATTTGCATATTGAATCATCTTTGCATCCAAGGAATAAATTCCACTAAATAATGGCTCATGATTATTTTAATTGATGAATTAAATCCTTTAACTGAATTATTTTTGTAAAGGGTTTTGCATTTATATTCATTACAGATACTGGCCATTGTTTCTGTGCTGATCTTTATTATTTCTTACCTTACAATAACAGGGCTAATTTATTCTTTTCTGACTTCCTTATGTCTTAACACTACTTCACATACTTTTTTGTAATGTAGGCATTTCTACAAGCCTCCTTATTAATAACAGCTTTTGCCATATTCTGGTACGTTGTTTTCCACTTTACTTTCTCTAATATTTTACAATTTCTCTGTAAATTCATTCATTGATATATTGGCTTTTTAGGAAAAATGTTTAATTTCTATTTATTTGCCAATCTTCCCAAACTTTTACTCATTTCTAGTTTCATTCCATTTTAAATGTAAAAGGTTCATGATGCAAGTTTTTTGTTTAGTTTATTACTTTTGTTTATAAAAGTGTGACTTCAGGTACCACATGCCATAAAGAACAAGCAGAAGCTAGAGACAACTTGTGGAAGGCAGGAGTCAGTTCTCTCCTTCCACTGTGGATTCCGGAACTGAACTCAAGTTGTGAGGCTTGCCAGACAAGCACTTTTGCCCAGGAAGCCATCTCAGTGGCCTTACAGATACAGTTTAAGTCTTAAACTTGTTAAGGTTTATTTTGTGTACTATCTATAATGTGACCTAGAGAATGTTCCTTGTGTGCCTCAAAAGAATGGACATTCTGCTGCTTTGCTGTTGGATAGAATGGTCTGTTAGGTCCATTTGATCCAAAGTGTAGCTTAAGTCCAGAGCTGGTTTTTAGATAGTCTATATGGATGATTTACCTACTGTTGAATGTGACTTATTAAAATCTATTGTTACTTAACTAGTATGTTTTGTCAAATATATTCACATTTGCTTCATACAGACAGGTTTGAAAAGTGTACACCAGCAAGCCGAGCACTTGAGAGATAAATTCAGGATACTGAATTCAGTGTCAGCCTGGGGTATACACTAAATTCCACACCAGCTTCAGCAACATAGGGAAATCTGATCTCAATTTTTTTCCTTTTACATTAGTTATCCCAAAGTTGGAGAGGTGTATATTTATAATTTTCTATCTTTTGATAAACTACTTACCAGTATATAATGACCTATTTTGTTTTACAGGTTTTGTCTGGTTTTTCCTGCTATGGGTATTGCTAACCCCTGCTCTCTTCTAGTTTATATATTCATGGAGTATCTTTTTTTAAACTCCTTGGACTTTGTATCTTTTTAAAGCTGAAATCACTTAGTGAGGCGTTTATAGTTGGGCCTTTGTTTTTCCTCAATCCATTCAGCAATTCTTGTCTTAAGAATTTAATCTTTTAGCCGGGCGTGGTGGCGCACGCCTTTAATCCCAGCACTTGGGAGGCAGAGCCAGGCGGATCTCTGTGAGTTTGAGGCCAGCCTGGGCTACCAAGTGAGCTCCAGGAAAGGCGCAAAGCTACGCAGAGAAACCCTGTCTCGAAAAACCAAAAAAAAAAAAAAAAAAAAAAAGAATTTAATCTTTTACATTCAAGAATTAACTATTAATTAGATACAGATTTCTTAGTGCCATTTTTATTATTGCTATTTTAAAAATACAATCTCTTTGTTCTTCATGATCTAGCAATTTTCTGTTGTGCTTTGATTCCCTAATCTTTTCTGTAGTATGAGGTTTTGCATGTGGTAACCATGAGACACAAAAGTGATTCAGCTGTGAGTCTATTTTAAGCTGGAAACAAATGTACTAGTTGTTACTCTTCTATAATGAAGTAGCTGACACTTGGTACCCTGTGAAGAAAAGAGGTTTATTTTAGCTGATGTTTTTGATGAAAGTCCAAGACTGGCAACCCAGTTATTGCAACCCCTTCTGCTTCTGGTGAAGAATTTCTGGCTGTATTATGTCATGCCAAATGGCATTACTATGGTAGTAATGAAGTCAGATATCATAAGGTGAGATTAGAAGCCAGTGAAACCAATGAGGAGTTACTCTTCTTATTTTACAGCAACCCTTGTAAGAATTACCTTAGGGCATGACCACATGATCTCCTAGTAAGAGTCCCCTCTCAACGCTCACACATTCTCATACATGTGTTCATACTAGGAACACATGTATTCTTAGGGAAACATACTCACACTACAGCTAACCACAGACATAACCTCAATTGCATACAAAAGCTCCATACTTTTACTCCTCTCCTATTTCATGACTTGCCATCACAATGATACTTTTATATTCTGTAGCCACTATACACTAATATTGCTAGTCCTTGACGTTGTTCTACCTTCACAGTAAAGACTTAGGTTCTTTCTACATCACTATTATAGTACATAGCATAAATCAGAGAATGCTGACTTGACTATTACTTTGACTACCAACTATTTGGCTGTTACCAGTTAACTTTTCTTTCAGCTTAAAGAATCCCTTTTATGATGATATACATATACATATACATATACATATACATATACATATACATATACATATACATGTGTGTGTGTGTGTGTGTGTGTGTGTGTGTGTGTGTGTGTGTGTGCATGAGGTTTACTGGTGGTACACTCCTCCTCAGCTTGTTATTCTGTCTTCATGTTTGAAGGATAGCTTTGCTGGGTGAAGTGTTCTTACCTGGAAGTTTATTTGCCTCTGAGCACCTTGTCATTTCATGGTTTTCTGGCCTTGGAAACCTTTTGAAAATCTTCTATACGCAGATCTCTTGCCACATTCAAGAGCCTGCCAGTGATTTGTTCTTCATGTAGTATGTGTTATGTGTGGGTGTTCACATGCCACAGGACAAGTGTGGTACTCAGAGCACTATTGCTGGAGCCAGTACTCCTTCTACCACGTGGGCTCCAGGAACCAATCAAGTGTTTCTCACCTGCAAAGCCATCTCACCAACCTGCCAGTGGTGTCTGTGGAAACTCCTGATCCTCCTGGACCCTGATATACAGTTTCTAAGACACAGTTAGTTTTCAGTCATTGACTTCCCTGAAAAGGTTTCCTACCTCTTCCTGACTTCCTGTAGGCTTTCTTCTTAGTTTCTTCTCTTGGGATTCTTTGGGATTTTCCCAAATAACTCTGCATTTCATAGATCGCTTCTATTTGACCACTCTCCCCCGTGCCCTCTGTTGCATTTTTCATTTCTTTCATTGTATTTCTCAGTTTCAAAATTGTTTGGTTCTTTATTTCAGTCTCTCTGCTATACTTAAGAAAAATTCTCCTGATTTTAGTGTCCATATTCTCTCATAGTTTGCTGAGCCTCTCTAAAACAATTTTGAAGTCTTTTCCAGCAAATTTTCTTCTCTGAGGTCAGTGACTGAAAAAGTGTTGCCCTTGTTCGGTGGTATCTTGTTTCCTGTTTTATTTTTTTCCATGCTTCTTGCTTTGCATGACATACACATCTTGGATGGCCTGTTCTTTTCCTTTATGAGCTGGTACCAGTGCGTGCCATGATGACTGGCAACAAGGTGAGGTGCAGCAGCTCTGGTTCAGCAGAGGCGGAGCTGGGACCTTTAGGTCTGCTACCTGAGGCCAGAGTAGCAAAGACTACAGACAGGTTCTCATCCTCTTAGCTTGGGTGTCCAGTGAGGTAGCAAGGGCTATTGTGCTCTTTAGTAGGAAGTCTGGTGGGTTCTTTCTGGCCTTTTTTCCACCTGAAAAGTCATGGTCAAGCTCCCTCCTGGAACTGAATCTGGCTGGCAGATGTGCCTTCAGTAATGGTGTCAAGTGGTATCTGAAGCATGACATCTAGAAAGTAGCCATAGGTCTGAGGCCTGAGCATGGCCATAGGTTGAAGGTATTGTTCATTTTTAAGTGAAATAAGGATAGTAACAACTACATCCCATGGCTGACAGAACTAAATGAGGTATCACATAGAATTAACCAGCAAAATGGCAGCATGAAAAATAATTTGTGCTTAAGAACTACCCTAGTTCTCCCATCCAAGCAAATTTCAGTTATAATGACATCAGAACACCAAAAGACAGGAATGCTTACTTTGTCACATTTTACTCATTATAAAAAATAATACACTAGTTCTATATCAATTACTAAAAGTAATACTGTTTCTAATTCTATACTGATTATCCATTTTGGAAAATTTAAAAAAATGACAGACTATTTCTGCCTAAAATGTCACAATTATATCCAGGAATTTGTATCAATTCAGAAACATTAACAGATCCCAAGAAATTTGAAATTGTGCTCCATGTGACTGTTTACATTAAAGTCAAATTAAATTGAAAACTTAGTCCTTCCTAGTAGATCATCATTCACTGCAGATGAAATAATATGTTTTCTATTTACTTTGTTATAATACCAGGTTGAATAGATTGTGAATTGAAATATGATCATATTCTCTCTTGTCAAAAATAAAAACCAACCAACCAAATAAACAAACCCATAGCAGATCAAAGGCATGCTTGTAATCTAAATTAGGAAGCACAGGCAAGAATATGAAGAGTTCAAGGCCATCCTTGACTACATAATGAGTTCAAGAAGGCTTGGGCTATGTAAGACCAATCTCAACTCTACCTTCTATAAAACAGCATTAACACTTTACATGTACTTACAACTACACACACAAAACCAATGAGGGTATCCCATGTAATCTCTTAAAAGTTCAGACTTTAATTACATTCAAGGATAGAAAAAATGCTTATTTATGCCTAATTGGTATTACTATTCCTATGTGTTTTCCCCAGAAAGTCGAGTAACTTACTTTTAAATACGTTTAGTACTCCATATCCATAGATACTGTAACATCTGCAGATTCAACCAATCACAAATTATAACAATTGAGAACTTAATAGCTGTAGGAAGCCCTATTACAAACCAAATGTACAGAAAATTCCTATCATCTCTGAAACTACTTCCATACAGAACACATAGAGGTTTTTTTCCTTGTTTTTATCCCCTACAAACTTAGTATAGCAACTATTTACATGGCAGTTACATTGTTTTAAGTATTATAATTAATCTAGAGATGGTCTAAAGTATACAGGAAAATGTCACGGTTGCACATAAAACACCCTTTTATATAATAGACTAAAGATGGCCTATGGATTATAGTATTTGCAGAAGATCCTGAGACTGACACTTAGCATATCTGACTCGCACATATAGCCTAAGAAATAAAACATTTTAAGACATCATTATCTCAGATTTCAAGTCCTATTACAGAGCTATTGTAATAAAAATAGCATGGGTCTGGCAGAAAACAGACATGAAGTGGTTAATGCATACCTTTAATTCTAGCACTCAGAAGGCAGAGGCAGGCAGATCTCTGTGAATTGGAGTCTACCCTGGTCTAGATAGTGAGCTTCTGGCCAGCCACATCTACATAGTGAAATTCTGTCTCAGAAAATACACACACACACATACACATACACACACACACACACACACACACACACACACACACACACGTTGATCAACAGAATAGAACTGATGAGCCAGACATAACTCCACATACATACAAACACCTGATTTTTGACAAAGAAACCAAAAATATAGACTGAAAAAAAGACAGCATCTTCAACAAATGGTGCTGATCAAACTGGATAGCTGCATTTAGAATGTAAATAGATACATATCTATCACCCAGCACAAAACTAACTCTAAATGGATCAAGGACCTGAATGAAAGACCCGACATACCCTGAACCTTACAGAAGAGAAATCCGACAGAAGAGGAAGTGGAGAATAAGTTTGAACTTATTGTCACAGGAAAGGATTATCTGAACAGGACGCTGATAGCAAAGGCATTAAGAACAACAATAAAGGGAACTCATGAAGCTAAAAAGCTTCTGTAAAGCAATGGACACCATCATTCAAGCAAAGTGGCAGCCTGCAGAATGGGGGAAAATCTTTAATTATACATCTGTTAAAAGATTAATTTCAATAATATATAAACAACAAAAAAAACTGAACATCAGGAAAATAACCCAATTAAAAACTGGGACATAGAACTTAACAGAGAGTTCTCACAAGAGAAAACGCAAATGACATCCTTAATGTTTTCAAAATGTTCAACATCCTTAGCTATCAGGGAAGTGCAAATTAAAACTACTTTGAGATTTCATCTTACCCCAGTCAGAATGGCCAAGATCAACATAACAAATGACAGCTCATGCTGGCCAAGATGCAGGGAAGGGGGAACATTTATTCATGGCTGATGGAAGTGCAAATTGATACAGGCACCATGGAAATCAGTGTGGTGGTTCCTCAGGAAGCTGGGAAGGAGATCTACCACAAGATCTAGGCATACCACCACTCTTGGGAACTTGCTCATGCATAGTCACTGCTTTTCTATTCATAATAGCTAGAAATTGGAAACAGCCTGGATGTCCATCAAGTGATGAGAGGATAATGAAAATGTGCTGCGTTTACACAATAGTTTATTATTCAGTTATTAAGAAAAATAAAAACTATGAAATGTTCAGACAAATGGAGTCTGCTATAAACAACCATCCTGACTGAGGTAACCCAGGCCAAAAAGACAAACATTGAATGTTTTCTCTTATATATGGATGCTAGCTTTTAATTTTTAGGTATGTGTGTTTTAATATGAATAACCACAGAGATTAAGTAGCTAGTGAGGGACCATGGGAGAGGACATCTTCCAAGTAAGGAGAAATAGAGTGTAATATTATAGAGGGATAAAAGGGAAACCAGGATAGGAGGATTAAATTGAGAGGAGGAAGGAAAGGCAGGGTAAAGGAGGGAATATGGAGAGACAATACTAATGGCCTTTTGAAAGCCATATGGGAACTTCCTAGGGTAGAAGCTTCCTAACAAACACATATGAAAGGAATTTAAATGGAGTCAACATATAATGGGAGGAAATGTCCCAACTAGATATACCACCAAGTAAAACCTCTAGTGTCAGGAATGGGTTAAATCTATTAAGTCATTGGCCAAAGGGGCCCCACAGACTCCCTCTCCCCAGTAAAAAAGTACAGGCTATTTATTGCCAAGGCTATTGGTTACTCTCCATAACCTGATAGTAAGGCGTCATCAAACATGGAGAAATGAAGCTGGTGTATAACCCAGAAGCTTTACCCCTATTGCTAGTGTTCATGATGCAGGAAGGCACTCTGCATGCTACTGGAAGAGAAAAGTAGTCATCAACCTCACCTGAGTAGAAACCTTACTATGAACAACAAACTTGCAAGATATACTGGAGCAATAGTAACATAAATGCTCTCCGAGTAACTGCCAACTATTTCATTGGGTTTAAGGCCCACTCCATGACATGGAACCCATACCTGACACTGCTAAGGTGGCTAAGAACCTGAGACTAGACCGGTGATAGGCCTAGGGCAAAACCTACTACTATTCTGTTAAAGGAATATAGCAATCAAATGACTCCTAATGACTAGTCCTACTGCTATACCCACAGGGCATTCACTCAGCCCTCCTCATAGGAGCATCTTCTTGCAGTAGATGGTAAGTAACAAACAGACCCGCAACTGGACAATGTGTGGAGTGAGAGACTTTGGAACACTCAGCCCTAAATGGGCTATCTCCATCAAACCCTTCCCCTCAGGACTCAGGGATCTATGGAGAAGAGGAGGCAGAAAGATTGTAAGCGCCAGCAGTGGTGGATGACTCTTAAAGAAACAGCATCTTCCAGACACAGCAGGACTGATACACATAGAACCTCACAGAGACTGTCAGCATACACAAGACCACACAGATTCAAGCCAGACAAAGTCCCAGCACTGACCAGGGAAAGTAGACACAAAGTTTCATCTCTAACCAAGAAGCTGATTACAATCCATACCTGCTGGGAAACGGAAAATCAATTTTCTCCAAAGCAGTGTTACTGGTCTATGAATCACACTCTCAAGAAAGGTCCCATTCCCAGAAATAGTTGGGCAACACAAATGTACTCCGTGGTGGGTGGGTGTGTGTGTGTGCGCACTTGCTTTTTGTTTTGTTTTGATAAAATTTGGCTTATTTTCTTTTTCCAGTTTTTCATCTTTTTCATTTTTGTTGTTTCTCTTTTATTTTTTGAGAGAGAAAGAACATGAAGTTGGGTGATAAGGAGGTGGAGAGGATCTGGGAGGAATTGGGGGAAGGAAAATCATATGATCGAAATATGTAGAAAAAAAGAAACATTTTCTTAAATTCACCAGTTTTATGACTTAGAGATCATGGCAGTAAGATTTTAGAAAACCTACTTTCTTATATCTTGAAAGCAAGATGATTGCTACTGTATACAGAATAGAAAAAAACAAAATCTAGTAATTTTGCACTTACACTGCCACATTTTTTCTAATGGTATATTCATCCAACTCGTCATCTGAGCTGCTATCGGTGGCATCAGAATCCAGACCCTCTTCCACATGAGACAACAGCCCTGTAGCAGACAGGGCAAATCTTTGGATTTCTGCAGCTGTACATTGAGCAAAGCCATTGTTTGTATCATCCCAAAACTTATTCTCTGAAGCCAATATGTTGACTTCTGGCTTAATTTCAGTGTGTTCAAGTAAACTATTCCCCAAAACTGTGGTGGGGTCATGAAAGATCTTCATTGTGGGCAGCTGGCGCTTCATAGAAAATTTCATCTGTTGACCATAGTGCTTAACAACATGCTTCGCTAGGAGCATCTGCAAGTGTTTCTGAGTCCGTCTAGCCTGGCTGAGTAAAATTTTCTGTTTACTCACACAATGAAGCAAACGAGCATTCACCTCCTCCTCTTTTTCAGCAGCTGAGGAACTAACAGGCATATCTGAGTGACTAGGTCCAACTTTCCTTTGGGTACATTGCAATAAACTCTTTTTAATCTTAGTATCAGTGAATTTACCAAAAAGTGCATTCTTTTGGTACCATTTACAGTTTTGTAGATGTATTTTATCTACATTTGTGTCTTTGGTGAGATTTGAATCCAAAACAATCTGTATATCTTTCATGCACTGGCTTGTGGTATCTGAGAGTTCTTTTTTGATGACCTCATTCTCAGAATGAGAATGGCAGATCTTACTGAGTTGAATACTGCTGCCGTTACACAGTACGTTTTTCAGCTTACAGCACTTGGACTCCATTACTTTCTTTTGGTTATAATTCTCATTATACTTATTTAGTGTCGAATTAGAACTCATTAAAAGAACTGTCTGAAAATGTTTTGAAGCCTGAGGGGAGGCAAAATGTTTAAAATTCACAAAATTAGTATTTAGAGTAGGTTCAGGAGTCGGAAATCCCAGCATCTGAGAGAAAGTGTCTCCTCCCTTAAGCTTTTCATCTACAGTTCTTGGACTTTCCATGCACAGCATCTTGTCAGATTCCATGGTACTTGGCAAAGATGAAAAGCAGATACCCTTTGTTGTTGCCTCCTTCAGAGCTGGGGTCATGGCGAATCCTGGAGATAATTACTGGAAGCCTAAAATTACATAAAAAATACATGATCAAACGTCTCGAAAAAAAGCTTGATGCTTATACTTTTGCCAAGGGCAACTTTTATTTTTGATGTTTCTGATTAAAATGAGCATGGCACCAAAGAGTTCCTTTATCTCTCAGCTTCCCACATTATCTCAATAATGAATAAGCTGTTATTCTTCACTCTGATTGTGAGCCTAATATTCACAATCCCAATTAAAGTTGCACATTATTAGACTGGGAATATTGCTCAGTGGGACAGTACTTGTGCAGCATATGTGAGACCCTGGGTTCCATCTACAGCACCACAAAAAAAAAAAATGCATTTGCACACTGTCACAGTAAGGGTTTCATGACAAATACATGTGGGTCCAAGTATATCTCACAACTGTATCATTGGCAGTGTTTAGTGCAAGTTAATAGAAAAACTTACAACTTTGAATCTCTCTCTTTTTTTTTTTTTTTTTGGTTTTTCGAGACAGGGTTTCTCTGCGTAGCTTTGCACCTTTCCTGGAGCTCACTTGGTAGCCCAGGCTGGCCTCGAACTCACAGAGATCCGCCTGGCTCTGCCTCCCGTGTGCTGGGATTAAAGGCGTGCGCCGCCGCCACCACCACCCGGCACAACTTTGAATCTCTTAATCATATTTGAAAATGTAAATCAATCACACAATTGCAAAAATATTTATCTTTATGAAATAGTCACTTTTTCTAAAATGAAGTTCCATTTACAATTTATTTTTCTCAACTTGAACATTAATAACTAGAATAAAATAACCTAAGTAACCTGTTAATAAGTAGACCTAAGTGAGCACAAAACATGAGTTCATAGTTGTTCAAAAATAACGTGGCAGTGAGAAATCACCTGATCTGAGACATATATTTTTCCTGGAAAATCTAACTGCAATGTTTTTCCATTATCACAAATACACATTTATTACTTATCATTGTAATGTATTCCTTCTACATACAAAATAGTGAAAACCATGCCAGATGACCAGTGAAGATTAATTCCAAAGTTAAACAAATTTCAAAAGACAAGATTGTGCAAAACTTTACAACATTATCTATTTTAAGTTTTTAATGATAATACAGTAGAACTATTAAATTCCATAATTTTTTCAGCACACATAACACACTCTAATATTATGTGCACCCAGATGCTAGCTGTAACTGTATTTCCTTCACTTTTATTTTCCATAAAACCAGCACAAATGATCAAGAGAAAGAAAAGGTGTAAAAAAATTGTTAAAAAAAAATCAAAGGGTTAAGAGCAGATAGCTAAGTAGACAATATCTACAACATATAAAAGAGAATTATTAATAGCTAGGATATATAAAGAACTTCTGCAAATAAATAAAAGACACAGTAATAACGTACTTTAGGTGATAATATCTAGATGGCCATTGACATATACGTGATCACAGTAGTAAGAAATGCTTATCAGCAAAGTAAGATCCAAGTTTCCAAACACTAAACTGACCAAAATGATTCCAGTTTGAAACACCAGTTATGATGAGGCAGGAAAAAAGCAAAATTTCTCACATCCACTGAAGCAACAAATTGGTTGGGCAATTTGTACATAAAGTAAAAACTCTGCCTGTCATAGGTATATAAGCAATGGTTGTAACACCAAACATTAGTTGAAAACAAATTAGATATAAAAAAACAAACACAATGGAATAATATATTGAAGTTAAAAGACTATCACTATGGACAGACTAATGGTAAAAGGAAAAAAAACAGTGTAGGTACACGTACACACACACACACACACACACACACACACACACACACCAGCTTTATACTATATAAATACAACACAAACATAAAAGCTTATCATGTATATGGATGCTCAAGCTTATACTTAATAAAAAGTGAACTAGAAAAATGCCCACCATATCTGAAACAGTAGTTGCATCAAGTTTCATGAGGTTTTCATTTTTATTATAAATGTTATGACTTTGGAAAAAAGAACAAATGTAAAATAAACGTTAATGGTTAACTAAATGATAAAAATATAGATGTGTGTGTGTGTATATATATATATACACGTATATATATACATGCACACATACTTTGTCTCATGTAAAATGTGTTTATAGTCTGCCTTCAAATTTGAATTATCTCAAAATTAATATGCTTTTGTATAACTAAGCAATGAGCTCTCTATGTAATACTCACATTCATCCTAAATTTTAAAGGAAAAATGAAAATATGATTTTTTTTGTTTGCAATTCATTCTGATTTTAATGGATAAAGGAAAAGCTACCGAGCATCATGAAGTGGTGTTAGGAGCACTTGCTCTGGCAGTGGGCCCACTTTCTGTCCCCACACTGGGCATCCCACAAATGCCTGTAACTCCAGCTCCAGAGGGCCTGAAACCCTTCTTCTGGGCTCTGAGGGTACCCACACACAGGTGACATACAAACACACACATGTATAAAAAAAAAACAAAACACAACTTCTTTTAAATTAGGGAAGAAAGTTTCTAGGATTAAAAGCATGTGCCACCAAATCCAGCCCCCCCAAAAATTAATATTTAAAACAGTAGTTTGGGAGCCTTTGAGACATGTAGTCAAAAAGTATAGGTTTGGCAGTTTGCAAAAATTAAATGTGCATATTACTAAAAATCACTGAGTTTTAAATCACTCGTGTGAACTCCAAATGAGGGCTCCAATCATTATGCAGGTTTTAGTTAATTTATTCTTAGTTGACTATGCTTCATTAACACACAAAATAGCTAATTAGAATAAGACAAAATATAATTTTAAAAGCACACAATAGTGAACAATTCTGTAAGTTCACCTCAAAATAATATCCTTTAGTTCAATATAATTGCAGTTACTTCATAGAACTTAAATGCTTATTTGCGCTTTGGAAGCTAACTTCAGAAAGGCAGTAAGAAACTGACTACAAATCAAGCAATCTGTTTTCACTGAGAATATAACAACCAGCCACACCACACACCTTTTTCATACTGAGTATTTATGAATGATAGCTAGAAAACTATTAGTTTTAATAAACAAGGTTAAGGGGCTGGAGAGATGGCTCAGAGGTTAAGAGCACCGACTGCTCTTCCAGAGGTCCTGAGTTCAATTCCCAGCACCCACATGGTGGCTCACAACCATCTGTAATGAGATCTGGCACCCTCTTCTGTATACATAATAAATAAATAAATAAATCTTTTAAAAAAAAAAAAAAAGTTAAAATGGCCAGGCAGCGGTGGCGCACGCCTTTAATCCCAGCACTCGGGAGGCAGAGCCAGGTGGATCTCTGTGAGTTTGAGGCCAGCCTGGTCTACAGAGCAAGATCCAGGACAGGAACCAAAACTACACAGAGAAACCCTGTCTCGAAACTCCCCCCCCCAAAAAAAATAAAAAAATCAAATTAAAATGCACAATTTATGGAAATAAATAAGTTTGCTTTCTTAAAGGTGGAAAACAAGAATATAGTCCCTGAATCATAAAATAATTGTCTGCATTGGGTAGAAAGAAACTAGAGTCTTCATCTCCATCTAATATGTATTCAATCTAAAAATCAGCAATCCATTTCAACTGTCAGAGGTAGACATGTCTGATACTATCCTAAATACTAGAAAGATGCAGTGATCATGACAAATAAAAATTCTGCCCTCACAAAGTTTACATTTAGAGGAATATGCTGGAGAGGAGAAGGGAGGGTGAGAGAATTTATTTTAAAAAATAACATTTTTTTAAATCTACATTCATGTGAAAGGTGACTATAACATAAGTGTGGTGACTTGAATATATTTGAATAGTTGGTCTCCAGTTGGTGCAACTGTTTGGGAAGGATCAGCAGATGTGGCCTTGTTGGAGGAGGTGTCACTGTGGGCAAGCTTTGAGGTTCCAAAAGCCCCAGTGTCTCAATCTTTCTGTCTCGTGTCTGTGGATAAAGATGTGAGCTCTCGCCGGGCGGTGGTGGCGCACGCCTTTAATCCCAGCACTCGGGAGGCAGAGGCAGGTGGATCTCTGTGAGTTCGAGGCCAGCCTGGTCTCCAAAGCGAGTTCCAGGAAAGGCACAAAGCTACACAGAGAAACCTTGTCTCGAAAAACCAAAAAAAAAAAAAAAAAAAAAAAAAAAAAAGATGTGAGCTCTCAGCTACTGCTCCACTGCTGGCTGCTGGCTGCTGGCTGCCTGCTGCCTGCTGCCACCATGATGGCCCCAGACTCTGAACAGCGAGCCCCAAACAAAACTCTTTCTTTTACAAGTTGCCTTGGTCATCATGTCTTATCACAGCAATAGAAAACTAAGACAATGAGTAGATACAATATTCCACTAAATAAAGGTTTTGTAAGTGTTTACAAAAGCTACAGTATAGAGCATATTTATATTGGCACAGGGTAAATCTGGATGTGTGGATGAGAAGTGGGCCTCTCAAGGCTTCTCTCTTGCCCTAAGATCTCAAACAATAACATGTTAATAGGAATTTGAGATGTATTCTTTCCACTCAAAAAAGATAATATAAATCTTTGGGCAAGAATAAGCTTGGTGTGCTTCTGGGGGAAAAAGCAACTATGTCCAGAACATAATGACTACAGAAAGAATAGAAATAAGACCAGAGGAGTAGAAAGAGCCAGACCACTTCATCAGAAATTCAGATGAGGAAATAACTTGATTTGATTGACTGGAGAAAGGGGGGAGGGGAGAGAGGGAGAACAAGTTAGCTCACTCTGGATGGCTGTCAGAAAAGACCTGGAATGCAGAGGAACCAGAGAGGCAGTTACTGAATCAATGCAAGCCAAATTGGCTGCTTAGACTAGTTAGGTATTAAGAATGATGAAAATTTAAATATGTCTCAAGATAGAGTCAACAAAACTTTTGGTTTTTTTGGTTGTTGTTTTGGTTTTGGGGTTTTTTTGTGGGGGGGGTTGGTTTTTGTTGTTGTTGTTGTTGTTGTTGTTGTTGTTTTGGTTTTTCAAGACAGGGTTTCTCTGTGAAACAGTTCTGGCTGTCCTGGAACTCATTCTGTAGCCCAGGCTGGCCTTGAACTCACAGAGATCTGCCTGCCTCTGCCTCCAGAGTGCTGGGTTTAAAGGCGTGTGCCACTACCGCCCAGTCAAAACTTCTGATGATCAACATTTTGCAGGGTTTAAGAGGGGCAAAAAGAACCAAAGTTACGCTTGGTTTTCTAGCTTCAGCACATGCATGGTCAATGGTGACATTCTGGAAACAAGACATACTTGGGAACCTTTTTTTCTTCTTTTACAAGTCTTGTTGGGGTCACATTATATTTAAAGTATGTATCAGCCACCCATGTGGAGTCAGCCAATCAAGGCTAGAGTTCAAGGGGTCATAATTAGACAGTGGTTGGAGAAGTCATGGCATATAAACAGCATTTAAAGCCAAGGAACAGGAGTTTACCTAGGGAGAAGGTCAAAACAAAGGAAAGGAGCCCACAACAGAGACTAAGGGACTTTGTAATGGCTATGTCAAGGGAGCTACAAGAGAGGATGGGCCCACAAAGGAGAAACAAAAAAATGTCGGGGTGGGTACAATCAAGACAGCCAAGTATTGAGAATATATAAGAGGTCAAATAAGAACAGGTCAAAGTTACCAGGGATATTACTTTCTAAGAGATCTGTTGAGAAGTCTCCTGGCTTTTGTTTTGGGTCCAGTGTAGTTAATTGTAAGTTTAAAGATCGACTGAGCTCTAGCTTTCCATCTTAGAGAAAGGGAAATACCTAACTCCAACCCTCTCCCTGTCCTTTCTAATCCCCAAGGCACAGAAACACAAGGCAGACCTAGCCACCAGACTATGCAGTATCATTTTATTAAATGTTTGCCATCTTATTAAGCATTTTATTAGAGTTCATTTTACACAGCTTTCAATTAAAAAGCTTGCAAAGCACCCTAAGAGGAAAAATAAAGCTTTAAAAGATGGGATCACCAGACAAGGGATTTAAAACAACCATAATTAATAAGCAATGGGCTTTTAATCAGGGGAGGAAGACAATACACAAGAGATAAGTAATGCAAGTGAACTAATGAAAGCCCTAACAAAGAATCAAAGACGAATTCTACAGATCACACACACAGTGGCAGGGCACAAGAGACAGCTCAGCAGGCAAAGGTGCCTGTCACCAGGACTGAAGGCCTGCTGAGTTCATCCCCCAAACCCACACGTTGAAGCGATAACACTAACATGAACCAGACACCAAATCCCAGATCCAGGAAGCGCAGAGAAAACCAAGCAGAACAAATGTCAAATCAGTTCACATAATTTTAAATCATAATTCATGTCGCTTAATAAATTCAACCCTGTGTTCAAGTATTATGTGAAATTATGGTACTTGCGGTATAATAGTATGTCCACAACAAATAACACATTTAAAATGATGTACTAAAATTTCTTATTTGTATGCATGTGTTTGTGGTGCAGGTTCCATCAAACTTCGGCTTGCATGTACTAGGAAAGCACTCTCTGACTTAGCTATTCCACCAGCCCCTGATTTTAGTGACAGGTTCTTAAAAGCAGCACTGGATAACCTCAATTCATAATCCTCCTACAGCATCCTGCATAGTGTGCCTCGTTTTGGGGGTGGGGGATGGAGTTGTTGCTTGTTTTTTTTCCAAACAAAGTTTCTTGGTGTAGCCCTGGCTGTCCTGGAACTCACACTGTAGACCAGACTGGCTGCCAAGTCAGAGATCCACCTGCCTCTGCCTCCTAAGTGTTGGGATTGTACCTAGCTTTTAAAAGAACAGATTTGATTTATGTATTAGATGGAGCTAGAGACCTAAGCCAGGGCTCAGGCATGAAAAGAACTCTGAGCACCATGTCCAGCCTCATGTCAGGTACTTGTCATGACGAATGAAGCTGCACTGGGCTTTGTTTTCATCAACAGTTGGATCCTAGGATATTGTTTGGCCCATGGGAAGCTTTTTTTTCTTTTTCTTTTTCCCCAGGCAGTCTTGCCGGGCAACATGGACTCACTATGGAACTCTTAATTCCCATACTTTTGCCACAACAGGAGTGAGCCCCTATGAGTGACTCATACAACAGGCTCTTAACAAAACATCTTGAACAAACACCATCCCTAAATGATAAAAACTGCTCTAAATTTTAACAAAGGAGATTTATGAGACATTTTCTTGCCAGGTTGTCAGATAAAAAGGTTAGAAAACATTAACACAGAATGTAACTGCCCAGGAGAAATATGGTATGAGCTACATATGTTCTTTTAAACTTACTACCAGACATTTTAAAAATAATTATTTCATTTAGCAAATGAAAATATATGTGATCAAAATAAAATTTCTTAATGACACTATATAGATATATAGATAGACAGATAGATCCTTTATGTATAACAAATCTTCAAAATCATGAGTTTCTTTTCTACAGTCTTAATGTAGAAAGAGCCTCATTTCAAATGTTCAGGTCAGTCTTACAAGAAATTACTGTACTAGTACAATGCAAGATGTATTCTTCCTTAAATAACCAGGAATCAACCATTAACTACAAAATTTCAATCCACAAATTTATCTTAACCAAATATATGTATATTTTTAGGCACCTACAATAGTCTAGACAATACAGAAAAGAGAAACTCCAACAATTTTCTAAAAAACATCTTGATCAGTTTCTAACTACACACTGGGACATTTCATTCTAGCTAAATCTAAAAATACCTTTCTAACTACAAAAATATTGGGTTCTCTGATTCCAGACACTCCTCCTGTTGGTAAAGATGGTTTTGTGTATCCTCTAGATACTCACATCTAATGTGGCACTAAAGTAATTTAGTCTAACAAACTCAAAGGGAAAAAAATAAAACCTTTTCTTTGTCAAAGACACTCACTAAAATATCAAGCTACTGGAATTTTTTAAGTGGATACTACAAGCTTAAAAACTGCCAACAGTCTCTGAAAGAAAGCAGCCATGCAGTCTTGATTCTCTGCGAAGGCAAGAGCTCCTCATAATCCAAAAACCAGTTCTATTTAAGTTTCACAACCAATTGATTTTTCAGCTTTTGGTTTAAGTTAAATTCACTAGTATCTTGGCAAACAGAAATTCTGTGGTTTTATGAGTAGCATAAAAGAAGTTTATCACAAAACCATTATAGATGATCTGTCAAGTACATAAACCTTCAACAAACAACCCAGATCCAAATATATACTATTCTTACAAACTCGGAAAAATACCAATAATACTTTCTGTAGGACAAGCAAAAACTTATAACTTCAATAATAAACTCTTTACAGTCACTTTTTTCTTTCTTTTAGTATATATTAGTTGTATTATTATAAAACCAAATTAATGCAAGAACAATGAACTGGATTATACTGTTAAATCTATAGCATAAATTCTAAAAATTGAGCCTACAATTTAATCCAAAGAGCATTCACTGAGAATTAAGAGTTTACTTAATTTGAAATTGTACTATTACAAGTAGGTTTTGCCTTGTCCCCAGGTTGTGTTCATAGTAGCTCAAGCTGTACTTTTAAGATTCATAATACATTCATATTTGAGTTTGGCATTAACTAAAAGTAATCTAATCCTCTAGAGATCATGGAATATAGGAAAAGCAGTTATCTTTCAAAACTTGCATGTACAGAGGGAGATAACTGTCAAGACTATTACTACTGACACTTAGTAATCAAATCTTTACAAATTAATAACTTACATATTGCAAATGATTTTGTTTGACATTTCCTGAAGAAAATTATTTAAATACCTTCACACTTCAATTTAATAATCTAGATAAGAACCACTGGTTCTCCTGAAAAATGAATATTAAAATTAACTCTGATTGCCTATCCCTCCTATTGCTTCAGATTTTTGTTATGCTTTCTATTCTAGAATGCATACAAGCATTCCATATTGTCTTTGGAAAATATTCTCTCAGGTTTTAAACCTGAACATTAAATTTACTCTAAGACACAAATCCACCTATAAAAATAAAAACTAAAATGGGCAGTGGTGGTGCACACCTGCACTTGGGAGGCAGAGGCGGGCGGATCTCTGAGTTCGAGCCCAGCCTGGTCTACAAAGAGTTTCAGGACAGCCAGAGCTGTTACAGTGTAGAGACCCACAGAGGTTTCCTGGTGAGTACTTACTCAGGGTACGAGAATTGAACTTGCTTTACTCAGCAGGAGTGTTTGGAAGGGTCTACACTTGGCTATGTGGTGTGCTTTGATGGGGGGGGGGGTGTCTTTTGCCCCGCCCCTTGGCATTTTTATTAAAAAAAAAAAAAAACACTTTTGAAGAGACAGAAGGGGCTGGTGGATTTTGATCCAGATCCTCCCGAAGCTATCCTGTGTTTCTCTGTCTCCTCTCCACTATCTTTCTATCTAAAAGTTTCTTATTCCTCTCTCCTCCTCATAGGAATCCTTTAAAAGGTGGGAGCTGGCCCCCCACATTACAGAGAAACCCTCTTTCATAAACCAAAACAATAAAAATACGAAATACAAAAACTACCAACAGTATTTGAAAGGGAAGAACCCAGAAGCAGAGCCAAATCTTATTCCACATATATTACTTAACCCATGATAATAAGGAAAAGTAACTAACAAAATGTGAGAGGTTCTCTTTTTGTCTTTACATTTATTTAGTGTGGGGGTGGGGTGGGTGGGATAGGGAGTGTTGCTATGGCAGAGATCAGAGGACAACTAGTAGAAATGGGTGGTTCTCTCTTTCCAATATTTGGGTTCCAGGGTTCCAGCTCAAGTCATCAGACTTAGTGGCAAACACTCTTATCAAATGAGCCATCTCAGTGGCCCAAGTTGGACTTTCTAACATTACTAAAAATATAAGAGAATTCAAATTTTCTAACTTGTCCTTATAAAGGCAAAAGCCAAAAATACAGAAACACCAAGGAGAATGAGTTCATATTGGTTGAATTTTTTTTTTTTTTTGGTTTTTTTGAGACAGGGTTTCTCTGTGTAGCTTTGCGCCTTTCCTGGGACTCACTTGGTAGCCCAGGCTGGCCTCGAACTCACAGAGATCCGCCTGGCTCTGCCTCCCGAGTGCTGGGATTAAAGGCGTGCGCCACCACCGCCCTAAATTGGTTGAATTTTTATCTCATAGCACTAGAAACCAGGGGCTGGAGACATGGCTCAGGCGTTAGGAGCACACACATTGCTCATGCAGAAGCTCTCAGTTCAACCTCCAAAGCCCAGGTAGGCTGGCTCACAATCACCTGGAATTCCAGCTCCAAGAGAGCAGACACCCTCTCCTGGCTTCCATAGGCCCTGCACTCACATACACAAACCCACAGGAGGAACTCGGATATAAACATGATATTTTAAAAAAATGTTTTAAAGTATCAAAAAAATAAGTAAAGCCATTAAATACAAAATGCAACATATTTCCAGATTCCTTTATACGTTCTTTTAGGGGAAATCTCTGAAGTTCACTACAGAAAACTTTACCGTAATTGGCATGAGTTGAATACAGTTAGCGCCGCACTTTGTAGTCTATGATGTTTATAAGCAAGAGCTTCTTCCACTTTGAAAACTATGCCTAAAAAGGAATTCTCATTGAAGACTAAAGAATTTAATTAAAGATAAAGCCACTTGGGTGGCCACATAACAGATCAAACAGCTCATACTTGAAGCAGAATTATTACTATTCAGCTGTATGTGCATGAGTCATAAGAATATAAATGAAGTTTATTCCTGCGTACATACATTTGGATGCAGAAATTTATGTTGAAAAGGGTATTATCACACATTTGTTCAGTCCATTCATTTTGGCAATTTAACGTCACACAGTTCAACACTGATTAATGACCTACTACTGTGCACAGTTTTGGGGGTTTGTTTTGAACTACTAAAAACGTACTTAAGAAATCTGGGTCTTCTAGAGCTAGAAAAGAACCTGAAACATTGTAAAGTTCATAAATGATTTAAAATAATAACAAATTTTCGGTTATAAATAGCTGAATTTTAATATCAATATAAAAAGTGTTTTTGAAAATATAAAAATAACATCTGGTATTAAAATTTTCCATTGTGGCAAAACAAAATCCCAACATGAAAGATAAACAAAAAAAAAAAGATAAGTTACAGGCCAGTTTGGACTACACTGTAGACTTCCAGGCTGACTCAGATCTCATATTGACATCCTAACTTTAAACACACACACACACAAATGAAAAGAAAAATTCCACTATGAATTATCTTCAATTTTCACTATACACTATCAACTAGCAACTATAATGACATCATTTTTACTAACATTTTTTTAACCTTTCATTGACTAGGAAAGGAACAAAAATTCTGTGAAATGCCCATTTAGCTCAACATTTAAGAGAAAATGAGGGGAAAAAATTTTAAGAATTATATATCTTCTCTTTCTAAATCTAACATACTGAATAAAATAAGAATGATTATGAGTTATCTTTTGTATGATATTATATTATAGTACTGTAAAGATAAAGGCTTTACGAACAGATTAAAGACGTAAACTGGCTGCTAATTTCCCACTGTCATTTACACTATAAAGCAGCCTCATTTTTTGCTGTAACAATTTGATAAGCCAGATCAACATCAACCTTAACTATAATCCTAAACCTAAAGGAAGCAGCTTTCCACTCCTTCAAGTGACACCTAATATAGTAAAGACAGACTCCCGGGAAAATGAACAAGCTATCTATGAAGCCACGAGAGACATCATGGAAACAAGAATGGCTTACTGCATACAAGGTTTATGTGATAGACTAAAGGGCAGTAAAGAATGCCATAGGTAGTTAACAAGTGGGCTACCAACAACAACAACTGGAAATAAAGAACTCTAGACACTAACCATCTTATTTGTCTAACACATAGTCTACGAGAAACCAGAATAATCAGAAGGAAATTTTCACGTTAGCTTCTTGGAAGAGCAGTAAATGAGGAAAGGTGGTGAAACCCTGTAAGTAATGTTATAAGCAGAAAGGGTAGATGAAGATTTGGGCTATGCCATGCTTAAGACAATGGGGAGTTCCTGGAACTTTTAATTAAAAACTACTAAGATCAGTGAGGCCAGCCTTAAGGAACAAGTACTCAAATGACTCACTCAGCTACTACATTATCAGTTATGTACTCCTCAGACAAAAAGGAAGAGACCATTTCCCAACTTCTCACAGATGAGAAAAAAGTTAATATTGGCAGCCAATTGGCAAGTCTTTATTGTGCATCCATTATTTGATACACGGTATGTAAGTCTGAAAGTTTTCTCTCAAGTACCCAACAGTAAGTTAGGAAATGCAATAGAACCACATACTTGTCCCTCGTGAAAACAAACAAAAAATAAAGAAAACACTACTGTGATGAACAAAGATGTGACAGGAAGCACACTCATACCTCTGAGTAAATTAATGCCACATTCACAAAGCTGGGGATGTCACAAGAGCATAAAAAGAAACAAAAACGACTCTGACCCAGAAACTCCTCTCCTACAAATCTAACGGGTGGGGCGGAAAAATGTATTATTTCAAAGACTTGTGTAATAAAATTTACACAAAACATTAGAAAAATCCCAAACTTCTGCCAATAGGAAAAAACTTAAAATAGACTCGTGATGAAATGTTATACAGCTATTAAAATTATTTTCCAAAAAAATATTGTTATTTAATAGCATTAAATGTTTCTGGATTAAAATTAAGTGAAAATGTATGATCTCTAGTTTTAGGAAAAATTACACATAGATGACAAAAAATAAAGAGAAGTACAAAGTTTTCCAGGAAAATTTAAAATAACATGTAAGAAAATAAGCAGGTATTATTTAAAAAGACACCTATTGCCAAGAACTGTAAATGTGTTAAATTTACTGGCCAAGATTATGAGTTTCACATTTAAGAAATTATTCTAGAAAGGCTGAGAAAGGGGAGTAACAATAATCTCTGTAGATCAAAACTACGAAGCGATGAAGGACCTTGCCAGTGATCTTTAAAACCGGGAAGAGAAACATACATCAAAGTTACAGCAGCTGGGGTGGTGCCACGCGCTCCCAATGTCAGCTCTAAAGGGACCTGGACTGCACAGCAAGTTCCAAGGCCAGCCTGGGTTACATGGCCTGAAACAAAACAAAGTGCAACAGGTCTGGACTAAATTAAATATATCTTATTTCACGGCTTGTTGTTAAAATTCCGAATCTATGCGGGCTTTATTAAAACTGACGTTTTGTTACACCACATTATGTGGAGATTTACAGTCACTAACAGGACACGTGATCTTCATTACACTCTTTTAAGGCAGGGACCTTATTGCGCAACGGTTTACTAGAGGAAACAGATGTATCAGCAAGGCTGTGACTTGCCCAAGAAAACAGCTAGCTAGTTCTCTGGAAACCGCAAAAATCAACCACCGGTGTTAAGCCTCTTAAGCAATCTGGGTTCCACACCTGCACCTCTTCTCCCCACCCCCCCACCCCCGCCCCACCTCCACTGTCGAATTATTTTTAGAGCTGCTTTTCCTAGCCCCAAATCCTGCCTAGTTTGCCAGCCGTGCTCAGTAATAGTTTCGGGTAAGTTCTGTTGCTAATAAACTTGCCCCGTCCAATCAGGATCTAAAAACCTTTCTACAGACACCAAGTTAAACAAGTCCAAGGCGGCGGCGGCGGCGGCCAGTCTTTTCAGTCTCTCCAGCACGTAACCGCTCTCGAGTTTGGGGAAATCAACCAGAAGGTGACTCCCACAACTCCAAATCTCCCCGCCCCCGCGACGGGACCAGCCAGGGCCGGGAACCGCTACCGCGCCTTCTCCGGGAGCACCGGGGGGAGGGGGAGGGACGCCCACGCAGCGCCCGCTCCCCGCCAGGCAGTGAGCCCGACAGCTCCTTCCCGGCGGCGGTTCGAGACCACACCACGCCGGCCAGGCATGAGCCCTTCCTACCGAACCTCCTACTTCTCTTTCCCGAACCGAACCGAGCCCTCCCCTCCGGCACCAGCCGCTACACGAACTCGGACGTGTGGTTGGTCCCTCAATAAAAACCACTACCATCTCCCTTCCCTCCGGCACAAATGCTAAAGGCCAAACCCATGACGGCCGAGCAAAAGCAAAAAAAAAAAAAAAGAAAGAAAAAAAAGCAACGTCGCTGCAGAGCTCGAGTAACTTGCACCCAGCCTGGCTCGCCCGTACCCGCGGGAGAGGAGAGGCTCGGCGGCTCCGGCTGGGGGGCGGGCCCGGGGAAGGGGGGGGGAGAGAGAATGAGGAAAGCCACGTGTTCCGCCCTGTGCGCACGCGCCAGCCAAAACAAAAGGGAGGCTCGCCAGGCCCCGCCCCCTGCCCCCACGTGACTCGCAGCCGGGCCCGCCCCCTGCCCCGCCCTCCCCATCCCCTCCCCTCCCCGCCGTGTGTCTGCCAAGGCTGTTAGGGTTTAGCCGTTTAAATTTGGCTGCGGTCCGACCCCCTGCCCCAGAGCACGGTCCTGTGCCGGGGCCCGGGAGTTCCAACGGCCGGGAGGATTCGGGGGTGCGAGGCGGGGGACGACTGCCCGGCGGACGCCGAGCCCGCGAGTCTCTCCCCCTTCTCTCTCTTCCCCCTCCCTCCCGACGACGGTCTTCTCCGCTCTTTCCCGCCCCGCGCCGCCGCCGCCGCCGCCGCCGCCGTCCCCCGCCGAGGAGACCCCACCCCCTCTGCCCGCCGCTGCGACGCCGGCCACTCGCCTGCTGGGGCGCCCTGGCTGCCCTCCGCCGCCGCCCCGTGGGTCCGGCCGTGGTGGGGGCCCGCCGCCGCCGCCGCCGCCGCAGGCGATCTCTAGGAGCTGTCCGCCCGCCTCCCCCCGCAACACCCGGGGCGCCGCCGGCTCGTCTCCAGAGCGCGCCCCGCTCCCGCACCCCGGCTGACGCCGCCGCCGCCGCCTCTGCCGCTGCCGCCGCCGCTACCGCCGCGGTTTAACAGTCCGCCCGCTGCCCGCAGCTCCGGGCGCTCGGGGACGGAACCCTGCAGCGGGAGGCGGAGGGAGGGGGGAGCGGGGGAGGGCGGGGCCCGGCCCGGCCAATGGCAGCGGGGGAGGGGCGCGCCATGCAAATGAGGCGGGCGGCCGGGGAAACCCCGGCGGGGGCGGGGCCTGCGGAAGCCGCCCCGGAGCGTTCGGAAAGCGGCCGGACCGAGCGCCGGGGCCGAACTCGGCGGCGGCTGAGCCGGCTCCGAGTGCCTTCCGCTCCGCTCCGCTCCACCGCCGCCGCCGCCGCTGCTGCCGCTCCTCGGCGCTCTCTCCACACCGGCGCCAGCCGGACTGCCGGGCCGCTTCCCGCCTCCGCGCTGCGGTTTCTCTGGGTCCGTGAGACGAAAATAAAACGCGGGGCGGGCGGAGGTGGGGGGTGGGGGGGAGGGGAGAGAAGGGGGCAGGCGAGTCCGCGCGTCCCTCTCTGCTCCGCTGCGAGCCTTGGCGTCCCGGCTGTCCCGGCCAGACCGAGGGTTAGCAGCTTTCCTCCACTGCCGAGGTCCTTGGAGCCTCGGTGCCTTTGCTTGTAGCAAGAGAGACTCAGATCCCAAGTCATACTCTGCCGGACCTTAAAATAAGTGACAACTCTGCCTTGGATAACGTTTGAGTTAGTTTATGATCGAGGGGCGCTGCAGTTAACTCTCCTCTGCCGTAGCGCAGAAAAGCGGGATTTTATATGGAAACAGTTGACTGGAGAGACACAAAAACATCGCTTGAGTCTTGCACCTGGCCCAGCTTGCAGCTTCACCGTTAAACGCACCCGGGCATTTCTCCAGGCTTGAACTTGAGGCTTAAAAAAAAAAAAATGATAACCTAAATATAGCTACTTAGATAATAAGAGTAGAAGCTTTGCTAAGCAGATTTTTGTCGGAATGCTTTAGGGAGTGAAAGGCACTAAAATTTTAGATCCAGATTTATTATTATTTCTACCTTATTATTTATTTGCAAGGGATCATGGGGTAGGACCATGGCAGAAGTGTGAAGAATTGAAGTCATCAGGAAGTAATACTTAGACATTACCGGAATTGGAAAATTAACCACTACTTCTCTTTCTAGTACATCAACACGCATAGCTGAAATAATTTTTAGGATAAACTGTTTTCAGTGGGGAGAATAGTTATAAAAATTACTCAAAACAATAATTACTCAACATGGGTCAAGGGAAGACATTTCAAGAAATATTAAAATGGATTAAAAATCATGAACTAATGCGTATTGGAGAAAAAATAAAACACCTACTGGGTATTTGTCATATTTAAAGGGCTGCCATAGTCCCTGAGTACAGAGACAGAAAATGAGTAAAGCATTTAAATAAAGTATGTGATGGGGCCTGGATTGGGGCATTCCAGGCCAAGGTGGGCTAGCCTGTTCTCCATGGTGAGGTCCAGGACATCCATGGCTATATACCAAGACCCTATCTAAAAACAAAAACAAAATTGCATGGTGGAGGTAGTAGCAGTTTGAGAAGTCAAAAGTGTTAGAGCAGTTCTGGGATCTTGGATTCAACTGGGCATTCATTTTAAAGACTTCAAAAAGAGAGAGGAAGGCATCAGTAACTCAGGAAATAGTATCCTTAAGGGGAGGTAATATGTATCATACTATTAGAAGAGAAAACCACATTGTCAATTACACTGTTAAATCTTGAATGACAAGGTCTGGGGGTGCACCACAGCAAAAGAGCACTTGCCTAGCATTAGTGAGGGGTGCCCTGGGTTCAATTTCCAGCACACTGATGAATGACAAGATTTTAAAATTCAGATTTTAAATGGAGGCAGTTGTACAGCTATAAAATTACTTGAGGTACAGTTATCTCCTGTGAGGTAATTATTATCAAAGCAAAATACTTGTAAGTTAACTATGAAATGTGTATTGAAAACATATTTTGTGATGGTTAGAAAGGAGTTAAGGGAGTAAAAGTTCCTGCCTGTGCAAAGTGTAGTAAGCTTTTCCAAATGCAGATAAAAACCACAACAAGGTCTTAAATATATTGCCTAATTCAGTCATCAAACATAGTAGGAAGTAGGTTCTTTTCCAATACTCAGGGTTAATTCTTTTAGCTAGCCTCAGTCTGCCAGATTTTGTGGACCTTATATAAATATTCCAGTCTATGAAACCATCATGTCTGTAACATTTTTCTCTTCCCTTCATACTCAACTTATGGTACTTCAGAAGTAATGGAATGAGAGGATATTTAATAGCATGGGTTTGAAATATCCTTTTTAAAAACGCAAGGAAGAAAACTCAGTCATTTCTGTAGCCTGTTTTGTAACTAATAATTTCATAAACTAACTGCTGTAGTGTATGAAATGGTGTTAACCATCACTTAACTACACATTAAGCACATTGTTCCTTGACACTAAATGCTGTTCTAAAAATATGCTTCTGTTGCATGTAATATAACACGCCAGCTTTCCAGACACCATAGAATATAAAGTGCTAAAAATTGATAGACTAAGTCCTTTGTCAAATGGTTTCCTATTTTACTTATTTAGCAAAATTCTGTAAGAATTCATGTGCTCTTAATCTATTATAAGATACATTAAAAAGAATTCTGGTTTCCAAGAAAAATCTATTGCTGGTTTGAGAGGGGTGGGGAGTGTGTAAAGCCAAAGATCGAGCCAGAGCAAGGAGAAGAGAAGGGCACAGTTCTTGCTGACATAATTCCGACGACCTGACTGGAGGCCTGTGAAAAAAAAAAAAAAAACGCCCAGGTAAGCGGTATTGCCGTGATTTCAGGAGATAAACTCCTACACCGGCATTCACTCAGTCCCTTCTTCCATTCAGGAAACACCACGGCAGCACTTATGGCCCAGCTGACACTGTGATAAATGCCAGAGATAGAGATCGACACACCTGGCTTCAAGCAACGCGGCCAGGAATGGATTACAAACACAGGCTTTTGTGTCTCCCTTCCCGCTCTGTGTGTCTTTATAGCACTTCACCATCCAGCATAACACAGATTTTTATTTTTCTCTCCCTGCTCTGGAATAGAAATGAGCTCCATGAGCTCTGGTTATTTTGCTCAACACTGAATCCCGGAGCTTAGGACATGGTTCCCAACAAATGTTGAATGGAAGAACATTTCATTCTTACATTCTGCAGTTCTCAATTAATTTCCTGTGTTTAAAAAAAAAAAAGATTAAACTCAGTGCCATCCAGGTATCAAGATACTTACAGTAATACGTAGTCAGTCTTGGATTTAAACGCAGTCTTGACTGGATCCAAAGCTAGCCTTCTTGCCCAACTGTCATAGAACAGAAAGCTTATGGCGTTTATTATTGTTCTTCATGTTTCTGTGCCAGAAACAACTGTCTCCTACTGTCCTGTATACATTTTGGGAATTTTTAGGGTGTTTTGTGTTTTTTGTTTTTCAAGACAGTTTCTCTGTGTAGCTTTGGAGCCCGTCCTGGAACTCTCTCTGTAGCCCAGGCTGGCCTCAAACTCACAGAGATCCGCCTGCCTCGGCCTCCCGAGTGCTGGGATTAAAGGTGTACGTCACCACCGCCCGGCTGACTAACCAGTATTTGTAGATGAAAAGGTTAGGGGTGTGCAACAGAACTACAGGAACCAGGCTGGGTACAAGAAAAGACCATACTGGCCCACAGAGGTAGAAGAATAAAAAAGAACTGAATCCACCACTTTTATCTACAGTAGACTCTAAATTGGAAACAACCCTAAAATATATCATCTGTAAAAGGATAAGCAAATTGTGGGGTATCCATATATGCTATTGTGGAATGCCACTGTGGAATAACCATAAGCGCTTTTTAAAGTTTTTTTTTCATAAAATGTATTTTATCATATTTTTCACCTCCCCCAACTCCTCCCAGATCTTCAGAGTCTTTTTTTTTCTTAAGTGAGCATACAAAACAATGGATTTCATTATTACATTTTCATCCATGGATGCATCCTAAACAGAATGCTGAGTGAAATAAACCAGACACCAAAGAGAGTAAATATTGCACGATCCCATTTATGTAAGGCTTTGGAAAGACACGTGTGACCCAGAGTGACAGAAAGCAGACCAACAGTTGCTGAGCTGGGGGACGGGGTGGAATGGGACTGACTGGGGTCGGTAAGAAGGCTTTGGAAAACGTTTTGTATCTTGAACCTGGTAGAATGAGTGCAAATTTCATCCAAACATTTAAATATAGTAACACATATTGTACTTCACTACACCCTCCTTGATGAAAATGGACACAAATCTCAAGGAGTTTCTAGTCCTTAAGTGGACTGTATTAGGAAAGGATAGGTTGTGTACATCAGAAAGCCCAAGAGACTGGGTCCAGCTAAGTGGTAGAGTGCATGCCTAGCATGTACCAGCCCTGTGTTCAGTCCTTAGAATAAAAAACAATGGTTTAAAAGCAATAGTTTTCTTGGGGAGTGAGGGGATGGGGAGTAGCAGTACTCTAGGGATTAATTAAACCTAGAACGTCGTGCATGCTAGGGAAATACACTACTTGAGCTCCTCCTCACCCTCTTTTCTTTCCATTCTGTTTTATTATTGTATTTTCTTTGAGATGGGCTCTAAGTTTCCCAGGATGGCCATGAACTTCCGTTGTCACCCAGGCAGACGGTGAACTTGCCATTCTCCTCTCTCAGCCTCCTGAGTGGCTGGAACCACAGGCCTCCGCTCTAGGCCTGTTTCCTTAATACATAAGCAAACGGTCCATTTTAAGAGCCAATGAAATGTACTAAGAGCTCCGGAGCTAAAATAATAGCACCACTGACCCATCATGAGTCCAGCTTCTGCTATCCTTATCTGTTCTCAAAGTGCTCATGGTTCCAGATGCCCACCAGTTTCCCATCATTACTGTTCATTTCCCAGGTACCTGAAAGAGCCTTCAACGTGTCTCTCCTTAAGTTCTAGCAAAACCTGTACACATTTATCATGTAACTATATATAGTAAGAAGGGAGCCTAGGAGTTGCAAGTACGGTAGTCCAAATACATTTTCTCCTCCAACAACATAGGCCTTGATTTTTAGGAGAAAATACTTTTTGGTTGGACAATGGTCTCCCAAGTGGTAAAAGTGGATTCTTGACTAAGTGAAGCTGTTCACACAGCGTTGAGCCTGCCCTCCCTCTGTCCAGTTTTGTGAGCCCATCCTTATTTAAGTGAAATTTGATTTGGGCTTTGTTTTTGGCAAGAGAAAATATTCTAAAATAATCCACTGTAAAATGGAACATAACTTACTTTGCAAGATGGTAAGGTAAATTCGTAATGGGTTTAGCTTAAAGGAAAATACTCCTGCAGGAGTATAGTTTTTGGTAATAAGACAATTTCCAGGGGCTTTCCTGAAATGGAAAAAAAAAAAAAAAAAAAAAAAAGTGAGCGGCTCGTAGGATCTTGAAGCTGGACTCCGGGACCGAGATGTGGCTCCAGTACGGGTACTGTGGGACAGTAGAGGGGCTGCTGTCATGCCAGATGGAAGGTACTTTCATAAATAATGAGTCATGACACTATTCCTCAGAATTACCTGACATCTGGTATCTATTTTTAAGTAATCTCTGAGAGTGGGGAATATAAAATCGGTCCAGCTGATAATTGGCAAAGATAGGTGACACACATGTCGTTTATTAAATGCTGCTCTGTACTTTTTAATGTGTCTGACATGTTCCATAATTAGAAAAGCAGGGGCAATGTTGTAAGGGGTTCCCCTCCCCCTTGGCTTTTAAAGGCTGGCCCTGGACACTCGATGTACCTCGGACTAGTCTTTAACTCTTTTCTTACTCCTTTTGTATTCATTAACTGCATTTTATAAGAATTTTCTAATGTTTGGTCTGTGTGTCCTTTGGGCCTCACAGAAGTCAGAAGCTGAGAAACCGACCTTTCAGAGATTTACTGAGAAGTAACTTGAGTGACACACAAAGGGGAAAGGAATTTGTACTGAGCAGGGTGAACACAGCCCTTAACCACGAAGTTTACTGGACAAATCTCGTCTAGTTTCCAAAGGGAAGCTATGGAGTTGACTGCCTACTAGAGTGTTCCAGGATTGGACAGAAATACCTCCTGGACAATATTTGATACTTGCTCCTATTGTATATAGTTTTGTATTTAGTTAGAACTTCCTTATTTAGACAAAAGGGGGGAGATGTAGTGGGTAGCTGCTCCAGCTTTGACCTTGAAATGCTGCCCCTAGTGTGACAGCTGCCACACCTGCCTATGACCTGCTTGCCCCAGCCAGCGGGGGTGGGGGGGGGGTGGGGGGTGTCAACAGGGGTGACCCACCTGAGGGAGAGAATGAAAGGGATGGGGGAGACACGATAAAAGGGACGGGGGAGACACGAGGGAAGACAGCAAGACAGGGTTCTGATCAAGCTGCAAATTTTATTTTCCTCAGCAAGGCTTATATAGCATGGGAGGGGGAGGGGGCAGGAAGGAGGGAAGGGGTGCAGGATGTGCAGGATGGGCAGGTGAGGGGGGACGTGCAGGTCGTGAGGCTGCAGGGTGTTGTGACAGGTGATAAGGTCACTGGTCAGGGCCCATAGGATACTCTATGCACATATCATATTAATCCTATCTGAATCCCCTGATCAACTTCAGGATCACTGCGACTGAGAAACGTCATGTGTGTCTGATGAGCTGATACGATACGAGTATCTACAGTGCAGCTTATTAAGTACCTGGGGAAAGAACTGAACCCAAACCGAACTAAGCCTCTCCATCTTTCGGTTTACAGGAACTAGAGAAGATGGAATAATAAACAGAAACCATCATGAAAAATCAATGAGGCAAATCAATAATGGTGGATAGTCTACAAAATATGAATTAATATTTTGGTTCCTAACAAATCAACTTTATGAAGAATTGGAGAAAATGAGACCTAACTCATTTTGGTAACAGTATTACCTTGATAAAAACCAAAAAAGGTAATATACATACAGGGGGGAGAAAAGGCACAATACAAAAAGAAAATTACAAACCAAAAAACCATACAACTCCCTCTCCCTTGTAAACCAGCACAATTCTCACGTTGTCAAAGAATATGTAAAAGGGATAAAACATAATAACCAAGCAGAGTCAAACTCATGGATATAAGGATGGTTAGCTATTCAGTGCATTCTAGAACTACAGTTTGAATGTGTTGTACCCCAAATCCATGCTGACATGTCATTGCCGAAACAACAACATGAAGAGACGAGGCCACTACAAAGTGATGAAGCCACAAGAGCTCTGCCCTCACGACGGGCTAGTGTTATTACAAAGGACTTGGGAGAACCAGCTGGTTATCCTTTGGCCTTCTGCCATGTAGGATGCAGTGTTAATCCCCACCCCAGGACACAGTGTTCAAGGTACCATTTTGAGAGCAAAGACCAGACACGGGTATCTTAATCTTGGACTTTCACAGCCAACTGGGACAAGGATGAAAAGTTAGTTGCTATTGACTCTTCACTTTATTCTTGCTCACTGTTGTAGGGAGAAGTTCTATCATTATTTAAATAAAAAAAAATGATGGGGGAATGAAGAAATGAAAGATAATACAAGTCAGGGAGAAAAAGAAAAGTAACTTCTGATTCCTGGATAACATTGTTTATATAGGAAATTCAAAGAAATCTACACAAAGTAACTCCTAGGATTAAGTTCAACAAGTCATAGGCCACAAGATAAATAATTATCTTGGTAATAAATACTTATAGACCAGAATTAAACAGCAATGCAATTTTCAGGTGCTCCAAAATGGGTGTTTGCATACTAGTATAACAAAGCATGTCCATGACACTTTAGTGATGAAATGTAAAGGCAGTGGAATAAATAAAGTCTGAGTGAACAGACCCCTTAGACATGCCCTGGAAGATCCCAGCAGATGACGCTTCTCTTTACACTGATCTGGAGATCTAAATCATCCCAAACAAAAGCTCCACAGGATTATTTTTATGGATATAGACAAATTCATTAAAAATACATATAGGGTTGAAAAAAAAGAGTAGCCAAGCCAATTTTGAAAAAGAACAAAGCTAGGGAAATTCCACCATCTACTTTTCAATCTTTCTAAAAGCTACGCAACTTGGGACAGCAGCAAAGGAATTATAGTCATAGATGACTGCCACAGGACAGGGCTCACAAATGGACCCAGATAACCACGGTCAGGTGGTTTCTAACCAGGGTGCAAAAGGCAGTTCAATCATTAAAGATACCCTTTCCACAGTTAACACTGGAACACTTAAACATAGGCTGAAAAAAAATGTTAAAAGAAAAAGCTCACAGCCTTATATACAATTATTGAATGAGTGTAGATCTAAATGAATAATACAAAAATAAAAAAATTCTAAGGAAAATATAGAAAAGTGGAATGGCCTAGGTTTTCAGTAAAGAGTTTCTAGACATGATAGCAAATATAGGATGCATGAAAGAAAAGAAATGATCAGAAAGCAAACATTAAGAACAGTTAGTGTGAAATAAATGGTGGAAAATGAAAAGACTACCTAGAAATCACACATCTGACAGGGGAATCATCTACAGGCAACAGCATGAGCCCAGGCTCAGAGACCTTGCATGTTTCCACACAAGCCACACAAGCCAGGCTTGAGCAGCACCTGGATCAGCAAAATGAACTGAGGGTCCCCTGGAACAAAACAAGGGAAGCTTGTGAGGTCCTGCTACCCGGCCAGTCCTCCAGGGCTTGCCTATGCATCAAGTAGACTACCCTGGGAATAGTTTCTCATTGTCTCACTAGAGCTTCTGAGGACATTTTGCCTCATCACCCTTAAGGCATACCTGGAAAGTGCTTAGCAGCATCAGGGAATGGGCTCTTTAGCAACAGGGTCATCTGTTTCACTTCACTCTGCATGAAGGACACTTGGAAGTGGCACTTTTAGCTACTCTACTTTCTATGCTAGCAACAATCTGAATCTAAAAACACCCACTACTAACACACACACACACACACACACACACACACACACACTGAGAAAGAGAGAGACAGAGAGAGACACAGAGAGAGAGCTCCTGGCTTTGCCCTGTGTTTCACAAAACCTAAAACAGAGAAACTCTCCAAGCTCAACATTAAGAAAACAACCTTCCCCACCAAAATGGGTAAAAGACTTGAGAGAACTCATCAAAGGAAACAGGTAGAAGATAAGCATAAGAAAAGCTTCCTAGCTGGGCAGCGGAGGCTCATGCCTTTAATCCCAGCACTCGGAGGCAGAGCCAGACTGATCTCTGTGAGTTTAAGGCCAGCCTGGTCAACAGAGCGAGAACCAGGAGAGATACCAAAACTACATGGAGAAACCCTGTCTCAGAAAAAAAAAAAAAAAAAAAACCAACAACAACAGCAACAAAATAAAACCATGAGACATCGAGGGGCTGAAGAGATGGTTCAGTGGTTAACAGCAGTTGTTGCTCTTTCAGAGAAACCAGGTTCGGTTCCCAGCACCCTCATGGCAGCTCACAACCATCTGTAACTCCAGTTCTAGGAAATCGAATGACCTCTTCAGGGCCCCATGCCCACCAGGCACACACATGGTACACAAATACACATGCAGACAAAACATTCATGTGCATAATATTAAAATTAATCAAAAAGTTTAATGAGACATCAGTAAATGCCTTTTATCATAGCTAATATAAAAAGGTGAATATTTAGAGCAATTGGAACTCTTAAGTGGATGGTTAGAAGGTAAATGGTACAGATCTCTGGAAAAAAGAGTTTGCAGTATTTTTATACATGCAATTCAACAGCTCCATCCTGGGAATTTAACCTTAACAAGAAGCTAGATTTAACTTTAACCTGGACCAAGCTCTCCTTGCAAAGGGGAATGAATAATAAATCAACTGTGGTATACCATACAGAGATACTGCTTAACACCAAAGAGGAGAAAGCTATTGATTCATGCAAAATGGATGAATCTTAAGTGCAGTTTTCTAAGACAGGGATGTTTTCAAAAGGTTATGTGCCGTATAGTTCCGTTTCTATCATTGTCTCAAAATGACAGAACCATGATGACAAAGATCAGATCAGGGGGTGCCAGGGGCTGAACGTATGGGAAGCTATGACCATAAAGAGGTCAAGGGACATTTTGGGGGGGTGCAAAACTGTTCTGTATCCTGGTTGTAGTTAGAGCTGCATTAATCTATGAGAACTGAAATAAATCTATATATGCTAAAATCCGGAGAGCTGCAAAAAGCAATTTTACAGTACATACAATCAAAGGAAAAAATATACATTATTTTAAAAGAGATAAGGAGAAAAAAAAAGATAGGGTAACTCCAATACAAGAAATTTAAGGGTTGATACAACCAAAGCTGTTTTTTTTTTTTGTCGGGGTGTGTGTGTGTGTGTGTGTGTGTGTGTGTGTGTGTGTGTGTGTGTGTTTTATATGCATGGCGTGCCAGTGTAGGCCAGATGGTGGTGTAGGATCCCCTGGAGTTACAGGCGGTTGTGAACCACCTGATTTGGATGCTGAGGATGTATGTAACTGGTCCTCTGGGAGACAATACCTGTTCTTAACCGCTTCAACTCTCAAAATAGAATTTGTAGGTCTTGCTTAGATCCCAATTTAAACAAACCAACAACAACAAAAAAGGCATTTTTTATATAATCAGGAGACATTTATAAATAATCCTAGAATTACACGCTAAATTGAAGTTTCTGCAGTATGAGAATAGCATTCTGGCTAGATGTAAAAAAACAAAGCAATTTCATCTGTTACATATGAATTCTGGAGTACATATGTGTATAAAATGACATTAAATCTGGGACTTGCCTCAAAAGACTCGAGGGGGAAAATGTCTATGATAACGACTGAAAATCTAAACTGGAGGTTAGTTATACTATGCTATTTTTAGTATATTTGTAGCTCTCCAGAAATCTTTCTGGAAAACAAACATTTGAAAGATAGTATTTTTTCAACATGTATTATAAAGCAAGAGACACAGACCTGCAGTTGATTTCAATCTCAATGTCAAATTTTTCCAATGACTCCAAATAAATAGATGCTGCATGTGCTAAAAATAATACTGACATGGAAAAAAAAATCTAGAAATCGTGTGCTTTCAGCAATAAACTACTGAGATTACTAGGTTAGTAAAGATTTGCAGTCAGATTTTAAAACAGCAACTCAAAGCAGTTTTCAATGACACCATCAGGAAGTAAAGGGAAAAGGGGAATTTTAAAGCAGTAATTTTTTGATCCTACAAATCGCAGCCTTCAAACAAAATTAACCAAGCCTTTAAATTCTCATTAATATTTACAAAGCAGTGCTTCCTTCTGCTTGCCCAGCTTGCTCTTTTGAGCGTTGTTATTATTTATTGTTTCTTGAACACTCAGCACTGCGTGGGATTTGGATGATAAATTTCCTCCCTAGGGGACACTACTCCCGAAGCCACACAAACAGAGCACAAAGAATAGCTATTTAAGACATGAACGCCAAATGCAAAACTGAAGAGCACATTCTGATTCTTTTAAAAATAAGGTTATAAATTCTAAGTTCTAAAGGAAGAATATGCATTCAAATCCAGGGCTGTCTTCCTCCGCATTGTAGACTTGAAGAAGCCAAAGGGGTAAGGGAGAGTCTAGCAACTCCTTTAAAGCTCCTCTTGCAGGAGGAAGGTCCAAGTTGCAAATGTAATAAGAATTTACTTTAGGGACTGGAAGGATGGCTCAGTGGTTGAGTGCTTGCTGTTTCTGCACAGGCCCAGAGTTCAATTCCCAGCACCCATCCTGGGCAGCTCACAACTGCCTATAACTTTAGTTCCAGAGGATCCAGTACCCTATTCTGGTCTCTGTGGGTACCTGCACTAGCATGCACATATTCACACACGCATAGCCATAATTAAAAACAAATTCTCATTTTTAAAAAAGAATTTGAGCCTGGGTTAGTGGCACATGCCTTTAATTCCTGCACTTGGAAGGAGAGGCAGGGCAAGCAGATCACCATGAGTTCCAGGCCAGCCTGGTCTATACAGCTTTTCCAGACCAGCCAAGACTACATAGTGAGTTTTCTCAAAAAATAAATAAAACAATTTGAACCCTTCTTATGTTAATAAGTGCATATAAAAAGGACCTAATCTGGCAACCATGCCAAGTTCTGTTCAAGAAACTAAAGCTGTGAATTATGAAGAAAGGAATATCAAAAGATCCCACCTCTCATCTGCTATACCCATTTGTGGGAATAAAGTAGTGTTTATGTTTCTGGAAGTCGAACAAGAATGTATTTTCATTTTAAATCTTTTCACTGTTATCACTATGTGCCAGAAGAATCAAACTACTAAAATGTCAGTTTATAAACTAATGACTTTATTTTTCATAATAATTATGTAAGTCTCAAATACGATTTTCCCACTTATATTTTTTTAAAATTTTATTTGTTTATATATTTTGTTAGGTATGAGTACACCATCTGCATGCATGCCAGAGAGAGCTTCAGATCCCATTATAGATGGTTGTGAGATACCATGTGGTTGCTGGGAATTGAACTTTAAGACCTTTGGAAGAACAGCCAGTGCTCTTAACCACTGAATTTTCTCTCCAGCCCTACACTCATGTTTTAAAGGCTTACTTCTATTATACTTAGCTTGGCTGAAATATTTAAATTCTATTACGGCTAGTTCATAGGAGGATTACTGCATGCTTGCTTTCCAACATTTTTAACAGCCTAGTTTATAGAAGATACACAATATTTAGTAAATATAAATAAATCACACTGTTGAAAATAAAAGGCTTTGCTTTGGTACCTACCAAACATTTTTAATTTAAGGATGTTGAGTTAATATTTAAATTAAACTGAATGGGATCTGTTGAAAGCTCACATATCTCACCTAAGAAACTATGCAATCACATCAGAACACATTCTCATTTTTCAGTGCCTCATACACATTCAACACATGATTTGTTTTAAAGTTTTACTTTATTTTTAATGGATACATAATTGCCTCTAAGTGTACAGTCCACAGTTCGTTCTTTTCTGAAGAAAGGGTTCCATTCATTACGTAAAAAGCACAGGGTTGGTGGTAAGATGGTAGAAACCAATGTTCTAGGGAATTTGGAACAAAAAGTAGCTGAAATGACTCTCTAGAGTTACAATTATCTTGCCCTTTCAAAGTCTGTAAGTATTATTAATGTTACAAGAATATAAAATTATTTCTGCCTCAACTTTAAGGATCAAAGCAATTTATACTCTTCAGAATTTGAAAGACAAGTAAGACATTAAGGCTCTCAAGTTAGAAAATCTTCAATATTCACTGTATAAAAAAAAGGTTAAACCTTTTACAGCATAACTTTAGACTCTTTGGGTTCAAATTTTTTTCTTTTTCCTGTGTTACTCTTTGTGTTTTATTTCTTCCTCTGTAACAATCATACATAAAAACAGCTTGACTCTTTCCCCCCTTTCCAGGTTACATTTTATCTCAAGTAGATTTGAATCCAGATTAGCTGTATATAATAGGATTCCAGGGTGCAGACAGATGTCTAGCTGTCACTGACGATCTGTCTTGCGATCAGCTCTCTCATTATTTCGTTGGTACCACCGTAGATTGGCTGAACCCGAGCATCCACATAAGCCCTAGATAAATTAGAAGAGAGTTGAATTCATATAAACATGGTAAAATTTTCAAATTCCATCTTTCCAGATAATTACTAATTGTTTAGTTAAGGAACTCTAAGCAGTAAGAGCTCCTTACAAATAACTGGTTTTTCCAGTACTGCATTCACACTAGGTTGGTATCCGAAAAGCCATTAAGATAAGATATTACAACTCAAAACAACCCAGGAACAATAACTTAATTTTATAAAACTGAGCATATATAACAACTTGAAAAGTCTATGTTTAGAAGTACACGGAGCATCTTAGTTTCTTATCTTTTAGTCTCCCCAGAAAGTTGAAATCCCCTGACCTTAAGGGGAAAAAAAATTACTCATTTCCAGACATTTCTTTTAATGTCATCACTACAAGCACCCAGCCTTAGGACTCCCTTTAGACAGCTACGGTAGCAGCCATCTATCTGTTCTCACCCTTTCCCCTTCCCCTTCAGCCCTCTGGAGCCCAGGGGGACAGATATTACTGCTTTGCAGACTTAAACAAAAAAAAAAAAAAAAAAAGGAGATTTAGAGAGGCTGATGCATTTGCTAATTAATGATTACCATTTACTGGTGGCATAACAGATAATTGTCCGACTGGAACAAGAATGTAGGTGTCTCGCCTCTTTGGCAAGCGAACTTTTATTAGGTCACAATACTTTCATTGTCCCAGTCCTGTAGAGCTAGTGATTGAAGCCCCAGACTTTTCATGGCAGGAAAATTTAAGACCTATAAAATTGGGGCTTCAATTATTTAATTTCTAAGACAAAATGTGCTAATTTCTCGACATATGACCAACTTTGAATTTACACTTTTCCCCATTTCCCAGGGTACCTTGCAGATAAGTAGGCCCTCATTTAATATTTACCTACGGGATGAACCACATTAGAAAGGGAATTAGGGCTCCCGGTTCTTTCTGAGATATATAAAGCCCACCCCCAACCCCGGGAAGATTTTGTTGTCCTCTACAAAACCAAGCACTCGCATCCTCTGAAGACTTTCCTAGCATTCCAGCCTACCCAGGCAATCCCAACGCTTCAGACATTTTTGAGCTGGGTTGGGTATTTATTTTCACATTAAAGGAGTTCTACCAGGATATGTAATGACAGACCAGCAGACCTTTCATAAGTTACTAATTAAATTGACTCTACTAAGATTAACAGAGAAAGGCAGTAGAGAAATGTTTAACTGCACTGAAGTTTTCTGTCTCACCTCCTCCATCCAGAATGGCTAAAGATATCTTCAAGTGTCTAAAGCGAAACTTAATAAAACTAAAACCAACTCACATGCCAAGAATTAGCTATCTACAAATTGTAAAAAGGGAACAAAACACCCCCTTTACCTATAAAGCCAAGACTCAATAACTTATCTATCACTTTCTCCACCTCCCCCACCCCCACACTAAATGGAGCTTAATCTGGGGCAGTTATAAGAATCACAAGTTGGATGATTAATTCTTAAATCAAAGTCTGTATATACTATAGCCATATACTGTCTAAGGTGTGATTGGCTTTTGTGCAATCAGGATTTCCCACATCTTTGGGGGAAAGAAAGCTTTCTAGGTAAAAGATTCGCATACTTTTTGAACTGGAAAGTCAGGCAAGGATGGTGATTAGTATTTCTTAAAGGAGTTCAAGTCTCCCGAGCTGAAAGTAGAAACTGTAAGTCATCGGTTCCCAGGTTTTTCTTGCTACTGACTTAAAGCAATGGACTCCAAGACAGCAGACACCCCAGCTTATGGCACCCTAAGACCTTGACTTCTCTTCTCTTGGCATGCCTTTCTTAGAACATAAACTGAGCCACACAGACACTGAACCGAGGCATGCCTAGAATCCCAGCAGCCGCTACAAGCGCTTAAGCACACAGCTATAAACATCCATTATCATTTCGCCCACAAAGCCCTCTTATAAATAGGATGGATGACCGCTGCCAAATCAAAAATGCACAGGACAAACCCCACGGATGATAACCTCTGGGCGAGCAGAATGCAAAGCCTCGCTTCTATTTCATGACGACACAGGATCTACAAAGGGAGCTCTACTGTGCCCAAGGCCCACCTGAAGGAGTTCTGAAAGGACACACCGAAGTCTAAGTCAAAGGATTTATTTGGAAAAAACAAAAAAAACAAAAACAAGTCCATGTTTAGGTTCTCTCTCAGAGAGAAAAACCCTTGATTGATTGTGAGTTTATCATAAAGTTATAAATTACAGCAAGTAAAGCTTCTAAGCTGGGTGATAACTCTAGAATTAGCAAGTTATACCTACGTAGGAACCTCTGTTCTTAGTGAAACGGCAAGAAAACGTTCATGTTCCTCAATAAGGATTAGAAACCCATGGGATACCGCCACTTAGGCGTGTTAGAGTGGGACATTCAAATGTATCCAGCTAACAGTGTGAGTAGGCATTTGTTTGATACTTTCTCTAACTATACAAAGATATGCAGGTAAAAAATTAGGAAAACTTTTTAGAAGCCTATAACATTCCTACTCTCATACTCAGAACTAAAGCCAGTGTTTATGTGTATTTATCAAAAACTTCCTTGGGCAATTTCTATAAACTGAATATACTGTTTTTTTTTTTAAGATTTATTTATTTATTATGTATACAATGTTCTGGCATGTGTGCCTATATGCCAGGAGAAGGCACCAAATCTCATAGATGGTTGTGAGCCATCATATGGTTGCTGGGAATTGAACTCGGGACCTCTGGAAAAGCAGCCAGTGCTCTCAACCTCTGAGCCGTCTCTCCAGCCCCCTGAATATACCATTAAGAGGAAAAATATTTTCTAAGATGATAAGGAAGAGTGAAGGAGAGGCAAGAGGTGATGAGAAGGAGATGAGAACAGTGAAGGGAGACATATGGAGGAAGACATTGTTTAAATTGTAACTGCTACTGTGTCTATCTGAGGAAATTCATATATAACCCACTAAAAAGAAGCATCTCTATTTTTATTTTTCTTTCTTTCTTTTTCTTTTTTTGTTTGTTTGTTTGTTTAGTTTTTGGTTTTTTGAGACAGGGTTTCTCTGTGTAGCTTTGGAGCCTGTCCTGGAACTCTCTTTGTAGACCAGGCTGGCCTCAAACTCACAGAGATCCACCTGCCTCTGCCTCCCGAGTGCTGGGATTAAAGGTGTGTGTCATCACCGCCTGGCTTATTTTTTCTTAAAGATAGAATTCCATTCAGAAAAACACTTTTATTTCACAAGCAAGATTCTTAAGGCATGATATGTTAATTCTTCTTCTATGCAAGTGAATCATTCTGCATTGCTACTTTGTTGGTGTCGTTGTTTAAAAAGTAGCTAGGGATGGTGGTCAGTGGCAAATTGCTTGTCCAACATGTATACAGCCCTCAGTTCAATTTCTATGATGGCCAATTCTGATTATCAACTTGACAAAATCTGGGAAGACACAAGCTTCCTGGTGTAACTGTGAGGCGTTATTTGTATTACGTCAGCCTTGGGGCATGCCTGTGAGAGACTGTCTCAACTGGGTAAACTGAGGTGGAAGACTCCCTCCAAAGGAAGGTGGTATCATTCCCCCGGGCTTGGGTCCTGGACTGCCCACAGAGGAGGCCATCATCTGAGCAGCAGGATCCTTCATGCCACGGTTTCTAACCTCAGGTCCAACCTGACCCCTGACCGCCCACTCAGGCTCCTGCAGCCAGGACAGCCCCACTCCGACGGGTGATATCCTCAAGCTGTGAGCCAAACTCAACCCCTCTCTCCCCTCAGGGGGTTTTGTGAGGGTATTTTATCACACCAATAAAAAGAGTTAGTAATACAGACAGAGAGAGAGACAGACAGACAGACAGGCAGGCAGGCAGATAGATAGAAGGGGGGAATACGAATAAATTAAGGAATGATATTTTTAAGTGGCATATCTTTTAAAGCCATGCATCGTATTTAAAAGTACGCTAGAGTCTTCATTTCCTTTAAAAATAAAATCCTAACGAGAAGCTAATAAAATAAGGCCACTTCTATTTCCATAAATATATTCACAGAAAATACAGACTTTAGATAGACTTTCCCTGTATAGTTGCCATTTAAGGCAGAGTAAGGAAAATTTCCTTTCTCCATATCCTGAAAAAAGCATCAGCCAGGTGGTGGCGGCGCACGCCTTTAATACCAGTACTCCAGAGGCAGAGGCAGGAAGATCTCTGTGAGTTCAAGTCCAGCCTGGTCTACAGAGCGAGATCCAGGACAGGCAACCAAAACTACAGAGAAACCCTGTCTCGAAAAACCAAAACAAACAAAAAGGCTCATCGTAAGGAAATCGAGAAAGAAAGGGTGTGGGTTTGGGTGGTGGCGAGGATCTGGGAGGAGTTAGGGAAGAGGAAACCTAAATCAGAATATATTGTATGAAAAAAAATCTATTTTTAATTTTAAAAAAATGTGTTTTTTTAAATAAAGAAAGTAACGAAGGCATCATAGGCTGGATGTGGCGGTGGTGCACACCATTAATGTGTCCCAGCATTTGAGGCAGAGGCAGGCAGAGCTGGGGGAGTCAGAGGCCAGCCTGGCCAGACAGGGTTATACAATAGGACCCTATCAGAGAGAAAGGGGGTGGGAGGAGGAAGGGAGAGGGGAGGGAAGGAAAGAAGCATTGCAGAACCAGCATACTTACTTTGCAATCGGGTACTCCCACATGTATCCCCAGCCTCCATGGAGTTGGACGCAGTCATAAGCTACACTGTTTTGCAATTCAGATGCCCTAGATGATCAAAATAACAAGCAGAAAAAGAGATAAGAGTTTAGTTGGTAGAGTACTCACAAGTCCTTAGGTTCAAACCCCTACCACATAGAACTGGGACGGTGGTGCATGCCTGTAACCCAACACTCAGGAGACAGAGGCAGGAGGATCAAAAGTCCAAGGCGAGCCTTTGCTACGAAGTCGGTAGAAGGCCGCCCTTGATACAGGAAACCCTGCCTCTAAAAAAAGCTTTCTCACTACTCAACAATTTATAAACTATCTTTTACTACCCAGCACCATTATGTCCACAAGCCTGGCATGTTCAAGAGCAAGGCCATAGCTGCGCAAGATCCTCTTCCCCAAAATACATAAAATTCTTTTTTATACTTTTCCCCATAAGCCAAAAATCTTGTCATAAATGTAAAATATCTCCCCCAATCCCAAAGTGTAAGTTCATGTTAATTTCACATTCCATTTTAATCTCGTAATCCTATCCTTATAAAATCATTACACAGAGTACCATTCTGCCATATTTCCCTTGTCTAGTAATGACTGAACTCAACTTGAGTTAATAAATAACAATGGGAATGTTTTCTAGGCTGCTTTTGGGCTAGTGAGATGAAATGATTTTTTTTTTTTCCCTCTTCTTTAAGGAAACCAATCCCCATTCCAACATCTGATTTAAACCACACGTGCACCTTAAAACACATAAAAACTTTACCGGGGTCTGCTCTCTAGCTCACCTTTAACACCACTGTTAATCATCCTCAATTCAAATGCAAGTTTTTCTAAACTCTACAGGACTTTGGCCAGACAGTCAATGCTTCAGCATTTTTTCTTAGATCTGGAAAACACCTCACATTCTATCCAACCTAAACATTTCCTGGATAATATAATGCTGTCCCTAGAGAATTAAATTTAGTTGGAGTTATTTAATGGAATCCGACACTGCAAGACTCCCAGATTTTATCCTTTTATTCTTTCTGTCTCCCTTTGCTGCCGTCCTTTAGGTAATTTGAAATTAAACATAGGACTTGAATGTGAATTCCTCACCGATCCTCCTTCAGGCTCTTAATATTTTACTTTTAATAGCAAGTTATGAGTTACATACCAACTTGAACAATTTTTAGGACATTATAAACAAACCCAATGGGACTTTCCAGATTTTTTTTTTTTTTTTTTTTGGATGCTATTTTTCACTTACAGACGTCTTCCTTGAACACCTTCAAGGTTGAGTTTAAAGGCTGGCAAAATCCCATAGCCGGCTGAACAGACACCACATTTTAATTACAGTAATGTGCATACCAATATTTTGCCATGGAAGCTGTGCCAGAATCCAGACGTTTTGCTTCATGCAACTGCAGGCAGCTGTCCACAAAAGCTCTGGTTACACATATGTGTGTTTTTAATTCTGCTAGTTTATGCTGCACCGTCTGGAGACGAAAAGGGGCGTGTTAGAAGTACAGATCGCAACTCCGCACCTCAAATGATTACATAACAGTAACATTTTTTAAACAAAACAAAAGTGGAACTGTGGGGGGTTTCTTCCAATTAAAGCGCATATGTTAACTTAAATGAAAAAAGAAAAACCCTGCACCTTAGCATTTAAAACACTGTAGCAAATGATTCCAAAATAGGTAAATGCCTGGCGTGGTTTAAAGGGAATGAATGGCTTAAAGAACATCGTGAGTGAATGTGTGAGCACCACCTTGTGGTAGGAGCTGTCACCTGCAGCTGCTAAAACACCTAGTTTCCTCTGGAGGGTCAACAGGATTTACCGTGTATTAATGAAATTAAGGACCTGCATTTCCCCCGCTGTGCCGCTTTGGCTTAAAGTGAAATAGTAAAATAACACGCTAGAGGGGCAAGATGGATTTATCTAATCACATACACATCATCCAATACTTATTAGGTTAGTAATCACAGTACTTATAATGGAAACTGAACAGGCAGAGACCAAACTCCAGGGACCTACAGCCGAGATCTCCCATCCCCTGAAGCGTCTCATGTAGCCTCCAACTAGTTCTGAATGGCCCTATTTGCAAGTATTAATAACTACATATCTACCCTCTCCTGCTGCCCATAGACAGTCAACAGTAAACTCTATGATCTCTAGATCATTCTATTTAGACCATTCTCAATTGTTCCTGATTGGTCTTCCTTTCATTAAGTTCAATTTCACTATGTCTTGGCTCTCACACCCTGAGCTTTGAGTTTACGTCTGTTCTCGCTAGCACCAGCTCTTAAACCTCCTTCAGGACACTGGCTTGGACATGGGCAGAGCCTCCAAAAGCACACCCCTATTCTAACTGAGGCCTGAGACCCATCTGTGGCCAGCTGCCACTCACTTCCTTGAGGAAGTTACAATTTGATCACGCTGCTGTGGGGTGGAGGAGACATCCATTGTGGCCAATGGCAGGCACACCTGTGGTGGCTACGCTGAACACTTAGAAATGAACCTTATGCTTCAGGGTCCTAAGGCAGGCTTGAGTTCTCAAAGGAGGCTGTGGGAACAGTCTCTCGGGGGATGTTGGATCTAATGCTGAATTTTCAGGGTGACCAGTGCAGTGCCGGGTACAATTTCGGTGTTTTTCATTCTTGGAAAATCAAAGAATGGGAAGAGAACAATGGCGGGCCCAGGTGAGAGCTGGGTATGTCAGATGGAGTGGGAGCTTTGAGGGGCAGATGCCTCACGGGTGTATCAACTCGTGTTGATAAAACCAAGTGTTAGCCGGGCGGTGGTGGCGCACGCCTTTATTCCCAGCACTTGGGAGGCAGAGCCAGGCGGATCTCTGTGAGTTCGAGGCCAGCCTGGGCTACCAAGTGAGTTCCAGGAAAGGCGCAAAGCTACACAGGGAAACCCTGTCTCAAAAAAACAAAACAACAACAACAAAAAAAAAAAAAACCAAGTGTCTTCTTGCAGATTTGCCCCACCCTCTTCTAGAAAGTGTAACTGGCATCTAGTGATTCCAAAACCAAGCTGTAGCAAGGCCAGCAGCACCCCACCTCCACCTGTGAGTTCGGGCCTCCGACGTGGAGCGTGCTGGCACGTCCACACTTTTTCTATCTCCTTTTCTAACTCTTATATGTCCTTTGGCCAAATCTCTACCTTACTCAGCATAGAGTTCCCCCTCCCGCCTTATACATTCCAGTTTACAGAGAGAAAAATCTGAAAGAGGGGTCAAATAATTTTCTCTAGACATCGAAAACCCTGGATCCTGAAGTCTAGGTCTACCGCTGGCTTAAATCCACGACACTAACATTTCCCTGGAGAGAAAAAAGCTCGGATGGGGAGGAAAATCAGACCGTTCTCAGGAACAGTTAGTTGCCCCTGTATGATGTTACGGATGAGGCTTCATGCACTATTTAGACTATGAAAAGGTCAAAGGTCTCTCTCCCATGTAAGCTATTCCACACAAATGCCGGGAGCTTCTAGAAGCTGAAGTTAAAATCCAGACCCACTTAAAATTCTTACTGCAGCACACGCACTGGGTCCAGAGGTCTAAAAATAACGAACGCTGCCAAGAGCACGTAATTTACCGTCTGGAGATAAAGAGATTAAATATTTACATATTCCTGGAATTGAACTGGGAGCCAGTGAACAGAACTGCCCTTTGTTCTACACCAGAGACAGCACCACGCTTTCTGAAACCACTCTCCAGCGAATGGCTGCTAACGATTGCATCACCCATCACGGGGAGGGTGCTTTTCATGAATGACCGACAGTGCTCACAGGAGTATCTCTCTTAACTGTTACTGATATTTGCTAACAGTAAAAAGTGCAGCAGCTCAGATTTAGAGAGAAATCTTAGCCATGCACAGTGGCCTGAGTCTGAAATTCCAGTGCTGGAGAGGCAGAGGTAGGGGGTCAGGAGTTCAAGGCCAGCTTATACTCTATGAGCCCCTGTCTATGTCTCTCTGTGTCTGTCTGTCTGTCTGTCTGTCTGTCTGTCTGTCTGTCTGTCTCTCTCTCTCTCTCTCTCTCTCTCTCGCACACACACATACACACACACACGGGGAGGGGGAGAGAGAACAAACAAACTAAAAATGTAATTTAAAAAAATATTAAGCAATAAACAACATCTTGGAGTTTTAGGATTTGAAGACACCTTGGAATGGTTACCAAGGCAAGAAGTAAAACTGTGAGTCATTATTAGCAAGTATTATGAGTTAACTGCTAAAAAAAAAACGCACCAAACTCGGTTTGCTACCTAAACTTACTGTTCATTAATGCCATATTTAAGGTCTTAGGAATAGATAGTTTGTTTGAAGACACTGAAGAAAAAGACATTTTTTTCCTATTCCTATTTCTTTCCCATAATAGTTTGTCTTTAAAATCAATAGTATGTACCACATAAAAAATGACGCAGACCCTAGTTAGAAAAGAATACCATTCCATCTTCACTTCACTGCCCACAGGTGAAGGAAACAGGAAGAAAAGAGGACCTTCCATTTTAAACATAGTATGATTAAAATGTAGGTTCTAGCCAGACACGGTGATACATATCCTTAATCCCAGCACTTGGGAAGCAGGTGATCTCTCAGAGTTCAAGGACGGCCAGTCTACAAAGCGAATCCCAGCTTAGCCTGTGCTATCCAGAGAGACCCTGTCTCAAAGACAACACAACAGCACAGAATGTAACTCTGTGGCTGGAGAGAGAGCTCTGCAGTTAAGTGCACTGACTGTTCTTCCAGAGACCCAAGTTCAGTTCCCAGCACCCACATGGTGGCTCACAAACATCTGTAACTCCAGTTCTGTTACCCTCTGTTGACTTCCATGGGCACCAGGCACAGAAAACCACATGGCATAAGGACATACATGCAGACAAACACCTATACACATACACTAATAAAACTTTTAAGAGAATGTAAGTTCTAGACATAGAACGTCTGTGTCATTTTAGTTTACTTAACCTCTCTGCCTTAGCTACTTTATTAATAAAGATAATAGTAATAACTATTATACACAGTTATGAAGAAAAAGATAAAGCTGCACTAAACAGTGTCTAAGAAATGGAAAGCAGTTAATAAATGATATATATATTATTGTTATTTTTAACACTGTAATTATACTATTTTATCAGCTATTTCAGGGTAAATCATGAGCTGTGGTCTTACCCCTGGAGTGCACATGTAACACCTGCTTCATTATTATGGTAATACTCTAGTCTAAAAAGGAAATGATTTTTGTGACATGTACTGGAGTGGGCCCAAAAGCCAATATGTACAAGATTCAAGAATTGTAAAAAGAACATAATTATGTGAAAGTAGCATTTATCCAAGTATAATGTGGTATGTACAGGTTATCTACTTCTGTTAATAGTTAGAACCAGAGTGCAGCCAGTTCTAGATTAAAAGATACAGGGATGTATTAGCCATCTGTCTTCTCTGCATGCATTTCTAACTTGAACTATGAAAATACTATTCAAAGATACTTACTAAAGAAAACTGAAAGAAATCTCAACATACACTTCCTACGAAAACAATACTACTTTACATAAAAATAGGAAGCTGTAGGGAGCTGGTGAGATGCTCAGTGAGTAAAGAGCTTCCTCCGCAAGCTGTTTAGATTCCTCAGTAAACCCATAAAAGCCAGGCGTGGTAGTACGTCCCTGTAACCCTCACACAGCGGGATGTAAAGACAGGTAGACTGCCAGGGTTCCCTGGCTAGCCACTCTAGCCAAAACAGTGCCAGATTCAGTAACAGACCTTGTCTCAAAAAAATGAGCTGGAAAGCAATAGAGAAAAAATACTCAGCCAACTTCTGGCCTCCATACATGTATACACAGGCGTACCCACCTGCACACATTCATGCACATACTCATCACGCACAGCATACACCCACCCATCCTCCACCCATACACACCCACACACAAGTGTCTAGATCAGTGGTTCTCCCCTTTCCTCATGTTGCAACCCTTGAACACAGTTCCTCAAGTTGTAGTGACCCCTCAACCATAAAATTATTTCATTGCTACTTCCGAGCTGAACTTTTGCTACTCTTATAAATTGTAATCTGATATATGCTATATCTGGTATTTGATCCCTGTGAATGAGTCCTTTGCGACCCCCAGGCAGAGAACCACTGGCTAAAGATTACTATTGTTACCTACTGAAACCCAGTGAATTACTTTCCTTGTGTAGGAAAGTAACAAACGGCACATGCTTTGAAAACAGGCACACAATCACTCATCTCCTTGCTATGAAAATGAAGCACAGTCATGCATTGCTTAACAAGGTGAACCGCTTTAAGTAACAGGGCCATTACACAATTCCACCATTGTCTGAGCCACAGTGTATCAAAAGAAACCTGAGTGGTACTGGTCACATGTTCGGCAAAGCACCTTGAAAAGCAAGAGACATGTGAGCAAGAGACATGTGGAGTCCGAGGATTCTGCTGGCACAACATATTATTTTAAGGTAAACTTCCTTTAATGAAAGAAGTAATGTAGCCCAAGACAATGACAATGAGTGTAGCATAATACATAAGCAATAAATTTATCATTAAGTATTACGTACTGCCTAATTGAATGAATGCACTACGTGTCTACATGACCGATAGACTGCTTACACCAGCATCTCCACCATCTCGTACTGAGCTACCATGTTGTGAATGTTCTATCACCGGGTCATATTTGCAGTCCATCGCTGATGACTACATTGTTATATAGCACATGACTATATTTTAAATTATATGCATTTCTTTCTTGTACGTGTGTATGTACGTAGGCATGTCTGTGGGCACAAACATGCCACAGTGCCTGAGTTGAGGTCACAATCGTCGGGAGTCAGTTCTGTCCTTCTACCCCGTGGGTTCTGAGACTCACAGTCATCGTCAGGCTTGTTGGCAAGTACGTTTGCTCGCTGGGCCATCTCACCAGCCCCATGACTCCATTTTAAAGGAATCCCTTTCTTTTATGGAACAAGAGTACAGATCAGTTGCTGCTTCCTTTATGGTCAAATGTCTAATCACATGCTTGGTGAATCATTCAGGAAATCTGGGTAGCGTATTTTAGAGATTTATTTTATTATTCACTTATTTTGTGCGTGTGTGTGTGTGTGTGTGCGCGCGCGCGCGCACATGCCCATGGCAACAATATTCCAAGTATTTTATATATAGTGCCCCATCAAATCCTTACAGTAATCACACAAGGCAGGTACTAATTTTATTTGCAAACAGAAGAAAATATATTATCTCCACTTGTAAATAAACACAAGTCTTACAAACTTCAAAAATTGTTAATAGGAAGACCTTACAGTTTTGCACATCAAATGAATTTTTAGAATCTGCAAACAGGAAAATATTTCTTTCAGAACACAACTTGCCTTGACTTGCTCCTGAGATTTCAGGAGCTACGCGAGGACGTCAGCTGCACTTGACTGTAATGCACTTGACCGTAATGCCACAAGGCCGTTTCTGTAGCGCTACGAAGCTGTTTCCGTTTTTACCTCTCCCTTCACAAAGATGCTGCACCAGGGCCGTTCTACTTCAAACAGATCAAACCTAACGCCAACCCTGAGTCTGCCAGTGAGAAGTACCACCAACAGGGGGATTGTACGGTTGACACAGGGGGATTGTACGGTCGACACAGGAAAGCAGGGAGCCCAACCGTCCATGTCACCCTACTGAAGTCTTCCCTGCTGGCCTCTGCGGTAAGCCTCCCCCGCCTGCCTTTTCTCTTCTTTCTTCCTTTGCTTCTTGCAGGGTCTGCCTCTTCCATGTCACCGCCAAATCTTAGTCTCCTCGGGACTCTGCCCTGGGCCCTCTTCTCACCTTAGCATTCCCACTCAGGATTTCCTTAGGCATCTCGTGCCTTCTTCTAACACCAGCTTGTATCAATATTGCTCAATTAACCTTTGACCCTGGCCCAACCAAGCCGACTACCTTGATAAACAGAAACGCGGCTGTGAGGACACACTTACCTGTATGTGTGCAACTGTTTTCCCAAAAGCTTTCCTCTGCTTAACATAGTTCCTGGTTTCTTCAAACATGAACTCACAGGCAGAAATGGCCAAATCTGCAATTAACAGCCTTTCCTAGAGCCCCAAAATTAAGTCGTTAGCATTATTACATAAACGATTTTCATACCATTTCAGCAAGTCCTATAAATAATTTTTTATAACAAACCACTAAAGATTAAAGTTCTAACTTTACATCTTAGCACCAAGAAAAGGCTCCCACGGAGGTCTGTGGTCATAACACAGCAAAGAAAAATGCTAAGGTGTCTGGTTTTTAACCATACTGTCTTAACCACACAGATGTAATCAACTCCCACGTTGGTTGTTTTCCCTCATTATCTACTACAGAACCACGCATCGGTGGTGCATTGTTCCACAATATCTTCAAGTACACAGTTCAAATTCTACCAATTAGTGCAAACAGAGCTTTAGTCACCGAATCCCACCACGCTGGGGATTTCTGTAGTCTTCTTCACTACTGGAGCCACTGGCTTTTGTCAGTTTCATGTTTACCCGGAGCCATAGCCACCACCAGGTGAACGCACCTACACTTGCATGGAAGCGCCAACCATTAGGCAATTCTGATCCCAAAGCGCAGGCTCAAAGACTGCAATGGGACAGATTTTTCTGTCTAACCCCTTTTCCCCTCTGAGTCACAGTTATTTACAACCTGCCACACGTTCTCGGTGATGTTTTTTTACAAAGAGCTACAAGTTCTTCACTTAAGACGAAGCCGGAATCATTCCAAGGAAGAATGACAGAAATAAAGCTCCTGTTTTCCTTACTTTTGTGACGTCTTGGCTGGATCCTGCCGAGATCCATTACTTACTTCTCTGACCTGTAACAGTGATCCTTCTTTATAGGCAATTTTATACCTAGATGCCTGTTGTGGCACAAGCTTGGCATGTGTGGATCTGTAAGGCTATGTATTCTGTTTCTGCTCAGTATCTAACAGGAAGTGTCTAACCGGAAGATGGCAACATTAGGCATTTAATACCTGTGGGAGCTCTTGCATGAGGTAGTAGAAGCCTTTATTCTCTTCCCCAAGGAGGGCACTAGCTGGCAACCGGACATCTTCAAAAAATAGTTCTGCCGTGTCCTAAGGAACATAGATCAAGCAGAGAATGAGCACATTGGTTTCCCAGTAACCCAAAAATGTTCATAACTTCCACAGAGGAAGAAACAAAGAACGAACTGGAATGGACTTGGAGATCAAATGTCAAGTCGTGAGCCATAAGCCAGGGCACTTTATCTATTTCCATCGCATTCCACCATGTGAGGCTCTCTTACTGCAATACACTGCCGCCCAGGCTTTGGCACTGTCCAGTTCTCCAGCTAACACACGTTAAGCAAAACATTTTTTCTGGTAATGTATACCAAAAACTGTTATTACTTCCTAACGTTCTTTCTTAATTCCACAGATCATGGTTCATTACAATTACAAAAGCTACCTTTCCCGTTTCTAAAGCAGATATTCAGAACTCCCCGGTTTTCATTTATGAAAACACACCCTGGCAATCAACAGAGGAAGAGGCCGTAGGTAACTCTGCCTCTCTGTTTTCTGACGGAGAGTAAACACGGCGCACTGCCAGGATCTGATTCATGCCGTGACTCACCTGAGCTTTCATTCCCATTTTGTGGAGCTTCCGGCCCTTGATAAATCCTTTCATTCCATTCTCCACCAAGAAAAGGCTAATACCGTGGGCAGGCGACCGAGCTTCGCGATTGGTGACGGCGACCACGATCACAAGGTCACTTAACCAGCCATTAGTGATGAACACCTGCGAAAATCCAAATGCATGGTGATGCCCTGTAATGTTCTGGTCCATGTGCAAGCTAATACTGGGGTGGTGTGTGCACACACAGACGGCCTGTTCACAATGGATGCTAGTAAACAGCAGGGGGTCACCAGTGCAACAATGAAGTATACACACTTCTCCACTACTCGTGTGATGAATAATAATAATAGGAAACTACTAGATTATGTCTCTAAAATAAGACCAAACTTCCCATTCACTTGGTAAACTCAATTTTAGAGAGGAGCTATAGAGAGGAACAAAGAATTGGCTTTTGGAAAAGTAATTTAAATATAGTCTTAAACTGACAGGTTTTTGAAAAGACAGTTTTGGGTATTTGTTTGTTTTATAAAGATTGACTACTTTCAAAATGGCCTAAATAAAGAAAGCATTATAGTTAAGTTGTGTGGGAGTGAGGAGGGGGATGGCGATGACAAGCTAAACCGGAAATACGAGCTGATGACGCACGGCTACTAATAACCGACACCTCCTTCTGTACCTTGCCTAGGCCATCTCAACATTCTGGGCTTAGTCACCCCTAAGTCACCCACTGAATCTGCAAAACTGTCTGTCCCCTTCATTTTGATGAGACAGGCTCCCACCAAGCAGCTGGCCCGAACTTGTTATGTAGCCGAGGCTGGCTTAGAGTTTAAACTCTTTCTGCTTCAGCCTCCAGAGTGCAGCAGGGAATAGAGAAGAGAGATGTGCACCTCCATGCCCAGCTAAGCCGCATTTCTTGATACGATCTAGACCTGTACGCCTACCTGGATTCCACAAAATGACTCGTGACCACAGCACATCCCACATCCTTCCCACCCCACGCTCCTCCTCAGTAATGAATATCAACCTACCCTCTACTGCGACGCATGCTTTGATAAACTACACCGTCATCAGCTCCACATTCAACTCGGCGTGATTCGTGCTGGTCCACTTTACCGTTTGAGCCTATGTACTTCTTTTCTACGCCATCACCTTGTTTCCCCAGCCCTCCTCAGTTCGTGCACAAGGTTCTGTGACAGCTCTCACTACAACTCTAGCATTCATCAGGTTCTCCGAGGCACCGTTCTAAAAGGCAACCTGATCGCGCCATGTCCACACTCCAACATCCTCGAACAGCCAGGCTTCAAGACAAACTCTCAACCCTTAGAGCAGGTATACAAAACTCCTCACAAACAGATGGTAGTTTATGCCTCCTTCCTCCTCTCTCGTATTTTGCCTCCGTTTTCTGTCCTCGGCTCAGCTCCATAGAAGCGCTGGTTGCCTCACACATTTTTTAAAGCCTTCCAGACCCAGGTGTCTTTGAAAACTGCATTTCCTCCCCTATGGAGGCCCTTTCTAACTCTGACAAAGTGAATCCTACTCATCCAGGTTAGACTAAAGTATGTATCACATCATCGAAAATTCTTCTCAGTCCTCCACACTGGGCTAAGTACTCCTAATGCGCCATCAACTTATCAGCATGCCAGGCTTAGATGAGATGTTTTGTTTTGTTTTTAACAGCACCAAAACCTGGGTCTTGCACATAGCAGGCACACTCTCCCCCACTGAGTCATATCCACAATACCTAGGACATCGCTTCTTAAAGTATATTTGCATAATGTCAATGAGTCATGACAGTCTATAAAAAAAAATTCTAGGGGACAAGAAACACTGTCTTCAAATTTTAGAGACTCACAATGCACACTGGCTTCTCAAAGAATGAGAACTTCTGCACACTTTCCCAGATGTATTTGATATCGCTGCTGCTATTTTCCTGTACAGGAATTGCTGATGTCAGAGAACAAACTGTTCCTAGGCACTGACAACGTAAGTTAGAGCATCAGATTTCAAGGAGCCTGACAGTACCACGATATTATTTGATTTTGTAAAGCTAAAAGCATGAACATAAAGCAAATTGAAAATGTTTTCAATGAATAAAGTAAACACAACATAGTTGCATATGCTTGGAATGCCAGCACTTGGGCAGATAACACAAGAGGATCATGAATTCAAAGCCATCCTAGGCTTTATGGTAAGACCCTGTCTCAAACAAACAGATACACAGCCCAAACAATGTCCACCAACTCCCCCCCTCCACCACCACCACCAGAGTGATACTATTTAGCATTTGAGAAACCCTGGGCTTAAACTTTTGCACCAAAAAAAGAGCAACCAAACAAGAAAATTCATCCACAAACAGGCCTTGTATTAAAGACAGACATCTTTCCTGAACATTTAGTCAACTGGAACATTTCTCCTCAGGGATATATTTGCTCTTGAGTCATTGGAACCTGTTTGAGGAGCTCTCCAAATCTGTCAGTAAATTGATTCTCGAAAGAACTGGAGGGTTCTTAAAATTCTATCATCTGCACTTTTATTGCTTAAGATCTCTTGAAACTTTCTGATATTTGTTTAAAACCTTTTCTCCCAATCTTTTCTTTTTTCCATTTTATTTTATGTGTTTGGGTGTTTTTTTTTTTTTTTTTTTTTCTGCGTGTCTGTGCACATGTATGCAGTACCCACAGAAGCCAGAAGAGGGCATCAGATTCCCCAGAGGTGGACATAACAGCCAGTTATAAGCCACCGCGTGGGTGCTGGGAACAGATCCTAGGTCCTCCAGAAGAGGGGCCAGTACTCTTAAGTGCTGAACTCTCTCTCCAGCTCCCTCTTAATCCTTTTTTATAAAATTTATTTACTTATTTGTTTGTTTACATACATGTGAAGTTCCTCCTCTATCTCTCTCCACCTTGTTCTTTGAAGCAGGGGCTCTCCTTAAACCTGGGGCTTGCATTTTCCCCCCTCTGCTAGTAGCCAGCAACCCAGTGATCCTCTTGTCTCTGTCTCCTTCAGGGCTGGGGTTAAAGGTGTGCATGGAACCACACCCACCTTCACCCAATCGTTCATCGGCATAGAGTTCGCCATTTATGTACCACTCTGGGGCAACAAACAACCTTATTTTCATTGCCATGGTCATCGTCACCTTTTTTCTGGGGCGGCGGCAGCAGGGGCGGGAGGAGGGGGATTTGTCAAGAGTTATTTGGAAGCTAAAAGCAGTGTTTGTGGAGGCTCAAGCAGCATGGAACACTTAAGAGTCGAGCTACAGACTCTGCCATATAAAAACTGTGGATTTCTTACTCCCTTGAAAACTCTAAAGCAATTCCTGTGTACGTCCTTAGATTGACCACAGCATCCACTGTGTGCAGTTCTTAGGCACTGGGACCCATGGCCTGCTTGCAAAGAGAAGCCCTTCCACACACCTTGCTTCCATTGAGAATCCAATCACTCCCAGACTTCTTGGCATTTGTTCTTACGCCCTGTAAGTCACTGTAAAGGAAAATAAAGGTCAATCAGTTGGTAATAACCAAATTATGCCAAAGCTAGTACGTAAAGTCTTGTTTGTGTATTAAAAGTCCTAATATTAGAAATGGTCCCAGAATTGCACTAAAAACACATCTGATGTATTTTAAAGATCTTACATAACCGAATATATGAAGATTGAATGAACTAATCAGACTTTGCATGAGCCACAGAAACCCAACTATGTTTAAGAACTCCAAACTAGACTACAGTGACATTAGGCCTTCTATCTCCCTAAATTATGAATCAAATGTACTTACCTGCTTTTATTTGGTTCTTATTACTATCTTTTCACTAAAAAATGTAGGCATTTAAAAGACAGGGGCTGGAGAGATGGCTCAGTAGTTAAGAGCACTTGCTGCTCTTCCAGAGGACCTGGGTGTAGCTCCCCAGAACCTATATGAGAGCTCACAGTCATCCATAAGTCCAGTTCCAATACCTTCTTTTTACCTTCATGGACACCTGTCATACATGTGGTATGCATGTATACATGTAGGCAAAAACAGTCATATAGATAAAATAAATCTTAAAAGTTAAACATTTTTCAACTGCCTTCCTCCTAACAAACCAACTCTAAAAGGAGTGCATCTTTCTAGATATTTCTATTTAAAATATGAAAAGGGGCTGGAGAGATGGCTCAGTGGTGAAGAACACTTACTGTCCTTCCCAGGACCCAAATTTGGTTCCCAGCATCAACATCAGGTGGCTCAAAACCACTTGTAACTCTAGCTTCCAGAGGACTCAATAACTTCTTCTGACCTCTGTGGGAATCTACATTCACAAGTACATACCCACCCACACATATGTACACATAATTTTAAAATAATAAAAATATTTTTTTAAAAACAACAGTGTTCCAAGAAGAAAATTATCCATTTACTTTTGGTCTTTGGAGACAAGATTTGATATGTAGTTCAGGCTGTCCTAGAACTCACTATGTAGCCCATCCTGACCTCAAAAAAAAAAAAAAAAAAAAAAAGAAGAAGAAGAAGAATCCTCCTGCCTCAGTCTCACTAGCGCTGGGATTTCAAGTGTGTCCCATGAGGCCTGGTCATCAAAAATAATTTATCTCCTGAATGAACATTCTTAAAATATACCCTTCTAGTATTTTTCAATGGATATAAACACACATATGTAATATATGTATTTTTTTTAAATAAAATTACAACTGTACATGATTTTGATCTTCATTTCTAGTATTTTTTTGTGTGATTATTTTTGTTTATTTGGTTTTTTGAGACAGGGCCTCTCTATTATGTAGCTCTGGCTGCCCTGGAACTTGCTTATAAACCAGGCTGGCCTTGAACTCACAGAGATTCACCTACTTCTGGTTTAAAGGCATACACCACACCCAGTATGGTAAGATAATTTTAATTTACATGCTTTTTTTAAATTACATGCTTTATTTAGTGTATGTCTGTGTGTGTGCATGCACACTACTACAGCATGCGTGTGGAGGTCAGAGGCCAACTTTTAGGAGTCAGTTCTCTTCCACCATGTGGGTCCTGGGAGGAGACCAAACTTAGGTTATCAGGCTTGGTGGCAGGCATCACTACCCAGTGAGCTGTGTCACCAGCCCAAGCATTAGTTTTTCATTTTCATTAATACTCTACAGTGAATAATAGCACAGTGTATAATGAATCCACATTACATTATTTTATGTGATCCTTGTATTTTTATACTTCAAGGTCCTTAAGAAAATTACTTTCTACTTTAGGTTAAATAATATTATTCACCCTCCCAAAGATACCAGGTCCTAAGGTGTAATACCTACAGTTACATCATCTGGAAAAGGAATCTGGCAAGTGTGGCTAACTTAAGGATTTTTGAGGCAGAAAGATTATCATGGATTATCCAGATAAGCTCTAAATATCACAGATAACCTTAGCAGAGGGACAGAATGGGAGGAGAGGGCAACCCTAGGTAATAAGCCAGTGAACCCTAGAAGTCACCAGGAAAAGAGAGGGGCAAGGAGTGAGTTCTTCCCTTTACCCTCTAGGGGGCGTATGGCCCAGCTAATATTTTGATTTGGGTCCAAAGATACTAAATGTGGATTTCTAGCCCCCAGAAATGTGAAAGAAACTCATTTAAAGGCTAAATAATGTTGACTTCTAATGATATAATTTTCACCATTAGGGTCAGTTCCTAAAATCTGTACGTGGGTTGTTAAAATAGTTGTTCGGAGACTGGAGAGATGACTCAGAGGTTGAGATCACTTGCTTCTCTTGCAGAGACCTGGGTTCAGTTCCCAGCACCCACAGCAGACAGACAGTGCACAACAGCAAGTCCAGCTCTAGGGAATCCCATGCCCTCTTCTGGCTTCCATGGGAATACACACACACACAGCATATATACACAGACACAAACATGTAAAACAAACAACAAAACCTGGTTGTTCCATGCAGGAACACACACAGGTTAAAAAAAAAAAAAAAGGTCATGAAAAAGGTTGGTAGCTTGACCTTTAAACTTATCATGTATGAATCGCTGAAAATGGCTTAAACATATACAACCTAGTAATGACAAGAACTCAGACCCTCATAATATCCTTGAGTTTCCCGGATTCTAACGTTGAGACTTAGGAGATTTCCAGAACACAACAGATCGGGTGCCATCATCTCCCAAATACAATTCAATCATCAATTTGCTGTATGTACTTCTTTTAAAAGACCTCCTTTCTCATTTTCTTCTTTCTCCTAACACGGGGACCATAGTAGTTCTCTATCTTATATGAATTATTATCACCGAATGAGAATTAATATGTGAGAATTAAGTGTGAGAACACTTACAAAAACCCACACTATGGTGCAAATGTACATAAGTGAATACAACCAAGTCTCCTGTGAGCACGGGCAGGGAAGGGCCGGCGAAACGGAAAGGTTTCCAGCAACTGCAAACATTTAAAAAAATTATCGCCGGGCGGTGATGGTGCACGCCTTTAATCCCAGCACTCGGGAGGCAGAGGCAGGCGGATCTCTGTGAGTTCGAGGCCAGCCTGGTCTACAAAGTGAGTTCCAGGAAAGGCGCAAAGCTACACAGAGAAACCCTGTCTCGAAAAACCAAAAAAAAAACAAAAAAATTATCATCAATCACCTTTATGACTGCGTGTATGTCAGTGTGTATGCCAGGGCATGCGCACCTTGGGGAGCTCATTTCCTCCTTCCATCTTTATGCACACTCCACTCAGGGTGACAGGCTTGCAACAAGAGCAAGCGCCTTTACCTGCTGAGTCACCTCACTGGTCCAGCCATGGCAACCCCCTCCTGTGGAGGCCAAATCTCAGAACAACGTGTTCAACCCATATCTGACATAAGGCAAAACCAACTGTGTCCCATCTTTTCGATTTCTGGCCTCTCATACATGTGTCCTTGTTTCTCAACCTTTTGACATTCCTCTTAACTCAAAATGTTTCTGTGTTTGCCCTCTCTTCTTTTCAAAATGCACAGCCTTGGCAGCCTGGGTCCAAGAGTTTCAAATAAGCATGTTTGAGCACAGTCCGCTCAACACATCCCACTTAAAAAACAAAACATCATGCTAAAGACTCACCTCACAGGCTGTCACTGTGTTTTCGTTACACCACATTGATATCTTGAACATGGCAGATATTGCAACTGCTTTGCCGTTACTTGTGTGCAACAATGCCTTGCTTTCTGACTGCAGTTTCACGTTGTGAATTACGCCGTGTCCACTTTCATCTTGCATACAGCTCAGAATCACTTATAAACTGCAACTGTCACCTAGTACCATAAGGGACGAGGGGAATTGGACCCAGGACCCCTATTCCCAGATACCCAAACCTACAGATAGTGCAAAGGGCCTATTATACACATGTGCACATACTTTAAATTTTAATTTCCAGATTATCTATAGAATCCAGGCCAGTGTAAATGCAACGTAAATTGCTTGCTGTGTTTTCTAGTGAATAATGACAAGAAAAATGCTTACGTGTTCGGTACAGCTGAAAATATTTTTTCCCAACTGTTTTCTATCTGAGATTATACAAATCCATGAACGCAGACCCCATACTTATGGAGAGCTGTGGAGTATACCTAGCAAACGTTTTCTGTTCCGATACAGCCTCTGAGGATTCGAACCCAGCGCCATGTAGACTCACCTTCCGGCACCAGGCTCTGTCATCGCTATGGCTCCGATGCACTTGCCCGCCGTCATCTGGGGGATGAAGTGCTCAATCTGCTCTTTTGTGCCATAATTTGCAATATAGGGCATGACAATATCTGAGTGAAGGCTGAAGCCAGGGCCTGTGCAATTTGAGTATGCTCTTAAAACAAAAAGAGAGGGAAACGGAACCATGACATAGCTAGTTGGCTGCTTTGAGGTTCTCTAATTTTCAATTTTACTGAATAACGTAAAGCATGAAAGGTCTCACTGGGCTGGGTGGTAACAGCCTGCCTTCCCATAAGCCTACGACCTTCCCAAATGCCACCTCTGTCTTTACTAACCTTTTAACTGTGCCTCTAACACAGCAGTGGTGCTCTAGGCTCCCCTCTGTAGGCACTCACTTGATGAACTAAGAGATAAAATACTGACGGCCTGCAATTATATTACCCTGACACTGCAACTGTCTGATTATGGAGAACAGCTTGGGGATATAGCCTAATGCAACTGCAGTCGATTTATGAACATCCGACTTTACTGTTTTCCTCGTAAAATTTATGATTAAGTCCCACTGCTTACAATTGTGTAAAATTATGTTCTTAAATACACATAAAATATTCTAAATTACTTATGTCGCATAATTTACAGATTGTCCCATTGTAGTACATTTAGACTGCATCACAATTTAGGGGGTTGTGGTCAGACCTAACAAGGACTCGAGAGCACAGCTTCCTCTTCTCCTAATAAACTATGTTCTTACAGGAAATTCCCCCAATAGCACCCTGGTGGGAGCATGTTCATTCACCCTTCCTATGCTTACATTTAAGTCCCAGACATGTTCATTTTTCTAATTCTTAATGCAACCAATGGTGAATGAATGTGTTACCTCCACAACTACCTTGTTATTATTGGGTATCAGGATTTGACCATTTTCACAAATTTTAAAGATAGGTGAAATGATAATTCCAAGTTAACATAATTTACGATCACCTGGCAGTGAGGAAGATCTGCTTTCATTAAATAAAATCTAAGTGCATTTCCCTTATGAAAAACTGTTGCTTCAAAATCTTCTGTCATTTTAGCTGAAATCTTTATGTATGTTTACAATGTAACTTTTGGCATATTTCAATGAAATATTTTTCCAATCTGCTATAAAATGGGGGAGGATGAAGAATTAAGCTATCTTTTTTAACTCTTCTTTTCTGTTTGTTTGTTTTTATTTTTTGAGACAGGGTTTCTCTGTGTAGTCTTAGCTGTGCTGGATCTAGCTAGCGCTGTTTACCATGCTGGCCTCGAACTCAGATCCATCTGCCTCTGCCTCCAGAGTGCTGGATTAAAGGCGTGCACCACTGGGCCTGGCAATTTTTGTTTTTTAAGACAGCTTCTTACTATGTAGCTCCAGCTGGCATAAAATGCTATGTAAAACACCCTAGCCTTGAACTCTCAGCAATCCTCCTGCTTCTGTCTCCTCCATGCTAGGGTTACAGGTAGGTAAGACACCTGGCCAGTCAACAGCATCTAGTTCAACAATGTAAAAGGACTTAAAAAGAATGGACTATCTTTCCACATCCAAGACCTCGTACACATGGATCATCTCCCATATTTTACTCTGAATTTTCAGTCTTCCAAGAACTCTAGAAAGTCTTCTCATGATCCCTTCAGGAAGGACAACTTACAAAACACAAGACTCCCCTTTCAATGTCTCTGTACTTACTGCTCTTCCCAAGTAACTGCTGTGGAAAAGAAGTCTCCACCGATCCCGCCGTGTTTCTCAGCGATGTTGACGCCGAGCAGGCCCTGCTTTCCAGCTTTCTCCCAGAGCTCTCTACTCACTTCTCCAGCTTTCTCCCATCTGCGAAACCAAACTTAAAGTCAGACAGACGTCCTGAAGATGATGTGAACGACCTCACGAGGAGCTTGAGGTTTGTGCAGGAACGCGTCCTTAATTTGAAGTAACAGACGGCACTGGCCAAGGCCTTTCCATGTGTAGCTGGGTCTTGTGTTATTTCTCTTTTTTTCCTTCCTTATCATTGCCATCTTCTGCCCCCTCTTGATCTACCCACTAGACCTGTAATTCATAATTTATAATTTCTCAAAAAGCTCTAGGGTACAAGCTTAGTTTTAGCACATAGCCATGAAATCTCCCTAACAGGACTTGTGAAGATTTTCCACATATTTCCTTAAAATACTGAATTTAAACTGGGCATGGTGGTGCATGCCTTTGATCCCAGCACTGTGAATGAGGCCAGCCCGGTCTACATGGAAAGTCCTAGGCCAGCCAGGGCTACATAGACCTCTCTCAAAAGAAAAGAAAAAAAATTCACAGAAGCTGTTTTTAAATAATACTTAAAACTCATTTGCAATGTAGTAAAATTAGTGACTTTTGAAACACAACAAAATTCTATTTTAATACAAATGAATTTCTTGTTCAGGGATGGGGGGTGGGGGTCATGGCTGAACTGGCTCAGTGGTTAAGAGTGCAGAACCTGGGTTCAATTCCTAGCACCCATACGTGGTTCACAACTATCCTTAATGGAAGTTCCAGAATGCACAGGACACGCAGAAATGCATTCTAGCAAAACACTCGCACACATAAACCTCTAAGACTTTTAAAACACAGCATCGGTGTAAAAATATTTAGAGGTGGGTGGCCAATGACCTACCAAGTAGCACTATGCTGATCTTTTTTTTTAAACATTTGCATACTTTAGTTCATAACAGAAAAAGAAAGACTATAAAACAGACTAAGGATTCGACAATTAACCATAAGTTTTGGGTTTTTTTGGTTTTGGGTTATTTTTTTTGTAATTCTTAGGTTCCCTTGTAAATCTACAAACTTTCTCGCTCTTGAATGCCACACTTTAAAAGGCCAAATGTGGTGGCACAAGCTTGGAGCCCCAGATACTCAGGCACCTCAGGAGACAATACTTGTGTCTGAGAATTCAAGACTTGGGGAACACAGTGATATATGAGGACTCAAAAAACTAAAACTCCTAATATTAACAGTAATAATCAAGTATTTACAAAACCTCGAAATCCTACCATAACTCAACAGTGTTATGGTAAAGAACAGTGAACAGAAAAAGAAAGCACTTTTTTTTTTTTTTAAATGTTAGGGCTTTTTTTTTTTTTTTTTCTTTTTTTGAGACAGGGTTTCTCTGTGTAGCTTTTCGCCTTTCCTGAAACTCACTCTGTAGCCCAGGCTGGCCTCGAACTCACAGAGATCCGCCTGGCTCTGCCTCCCGAGTGCTGGGAATAAAGGCGTGTGCCACCACCGCCCGGCACAAGAAAGCACTTTTTGCATCACGTGCACCGCATTCCAGAAAAGGGTCCTTTCCAGGTGTAACGTTCAAGTGGGGAAGGAGGGCACTTACTCTGTATGGTGAGGAATTACTTCTTCCTGAAAAAACTTCCTTACACTTTCCCGGAAAATGTCGTGCTCCGAGGAAAAGATTCTTCTGATTCCAATATCAGTTAATTTTTTAGCAGAAGGGGTTTCCAGACGTGCCTCTGCTCCAGAATGAGAGCATCTTAAGGAAACAAAGCAGTAAGAGAATTAAATCAACCGTTAGTTACTCCTTATACCCAAATGAATGCCAGTGAACAACATAGACCCCTGAGATAGGTGGCCCTTAGGACCTCCTTGCCTCCCAGCCCGTCTCAGAATCCTCCTGGACCCCCTGCCCTCCTGCCACAGCCGAAGAGAAAAGAGCACTCCATCACAATTCAAGTCTCCATTCTGAAATCTGCAAGGTGAACCTCGCCTAGCTCGAACCACAGATGTGAGCTGAGGTGAGTATACTGTTTCCAAACAGTATATGGACTACACTGCCTAAAAGCCAAACAGTACAATAAAATAACTGTGGTAAATTTTCATGTCACACACAACTTCTAAAACAATGCCAACCCTCCCAAAGTAGCAGTGTATCCAGAATCACAATTCCAAACAGCAGAGGCATAAGATGTGGACTGGTAATGTCGCTGTCACACTGTAGTATCGATCAAAATGTCCACTGGGGTCCATTGGAATGTCAATCAAAATGCTCAGCGAGACTCTGTGTGGATCTGTACGGAATTCTTTTTTTTCGTTTGTTTGTTTTTTGAGACAGGGTTTCTTTGTGTAGCTTTGCACCTTTCCTGGATCTCGCTCTGTAGACCAGGCTGGCCTTGAACTCACAGAGATCCGCCTGCCTCTGCCTCCCGAGTGCTGGGATTAAAGGCGTGCACCACCACCGCCTGGCTTGTATGGAATTCTTTAGGATGTTCATCAGACACTTGGCTCTCCCCTTCATCCCTCTCGTTCTCCACATCCCTCAGGGAAGATAAAATGACTTTTTATTAGTTCCCTCAGTTCAGTTGTATTCTGGGTTTTATTTGTTTCTAGTTCCCCTTAGGAGGACAGCCCTTTGCACATCTTCAAACTCACACCTGAATAAAACTTTTTTAAACAAAAAATTATTTTATTTGAAAACAAAAAACATGGGTTTTAAGAACAGGGTCAGTCCATTCACCCTGGTGGTGACTTTGACCTTCATTCACCATGCTGTGAACAATGATTCCCATGCCTGCCACTGTGTTCTGGTCCATGCATTCAGGATGGCACGGGAGCTGGTTTCAGTAGGTATTCTGGATCCTTCTGGGACTCTCAGGGAGAGGCACACATCCCATTCACTTGTTCCAAGCAGTTGTCAGAGGATACAAAGCCCACCACGAGGTAGCCAATGAACTCCAGAGAGCCAATGAGGGGCTTAAAGATCTTCCAGTCTGAGTTAGAAATTAGTAACTCTGTTTTGTAAAGGTCAAACCATTTGTCACACAAGAGGTTGGCCACCATGCTAATGAGGGTCTAAGGCTTGATCCTCTTTCACAGCACGCAGGTGATGGGCAACATGGCTGCAGACCTGGCCAGTCACCAGTGGAAGGGATGTTCTGGAAGTCTGTGGCTATCCCATGAGGCTGAATACCAACACCTCTGCATACTGCAAGAGACACAAAGTTCTTCCCTTTTAAGGCCATGTTGAGACCTCTGTTATGGGGCACGATAAGCATCAGTGCTCACTAGCTGCCCTCAATCTCATTGCTACTGCAATTCTAGTAAATAGCTCTTGGTGTTCACTGTACCAATGCAGGGGCTCTAAAATAAGTTAACACATATTAAAATGCGGAGAAAAGTGTTTTCTGCTGTGTGTTAAGTTCTAACTTAGGGTTCTCTCTTTCTGGGGTGGGCCTTGTTTTTTTCTTTAGTCTTTTTCTGGAAAAGATCCATTTTTTTTTCTAGTTCCACCCATTTGCCTTCAAATTTCCTGATGTCTTTATTTTTCACAGCTGGGTAATACTTCATTGTGTAAATGTACGTTTTCTTTATCCATTCCTTGGTTGAGGGGCATCTAGGTTGTTTCCAGGTTCTGGCTACTACAAATAAGCTGCTATGAACATGGTTGAGCAAGTGTCCTTGTGGGATGATTGAGCATCCTTTGGGTATATGCCCAAGATATGGTATAGCTGAGTCTTGAGATAGATTGATTTCCAGTTTTCTGAGAAACCACCACACCAATTTCCAAAGTGGCTGTACAAATTTGCACTCCCACCAGCAATGGAGGAGTGTTCCCCTTGCTCTACATCCTCTTCAGCATGAGCAGTCACTTGTGTTTTTGATCTTAGCCATTCTGACAGGTGTAAGATGGAATCTCAGAGTCATTTTGATTTGCATTTCCCTGATGGCTAAGGATGTTGAATATCTCCTTAAGTGTTTCTTAGCCATTTCAGATTCTTCTGTTGAGAATTCTCTGCTTAGATCTGTACCTCATTTTTTTAATTGAATTATTTGGTTTGTTGATATCTAGTTTCTTGAGTTCTTTGTATATTTTGGAAATCAGCCATCCCTCTGTTGGATGTGGGTTTGGTGAAGATCTTTCCCCATTCTGTAGGTTGCCATTTTTTCCCTATTGACAGTGTCCTTTAACTTACTGAAACTTTTCAATTTCATTAACTGTCAATCTTAGTTCCTGTGTGATTGGTGTTCTGTTCAGGAAGTTGTTTCCTGTGCCAGTGCATTTGAGATTATTTCCCACTTTCTCTTCTATCATGTTCAGTGTATCTGGATTTATGTTGAAATCTTTGATCCACTTAGACTTAGGTTTTGTGCAAGGTGATATACATGGCTCTATTTGTATTCTTCTACATGCTGACATCCAGTTAGACTAGCACCATTTGTTGAAGATGCTTTCTTTTTCCCATTGTATAACTTTGGCTTCTTTATTAAAAACCAGATGTCCATAGGTATGTGCATTTACATCTGGGTCTTTGGCTCAATTCCATTGATACACCTGTCTGTTTTTATGCCAATACCATGAGGTTTTTATTACGGTAGCTCTGTAGCAGAGCTTGAAATCAGGGGTGGTGATACCTCCAGAAATTATTTTATTGTACAGGATTGTTTTAACTATCCTGGATTTTTTGTTTTTCCATATGAAGTTGAGTATTGTTCTTCTGAGGTCTGTAAAGAATTGTGTTGGGATTTTAGTGGGGATTGCATTGAATCTGTAGATTGCTTTGGGTAAGAAAAAGATCCATTTCTTAATTACATAACTAGAGTTAATGACTTAAATTTCTTATGAGCTTTTGATTAAAAAATTAATACTTGTCTCTAAAACAAGTTAATACCTAAACCAGATAAAGATCCAACAGAAAAGTTAAAGACCAAGCCCTTGAAGAACACAGACCCCATCATGGTAAAAGCCAGAGAAGCTAGGAATAGAAGACCATATCTCAGGATGTTGAAGGTTATCAATGACAACTTACAGCAAGCATCATGAGACTCTAAAGACTCCACCAAAAAAAAAAAAAACAACCCACAACAACAAAAAACAAACAAACAAAAAAACAACAAAAAAAAACCTTCTCAGAGATAATAAACACTTTCATCGAAGTAGCAAGATAGAAAATTAACACACAAAATTCAGTGGTTTCCTATATGCCAATAACAAATATACTGAAAAAAAATCAGGAAAACAATCCCATTCATAGTACACACACACACACACACACACACACACACACACACACACACACACTTAGGAATACACTTAACCAAGGAAATAAAAGATGTCTACAATGTAAACTTTAAGACACTGAAAAATGAAACCAAAGACACCAGAAGATGGAAAGACCACCTATGTTCATGGCTCAGGAGAATTAATCTTATGAAAATGGCTATCTATCTTTATCAAAAAGCAATCTACAAATTCAGTGCAACCCCAACAAAAATTCCTGGGCTATTCTTCAAAGAGATAGAAAAAAATGTTAAAACTTATATGGAGGGGAAAAAAAATTATATGGAGGCACAAAACACCAAGGTTGGCCAAAGTAGTCCTGAACAGAATACTGCTGTAGGTGTCACCACCTCTGACCTTGTTAGAGGACAGAGCCACAGTGATAGAAACAGCCTAGCCATGGCAAAAGAACACACAGAGAGAGAACAATGGAGTGTGGGATGCCAGCGAAGTGCAGGCAACTCCAGCTACCTGATCTCTGGGGAAGATGCCAAAAGTCTACACTCGGGGAAAAGACAGCATCTTAGGAACCCATACCGAGACTGAAACTAGATTCTTATCTCTGACCCTGCACAAAGCTAAACTCCAAATGGATCAAGCACTGTGATGTAAGATCTGATGTCCTGAGGCTCCCAGAGAAAAAAAGTAGGAGGTACGCTTCGACACACAAGTATGGCTAAGCCTTTTCAAAATAGGACTTTGGTAGCACGGAGCATAGGGAATAAGATCAACTACCAACAAATGTGACCCCGTGGAACTAAAATGCTTCTGTTCAGCAAAGAAAACTGCCAATCAAGTGAAGAGGCAGCCCACAGAAGGGAGAAAATCTTTGCCAACTCTCCATCTGACAGAGGCTTAGTGTCCAGAATGTACAAGAAGCAGCCAAGCAACCCAATTACAAAATGGGCTATGAAACAGAATAGGAAGATCTCAAAAGAAGAAACACCTAAAAAGTAAACACCTAAAAAAAGTGTTCAGCGGCCTTAGCCATCAGGGGAAAACAGATTAAAACTATTTTAAAATTCTACCTCACCTCAAGTCATCATGGCCATCAAGAATAATACAACATGATAAGCTGGGAGTGGTGATATTGCCTTTAATCCCAGCACTCAGGAGGCAGAGGCAGGAGGAGCTCTGTGAGTTTGAGGCCAGCCTGGTCTACGGAGTGAGATCCAGGACAGCCAGGGCTTTACACAGAGAAACCCTGTCACGAAGAACAAAAACAAACAAACAAAGGAGACTACAAAATGACAATTAACCCTTGCTGGGATGTTGGGAGTGTAGAATAGTGAAGCCACTTTGGAAAACAGTGTAGAGGTTTCCTGAAAGGAAAATAGTAAGAGAGAGACAAAGAGAAAACTAGAAACGGAACTGCCATATGACCCAGCCATACCACTCCTGGGCATGTACCCAAAGACGCTGTATCCTATCACAGATTTTTTTCTTTTAATTTATTTCTATTTTATATCTTGACTGCACCAGTTTCCCCTTCCTCCTCTCCTTCCATCCCTTCCCCTCCCCACCCCTCCTCTGTTTCTGTTCTGAAAGGGGCAGGCCTCCCATGGGTGCCAACAGAGCATGGCATATAAAGTTGAGGTAGGACTGAGCACCTCCCCTTGTATTAAGGCTAGGCTGGGCAATCCAGTATGAGGAGTAGGTTTCCAAAAGCCATCCAAAGTGTTAGGGACAGCCCCTGATCCCATTGCTAGGTGTCCCACAAGTAGACCAAGCTATACAACTGTCACATATATGTAGAGGGCCTGGGTCGGTCCCATGCAGGCTCCCTGGTTGTTGGTTCAGACTCTTGAGTTCCGACGAGCCAGGTTAGTTGATTCTTGTGATGTCATTGACCCCTCTCAGTCCTATCGTCCTTCCTCCCTCTCTTCAGCAGGATCCCCTGAGCTTGGGCTAATGTTTGGGTGTGGGTCTCTGCGTTTGTTTCTGTTAGTTACTGGATGAAGCTCTCTGATGATAATTGGGGTAGTCACCAATCTGATCACAAGAAATCAGGCTACCTTATCCACTATTACTAGGGGCCTTAGCTGGGGTCATCCTTGTAGATTCGTGGGAGTTTCCCTTGCATCAGGTTTCTACCTGACCTTGAAATGCCCCACTTTTCCAGTCATCTCTTTCAGTACTCTTTCCCTCCATCCACGCCCCCAACCCGATTCCTCATGTTCCCATCTCCACCCACCCACAGTCCACCCAAGAGCTCTCTTCCATTTCCCCTTCTCAAGGAGATCCATGTATTCCCCCATGGGCCATCCTTGTTACTTAGCCTCTCTGAGTCTGTGGATTGTTGCATGGTTATCCTTTATATCTAGAATCCACTTATGAGTGAGTAAATACCATGTTTGTCCTTCTGAGTCTACCTCACTCAGAATGATCTTTTCTAGTTCCATCCATTTGCCTGCAAATTTCCTGATGTCATTAATTTTAACAGCTGAGTAGTACTCCATTGTGCATATGTAGTACATTTTCTTTATCCATTCTTCAGTTGAGGGGCATCTAGATAGTTTCCAGGTTCTGGCTATTACAAATAAAGCTGCTATGAACACAGTTGAGCAAGTGTCCTTGTGGTATGACTGAGCACCCTTGGATATATGCCAAAGAGTGGTATTGGCTGGGTCTTGAGGTAGATTGATTCCCAACTTTCTGAGAAACCGCCATATAGATTTCCAAAGTATCACAGAGATTCTTACACACCCACATCCATTACTGCTGTACTCACAACCACCAGAAAATGGAATGAGCCTACATGTCCATCAACCGATGAAAGGATGCTGAAAATATGGTGACTATATTAAGTTGCTTTTCTGTTGCTGTGATAAAATGCCATATCCATAGAAGAAAGGATTTTGGGGGCTTATACTTCTAGAGGAATGAGGGTCTTTCACCATCTTGGCAGGAAAGCATGGCTGTGAACAGGTGGTTGGGGCAGGAAGCTGAGATCTCGCATCTTGACCCACAAGCACCAAGAAGAGAAAGCAGACTGGAAATGTCTACAGACACCCCACCCCGCCCCCGCCCCAGTGACTTTCTTCCTACAGTAAGGCCACACCTCCTAAACCTCACTGGAGGCACCTACCTCATGACCAAATTTTCAAAAGGTCAGAGAGAAGAGGTCACAAGACCTGCAGGTGGCCTCACATATCTCGACCACGTCATATCAATTAGATAAAAGTTTACTTTAGATTACTATTCGATAAACACTGTAAAGTACACGTTTTTTCCTTACAGATTTCCCATACATTGGTTTTTCCCTTCATGTCAAAGCAATGCTGGGATTGGGATACGATGCTTCTTAGATTCAGACGAAATCATTTACCAATGTAGAGACAGAACTTGTGTGTAAGCCTGCCTGGGTTTTAAAATATTACATGAAAATTTCTGAAATATTTCTAAGCGCAGAGAAAGAAACGCACCAAGAGTAAACACTTTCCAGTTCAGTTAAAGGCGCTGAAAGGAGTGTGCGGAGGGCAGAAACCGAAACATTTACTTGGCAGCTGAGTTTGTTGGAACATCTATTTTCAGTTTTGAGACACCTGTACTGAATAAACCAACAAGCTACTGGTTAGTTTCTTTTTAGTTTTCTCTGCCTTTTAAGTCAGGGTCTCACTAAGTAGCTCAAACCAGACTTCAAATTCGTCATGATCCCCCCCCCCCCCGCCTCTGTGCTACCACTTTATAGCCTCATTTACATAAAAAAAAGCAAGAAACTAAATGAAACCAACCACTAGCACCCTCAGCCTCTGGGAGCTGGCTTAAGTACTTGCTCTTGGCTCCGCCTCTCTCCATAAACGCTGAATCAGACGGCGTTTCAACAAGATCGTTGATCATTATGCTCATAAAAGTTTAAGAAACCCGTGAAGATAAAAATGTAGCTCCTGACTCATTATTTTCCAATAGTCTCTTTAAGGTAGTTCCTCCCCCCCCCGCCCCCCTCCCGTGAATCAAAATAAGATCATTTGGGGGTTCTCTAAACTTAAGAGCGCAAAGCCGACCTGATCAAAAGGCAGAACATCACTTCCTCAGTGTATTCTGTACCATAGAAAGCATTCTTAAAGTCCTAGGAACTTTTCTCCCCCACCCCATGGGTAAGCATTACCACAACACTTTATGATACTTCACAACAATGTGCTAATTAGCTCATTTAAATGCCCCGCCACCCTAATTAACAAAGCTTTGAGCTTCCAGTTTGCTTTATCCAGTGAATGGATTTTAGGAGAGGTAAAACTTTTGATCTCAGCGTAAAGACCCTTAATAGTCTCTAAAGCCCTTGGGAGCTGCCCATTAATCCCTCTACATTTAATGAGTTCTAAGGATTTGCTAATAAAGCTACAGCTAATTTATCAGATGGGGCCCTCGCCTGGAAGCTGGAGTCGAAATTAGTATTGTTGCAACCCCGTCTTCCGGTCCGCGCCTCCGCACCCGGAGTCCCAAGTTCACTGTCAGGTTTGATAAGTCCCCAGCTCTGGTTCCAACTGGGCCAAAGGCTGCGGCTACTCGGTGGCAGCGCGCCCAAGGGGTGACCGCCCCCGCTTCGGGGCAACAACTTTGAAAGCAAGTTCCCGTGACACCGGGTAGGACGCGGGGCGGGCCCCGGGCCCCGAGCGAGCATTCGGCCGAGCCTTGTCTTCTGGGGCCCCGCGGCCCGTGTTGGGGAGCGGGTGGTGACACCCCGAGGTCTCCGCGCCGCGGAGGGCAGCCCCAGGTTCCGGAGAGACGATCCGGGCCGCCTCGCCCTGCCCCGGCCGCGACATTCCCGGCTCGGCCGTGGCTCCCCACACCCCACCACTGCACGCTGCGACCCGGGCTGCCCGCACCCCAGGCTGGCCCCGCACTCACCGGGCGGAGGGCGGCGGGCGTGGCGCGGAACGGAGGCGCAGGGAGCGGAGGAGCAAGCGCGCAGCCATGGCGGGACACCGGGCGGGCGGAGGACTGGGCTCGGGCTCTGCAGCGGACGCGGGCGGGACGGAGGGACGGCGGGGCGGCGGCGGGACGGCAGGACGGCGGGGCGGGCCTCGGGGGACAGCCAACTGCCGGCCGCAGGGCGGGGCCGCCAGCTCGGGCGGGGTCTGCGCCTAGCCCGCCCGCCTGCCCCGTGCGCCTTCCGTCTGTCCTGCCGCAGGGCTGAGCAGGGGTCCCCGAGAAGGTCCTGGACACTCCGTGGAGCATCCAAACACCCCAAAGCTCCGCACGGCGATGTGCATGACATTATTTTCTAATGTTGGAAGGCTCACTTCACATAGACAACTATGGGAATACTCTCTGTAAAGGATTGTGCCTTTTTGTTTTGTTTTGTTTTGTTCTTGAAAAAGTTTGTAGCTACCCTATGGGGGGAAAAATATAAATATATTTGATATGGAAAAAAAAACCTCAACAATTGATTCAATTATCCAATAGTACTTGAACTCGTATAGGGTCGTTTCTTTTTCTTTCTTTCTTTTTTTTTTTTTTTAAGTTTAATGACATTTGTGGCAATTAAGTGTATGAATTTGACCTTTTGTAATGGGGAATGCCTGAAAGGTTTTGAACTCTAAAGAACGTCCAGCCAGATTAGATTTCTAAGGAGGCAAAGTAAGGGGGCTTTCTTTAAGTCAAGGAGAAGAGCCACTGAATCTGAAATAATGGAATAGTGAAATGGAAAGGTGCTTTGTGTTAGAAGTCAACAACTGACAGCTTTCTGAAAGGAAGACATACAGAAATGTTTAAAAGGCAAGTTTTAGGACTTCACAGAACCAACAATCTGGGAAGACATGAAGCCTTGTTTGCTCTTTGAATTTTTAAAAATCTTTTAAATTATATTTATTATTTACGGTGTGTAAGCGTGGTGTATGTACATCTTGGGGTGTTTGTGTGTGTGTGTGTGCCTGCACATGTGGAGTTGAGAGTCTATGTCAGGTGTCTTCATCAGTCGCCCTCCAGGTTGTAGATTTGGCTAGCCTGCCTGGCCAGTGAGCTCCAGAGATCTACCTGTCTCTGATCCCCCTACAGCTCGGTTTACAAACACACTCAGGAGAGTCGCACTAATGCATGGGTGTAGGGGTGTAGAGTGTAGGGGTGTAGAGTGTAGGGGTGTAGAGTGTAGGGGTGTAGAGTGTAGGGGTGTACGAGATTCAAACTCAGTTCTTTTTACCCATAGGAAGCCCCCCACTGGAACCCCCTCAGCCTCCTCAGATTCTTAGGCCCCAAACTGTGTGAACCACTAATTCCCTCCTAAGGTTGTGTGTCGAATGAAATGTCACAGCACTCCAACTCCCAGAATGCAAGCTGTTTTAATTCTCCACCTTTGCATGCATTGGCCCCTGCCTTTTTGAGGGATGGCCACAACGACCTTTTACAATCAAACATACACCATGCCTCTCTCCCGTTCAGTGAATTAATGCCAATAGTGTCAAGTAAGGCTCGCCAAGGTAGGACTATGAGGACTTCCCTGGGATTATTGGGCCTTAATGATACTCTTCAAATCTAGCCCCGCTGCTCACCATTTTTCTAGTCTGTTGGTTTCCAGTAGGGCCAGGGGTACACATTCCAATAACATTTCTTTTAGAGTCTAAGATGTACTGCAAAGTCCTTAGGAAAAATCTTCCGCTTTCACAGCAAGTATTTATCCACCTATACAGAGATCCACTTTATTATAATACACATTTGCATAAACATATGATCCAGTGATCTCTTCTTGATTTTCCACACCATTCGAATGACCTATGAGCCCCTTTCCATGTGATAATAAGAACCAGTTGGTTTGGACTCTTAACACACTACCTTCAATGACGAGCTTTCCGAATTGCCTTTGGCTTCTAGTGCTGTGACTGTGCAGCTTTATTTTAGGTAATCTCCTGTCTCTCTTTTATTTTTCAAAATTAAATGAGCTCAACATCAGTATTTGCATCCAAATTACTTTGCTGGCTTACTGAGAAAAATGTCAGACATGAACGAAAGTTACCGAATAGTAAACAATCTCCTGTTTGCCCTTTCCTCAGATGTTCAAATACTAACATTTTGACTCACCTGCCACATACACAGGAGTTTTTCTGAACCATTTGAAAACCAACTGTATATACTACACCTCCTTCTCCCTCCTGTTATTTCCTAAGAACAAAGGGATTACCTTAATAACCATAGTAGAATTATTAAATATAGACATTTAATACAGTAAAATTCTGGTGTGTTTGTTGAGACAAGATCTCACTATGTAGTTCTGGCTGACCTGGAACTCACAGAGATCTGCCTGCCTCTGCCTTCCAAATGCTGAAATTAAAGCAAGGTGTGTGCTACCACGCCCAGGTTAGGTAAAATTCTTTAAAAATTTCCAGTCTGTTTTCCCATTTCAGCAAATCTCCGGTAATAGCCTTTCATTACAATGAGCTCTGAGACAGAACCCCATCCTGGCCTGCTTTTGTCTCCAGGTGCTGGGGACGGACTTGAGGGCCTTGTGCTTGCCTAGCAGACACGCTCACACAGAGCAGGATGGCTTCCTTATCGTGTCCCCACACACAGTATCAGCTAACCTGGAGCAGTTTGCTTTGCCTTTCTTTGTTCTTGGTTTGCTTAGTTTTAGTTTCATTTGCTTTTTTGCCTTTCTTTATCATTCCTTTTCTAGAAGTAACTTAATCTGATTGTGCTTGGTTCCCCGCCCCCAGGTTTCCTAGTGGCAGAATTAATGCAAATTATGTGTGTCCTCCGTCTTGTTCTAATTCGAGCCACATTTGGCTAAGATCTTGTTCATCAGGTTTCTTTATCATGAAGTTGCTGTTTCCTTTCATAAAATAAAAACAAGGAAGTGCATGTTCTCTCTCTCTCTCTCTCTCTCTCTCTCTCTCTCTCTCTCTGTGTGTGTGTGTGTGTGTGTGTGTGTGTGTGTGTGTGTGTGTGTATTTCTGGGCTAGAACTCAGACCTTCCACATACATGCAACAAACCAGCTTCTAAGTATACAATCAGCTGAGATAAAATGATATACAAGGTTAAACAATAACCAGGATTTTGTGAATCCCTGGTAGTATAAATTGAGCCCTTGTAGGAATATGGTACACATTTACTTGAGAGTTCTAAAAGGCATGCCCTTTTAGAGGGTATGAGACAGGGTTTTTTTGTATTGCCCAAACTGATCTCATATACTTCTACACATTTAAGCAATCCTCCTGCCTTGGTATCTGAGTAAGTAGACTACTGGCATTTGCCACCATGCTCAGGAAAGGGCATCCTTTTATTAATTGAAATGTCAATGACAGCCAGAGCCATATGTCAATGGATATGCCTGAGCTTGGAGCATTAAAAAATAATGAAGAAAAAGATGGGCTATGAGGAGTGTAACAAAATGAGGAAAGCTCCTTAGAAAGAAGAAGGGATGGGTAGAGAAACCTGTCTAACTGGAAAGTCTACGTTGGCAAATAGGAATTCCAGCTTAATAGGTAGGTAATCTCAGGCCAATACTTTGGCAGACAGTGTCTCACAGATTTGCCTCTGAGACTACCTGAATTTGAAGTTCTCATCACAAAGATCATGGATTGGTGCTTGCAAAGGGTCAAGCACACAGATTTGCTGCAATTACTGGCAGGCAATGGTTGGAGGCCAGTATTTTTATAAGTACTAAATATCAAAGCAGGTGGTTGACATTTGGTGTGATAGGAAGTAAAGAGTGCTTTTGGCTAAAGAGGGCAAAAGTAGCCCATTAATTCATTCTTACTCTTCGTAAACAAAAGAGTGAGTTTCTTCCAGTCATGAAAGTGTGACCTTGTATAAGACAAAATGCCTGCTCTCAAAGGGGCAGTTGTATACCTGTGAAAATAGGAGTAATAAAGGCTGGAGAGATGGCTCGGTGGCTAAGAGCACTGACTGCTCTTCCAGAGGATCAAGGTTCAATTTCTAACATCCACATGGTGGCTCATACCTTCTGTAACTCCAGTGCCAGTGGATCCAAAGTCCTCTTTGGCCTCTGCAGGCGCTAGACATGTAGGTGGTGCACAGGACATACATGCATACAAAATAAAATAACAATGCTTAATATTTTTAAAGAAGGGGGAGACTTAAGACAGAGTGTGTCAAAAGGAGAAAACTGTTGGTGAGAGAAAGAGAGAGAGAGAGAGAGAGAGAGAGAGAGAGAGAGAGAGAGAGAGAGAGAGAGAGCTGAGTAGTGGTGACCTTGACTTCCACCCCTTTTCACTCTATTTTATGGTGTAATAGGGAACACATGGGAAAGAACATTCATGACTGTGGCTGAAAAATCTTTTCTTGAAGTTCCCTAATCGCCCTGTGTCTCCTTTCCTTATTTGTAACATGGAGATATTAATAGCATCCACCTCATGCCCTTGTTGTGAGGCGAAAAGAAAATATGTAGAGAATCCATTCTGGGCACAGCAGGAAACCAGGACACGGCACTGTCATGGCTGTGTCTCCTCACCCTAAACCTAAGAGGCGGGCATGTTCTGCCCAGGTTGCCAGGGAGACATAGAAACCGGAGAACCTGACCCTTCCTCTGATTCAGTTCCCATGCCTACCTTTAGGGAATGTCTGCAGCAGCGGATCCTGCCAATGCTTGTGTGTTTTTTGTTGTTGTTGTTGTTGTTTTTTCTAACGGACAGTGTGGGTATTCCTTGTGTTGTTTCTAGACCCCAAGAGGGAGAGCATGTGATAATAATCTCTTTTCTTCATTTCTTGTTCTTTCCATCAGAGAAAAAAACAAGACAGATAATGCCAAAGCCTCCTTTAGTAACACTATTTAGGGAAATTCTGACCTTAGTATCCTCTAACCCAGCATTCATAAACAACACAGGGACTTTTAAAGTTGGTGTTAAAATAGGTTAAAGGAGAAAGGAATTTCATTTGTCTATAGTGTAAAACCAAGTGCTGTTTCTGGCTTGATGTTCTGATCTGGTATAAGCGATTGTTGTCAAGATTAAACGTTAATCTTGTCATCTTTAGGGGATCAGAATGTTCATTTCTCAAGGGACACCATAATCTCTAGGCCATGAGAGATACAGGGGTTGACCAAGTACTTAAAACCTTTAAAAGTCACTAAGCTATGAAAATGAATAAGATAGTATCACTGTCTAGCAGATCATACATACATCAAGAGAGCAGGAAATATTAGGAATATGGAGCCAATAAGTGGGCTGAAGTTGAGAGTTTATCTGATTAAAAGAGAAGGAAGACAGGTGTGAAGAGATCAGGGCTCAGCTGATATCTTCTCTAAGTGTGCAAACTACTATAGCTCGCCTGGATTTTCTGAGGCCAGTGTGTGTGTGTGTGTGTGTGTGTGTGTGTGTGTGTGTGTGTGTGTGTGTGTGTAATATATGTGGGTTGGAACATATATATGAATACTGGGAGGCATGAACTTAGTGGGTCTAGCATATAGTATTTAAGCCTCTGCTTACTCAAGATCAAAGAAAAATAGTACCTGTGTCATAAGACTGTTGGGGAGATTTTTCACTTAATGGAGGCCAGGCAATTAGCATACAGATAGAATTACCATAAGCACTTGTAACTAATATTGTCATCCATTAGAAATAACCACATTTTGGAGTAGTGAAAAAAAGAGCATTTTAGTTCAAGAGGATTTATTTTTCCTTTTCAAATCAGCCACCCTCTGCTTATCTCTATGTACTATAGTCTTTTTCAACTTTTCCTTTCCCTCAAATTTGTCTTCAACCCAGAGATTAAGTTCTCCTGCTTAAAGAGCTATGACCATTCCTCTTGAAGTATTGATGTATCTGTTGGTGGGGAGCATGGTGGCATGCAGGTAAGTGCTGGAGTTCCATAGGCAGAGAAAGTGTACATCTGAGGCACCCAGCCTGGCATGGGCTTTTGAAATATTAAAGCCCACCCCTAGTGACACATTTTCTTCAAGAAGGCCACGCCTATGTCAGCAAGGCCGAAAACTCCTAACCTTCTAATCCTTCCCAAACAGTTCCACTCACTGATGCCCAAGCATTCAAATATATGAGCCTGTGGAGGCCATTCCTATTCAAACCACCACAGATGCTAATTCCATTCATGGAGGCTCTGCTCTCTCACCTTCGTTGCTTACCAAAGTCTAGAACTCTTAACACCCTCAGAATTTTAAATCTTGCTCCATGTGAGTGTGTGTGTGTGTGTGTGTGTGTGTGTGTGTGTGTGTGTGTGTGTGTGATAAACCCTCAGGCAATTCCAAGAACCCATCTTTGCTACTCATTTAAAATACTTTCTCATATGAAGTCTTACATGTTGGGATCTGCTCATAGATTTTTTTTTTTCTGTTCTATTTCTCTACTTGTCTATATATCTCTGGCTGTCCTGAAACTCTCTATGTAGACCAAGTTGGCCTGAATTCACAGAGATCTGTCTGACTCTGCCTCCCAAGTGCTAGGATTAAAGGCATGGGCCACCATGCCCAGCTAATATTTTATTCCTTTTTAAAATTTAACTTATTTATTTATTTTACATCCCAACCATAGTTTCCCCTCTTTCCTTTCCTCCCACTCTCTCCCCCTACTTACCCCTTTCCCCTCCACTCCTCCTCTGTTTCTGTTCAGAAAGGGGCAGGCCTCCCATGGATATCAACAGAGCATGGCATATCAAGTTGTGCTAAGACTAGGTACCTCCCCTTGGATTTAGGCTGGGCAAGGCTACCCAATGTGAGGACAAGGTTCCCAAGGGCCAGCCAAAGTGTTGGGGGACACCCTGCTCTCATTGTTAGGAGTCCCACAAATAGACCAAGTTCCACAAGTTCTAATCTCTTATTCCTGAAACATTTTCTTCCTCATTTCTTCACCTGTTTTGGAAAGACGCCTGTCCCTTAGATACAGGTCTCCCTGTTTTCCTTGCCTTGTCGACATTTCCTTTTGTTTGGGGGTGGGTGGTATGTGCTATGGTGCACATGCAGAGCTGAGCGGACAACTTGTGGGAGCTGGTTTTCTTTTTCCACTGTGTGGGTTCTGGGCATTAAACTCAGGTCATCACACTTCTCGGCACCTGCCTTTCTCTCCCGAGTTGTCTTTACCAGCCCAAACTGCCTGTTTTTCCAATATGGTATTTTCACAACAGAGTCTGGGTATGGGGTTGGGTCTGGGGATTGTTGAGTACATGGAAGATTTCACTGCTCTCTGAAATTTAGTGAGAAAACACCCATACTGGCCTGACTATCCAAAGCCCAAACCTTCTTGGCCCTGAGCACTTAACGGTATTTTACCTGTAGTTAAAAAAGAAGGAAAGCAAACACGAGGGGCTGGCGCTGACCACTAGCATAAAGGGAGGAGGTGAATAAAGAATATCCTTTGGGACTTGCTCCCCTGATGGACGTGCTTAAGCTTTGTGTCCCAAGGCAAGCTTTGTAGCCCGTGCTCTGGAAGGAACAGAGCCAAAGCTTGCAGAATCTAAAAGCATTCTGTCCTTGATGGCTGTGCAAGGTTGTGCCAGATTTCAGGATTCTGGCTGCTTGCCTGAAGTCTGCATGTAGGTTCATATAAATCTGTGCTTCTGGTGGCCAGAGGCCACAGAGCTGCTCAACCTACCTACTGGGCAGAAAGCAGCAGGAAATACCAAGGGTTTGCTTGGACTGCTCCTTCTGAGCACTCAAAGAGAATTCGAGCTGAGTTTCACTCACTCGAAATTCTTGGGACGAGAACTGTCTCAAATTTGGGGATATTGTATATACATTCTGCGATATCTTGGGAAGAGGACCTGAGTCTAAGCACAGAATTCCCTTATGTTTTATACAGATCTATGTGGAGGGAATTAATTTTATGCAATAATTTTAGTGCCTTTTCTTTTGACTAGACCCTATCAAGTGATCAAATGTGGGATTTGTTACTTGTTCTATCATGTTGGTGTTCAAAGAGTATTTTGGCACCTAGGATTTTTGAATCAGCAATGCTCAGCTGATTATAATTTTCTTGTATCCCCAGAGGGAGATGATAACTCTAAATTATACCTTCACCATGAGTTTTTATTCAGCTACTTATGGATAGAATATGGACTATCTGTGCTACAAAGTGTTGCCTTTGCAGCTGAAGAAAGTTCTAGAAAAAAATATTAACTTCATAGGAAGATGGTCGAAGAGTTGATAAACAACGTCTCATGCTCTCCATTTAAAAGGGTTTATAATATCTCTTGGGATATTCAACAGAGTGCCTTCAAGACATGAGTTTGATAGTGTTTGCACTTAGACTTTCATTTAATTAAGCAAGAATAATATACGCTTCTGAGAAGTTTGCATCTCGACAAATAATACTATACATGCACACACATACACACACTATATATGTAAAAATACATATAATAAAAATATATACACACACAAGGTTGGGGGAAGGGAGGGAGACTTTATTTTCTCTTTTGTATTAGATCTCACCTTTTAATGACTGTGCTATTATAAGATTAGGACAGGACCAAACATCCTTGGTGTTTAATAATTGCATTATAATATGTAAAAGTGAAGTTCATATATCTTTTTTATTCCATTTGGACTTTCTTCCTCCAACAGGCTGTCTTGGTTCTTGGAGAAAGTGTACCAGTATTCATTGCTTCGTTAAGTGTGTGTCGAGTTCTTACACTCCAAGATTATAGAATTTAGCTAAGAATACAGCGAGGGCCTGAATTCAAGCATCCTTATTTTCTTACTTAGCTCTTAAAATGCAGAAATAACTTACAATATTGGCCATTCAAAACTTTGATTACAAATAACATTCAATTACAATTATAAAATTACTGGCAATTAAGACACTAACACAAATAGCAATAAATCTGGGTTCTCTGAGCAGAAGTAGTATTAGTTTGGAGTAAGAAACTGTATTTCTCTTATCAGGATACTTTCACTTTACTTCAAGCAAGTATTTTACTCAAGGTGACCACTGTTGTCAACGAACCTTCACCTATTAGGATACATATAACTTTTGGCAGATAGCAGTAACTAATTGTGGAAAAGTTCGAGGTGAGGAGAAGCTGTCCAATTCACAATGTACTCAACTGGGAAGCAAAGTTATAAGAAAAGCAAGTTTGAAAACTGTGCCACTTATGTAGGCACGCACCAAACATAAATTTGTCAGCAAGCTCAGAACAATTCACACAAGATTTAAAAACAAACAAACACAAACAAACAAACAGCTCTTTATCCTATGAATAAGAGCCTCTGACCTTTGGTTTATTTGCAGCTGACTCAAAGATATTCTACAAACAGAATTCTGTTATTATTTGTGTGAATGTGTGTTCATGTTGTGCGAGGCCGGCCATGTATATGAAGGCCAGAGGGTCACTTGGGTATCTTTGCTTTCAATGAATCATATTTCGTTCGTTCCTTCCTTCCTTTCTTGTTTATCATTATTGAATGTACTGGCTAGTTTAATGTCAACTTGACACAAGCTAAAATCATCAGAGAGGAAGGAGCCTCAATTAAGAAAATGCCTCCATAAGATTGGGTTATAGGCAAGTTTGTAGGGCATGTTCTTAATTAGCAATTGATAGGGGAGGGCCCAGCCCATTATGGGTGGTGCCATCCCTGGGCTAGTGGTTCTGGGCTCTATAAGAAAGCAAGCTGAGCAAGCCATGGTGAGAAAGGCTGTAAGCAGCACTTCTCCATGGCTTCAGTATCAGCTCCTACCTTTAAATTTCTGCTCTTCTTGAGTTCCTGTCTTGACTTCCTTTGATGACAAATTGTGAGTAGAACCATAAGCTGAAAAAAACTCTTTCCTTCCCAAGTTGTTTTGGTCATCACAGCAACAGTAATTCTAACTAAGACATTGAGACAGAGTTTTATTATATATTCCAGTCTGGTCTTATACTTACTTCATAGCTCAAACTAGCTTCAAGTTGGACGATCTTCCTGCATCAACACCACGTATGCAAGTTTATAGGCATGTGTCATCATGTGTGACTAGTATTCACTGTTTCTTACTAACATTCATGGACATTGTATGATATGAAGTATTTTGAGATTGTTATGTTATCAGTAGAACATGATTCTTCCATTTTTTTTGCTACTAGAAAAAATTATAAGGATTTTTTTTTTCTAAAATAATTCCTTTGAAGAACAATTTTTTTAGAATGAAAGTAGAGTGTGTGATTAGGAATTAGGATGTATAGAGCAAATATACAATTCAGAATACAGCTTCTGAAATGCATTGAGTTCATTTTTAATAATTCAAAGCCAACTAGATGGAGAACTGTGATTTGTCTGTTTCCCCCTTAGTTTTCTTTATTTTGCACTTGGTATGTTCGAATCAAGCGTACCATTTCTTTTAACCCCTTTCACTTTGAAATCCTCAAGTCTGTTGAAGGTGCTGTTGTTCTCTGGACCACTTAGGCTTTAAGTATGTGCAGTTACCACACAGACATTACACTAGCTACATACTTTCCATTTTATGACCCCGATATCTGTAACTGAGACCTCCAGAGTAGCCAGGAAAGAGGAAAAGCCTAAAGAGAGACTCATGGGTAGGCTTGAAAGTGGCCTGCATTCCCTTAACTTGCACTGCATGACTCATAACTGGTTATGTGCTTCGTGTGGCCACACTTCGCTCTTTCTATATGTGAGGAAGCTGGAAAATATATTCCCTCATACCAAGGAAGGAAAAAGCAATGGCTGCCGAACATATTTCCTCAAATCTCCTACACCTGCCTACTACAGCTTGTCACATCCTTCCAGTGTAATGTAGTTGCCATTTTAAAAACGATGTACATATTTCTATTTTATGTGTGCATGTGTTTTGCCTGTGTGTTAACTGTACCATGTACATGCAGTGTCTGAAAGGTCAGAAGAAAGCATCACAGATCCCCTGGACCTGGAGTTCCAGGTAGTTGTGAGCCCCCATGTGGGTGCTGGAATCTAACTTGGGATCTCTGCAAGAGCAGCAGGTGTTCTGAACCATAGAGTAAGCTCCCCAGCCCTCCATATTACTATTTTTAAACTTTGATTTGTCAAATGATTTTCTTGTGTGTTATTCTCCTTTTAGGTTGATTCGATGAAGCCCATGCATACGGATACAAAAATCTGTAAAACAAAACAAAACAAAAAACAAAAAGTAAGTCCCTGGCCATAAGTACTTGTCTCTTGAGGGAGTTATAGACATGCACAATATGTTGGAGTAAGAGACACAACTATATAAGCTCATACATATTGCCAATCAAGTATTAGGGGACACAATTTCTTGATAGTGAGGACTGTGCCTTGTTAGTGGTTTCCATAACACAAGGTATGTGTGGTGCAGAGGGGAATCCTACACATGTTAAAGACTTCATGATATTTGATAACTGAGTGTAAGGGCTAAGGAGGCCAATGAGGAAAAGATGAATAGACTTCTAAGCACTTTGAGATACACAGAGGAGAGTTTAGAGGAGCCTGCACATATGGGTGTATGGGTTTTTCCATAATAATTATTAAATAAAATGAACTCAAACAATTAGATGACAGCTTCCAGGGAGCCCAGAAAATGTAATGTTGTAAAGAATATTGAGACACGGCGAAGAATTTTGAGACATCAACCCCATCAATCCATGAAGTGGTAAATCCATGAGGGTGAATGTCTATTCACAAAATTGTGCTTTTTAAAATTATGTGATAAAATTATACTCTCTGTGTGTAATTTTTTTTAGTACAAATTTTTATTATTTGCTACTTTGACTTTTTACCCAACATACTCTCTCTCTCTCTCTCTCTCTCTCTCTCTCTCTCTCTCTCTCTCTCTCTCTCTTTCTCTCTCTCTCCCCCACCCACCCAGCTTCTCACTATGTACCTCAGACTGGCTCCACACCACACTGGGATTGCAAATGTGCTTTACTGTGTCAGGTCCTACTCTTCTGGTAGGAAATTTTAAGAGTCCTCATCTTTTATTGACCTGTTAAAGTTTTTATTTGGTGGTGAGTGAATATCAGAATCTCTTGAGGAAAGTTCTCATATTAGGTTTTGTGAATCAGTCAAAATTGGACAGTAGAGGCTTTTTACACGCTCTGTCTAAAAATCCTGCCCATATTAGTTTCCTGCTGTTGTTATAGCAATCTGTGCTGAATTTAGTGTTTAAAAATAACATAAAATTTTACATGACATCTGAAGGTCAGAGAATGAAATCAGTTTCACTGTGCTAAGGTGTTTACATGCTGTGTTCTATTCCAACATCTACTTCTGTCTTCACAACCATGTCCTGGCTGATCCTCACCAGCTGCTATAAAGGGCTCTTATGATTGATTACATTGGGTCCACCAGGCATCCAGAATATTTTCTTCATTTTATAATCCTTATTATAATATGTCTATCAACTCCCATATAAATTAATATATTCATGGGTTCTAGGGATTCACATGTGTCCATGTTTTCAGCCTACTACATTTGCTTAGCATGTGGAATTAAGAATAGGAGAAAAATTAGGGATAAGAGGAGTAAATATGTGAATCAATCATTTGGCACAAGCTCTACTACTACTACCACTTTTTAATACTTTCTTCCAACAGATCTCCTACATCTACAACATGTAGCTAAAGTTTTTCTGTGTCCCACCAGGTCCGCAGCTGCTCGGACCCAAGTAAACACACAGAGGTATATATTAGTTAAAACTGCTTGGCCATTAGCTCAGACCTACCAACCACTGACTAGCTCTTACATTTAAACTCAGCCCATTTCTGTTAATCTATATGTTGCCATGTCTTCCATGGTTTTACCTGTGTGCCATTACATTCTGCTTCCTGGATGGCAGGCTGGCATTTCCTGACTCAGCCTTCCTCTCCCATAATTCTCCTTCTCTGCTTATCCCACCTATACTTCCTGCCTGGCTACTGGCCAATCAGCATTTTATTTATCAACTAATCAGAGCAACATATTCACAGCATACAGAGCAACATCACCCATCAGCAACATCTACTTGTTTTGTTCAGTACACACGTGTCTTGCACATAGTAAGTGCCCAGTAATACTGCTACGAATGCCTCAAACAGAATGCTTCAGTGGATGCCTACTAACTTTACCTGACATCTTACCTCTTCCCATTTTGTGTGAGTATAATCTCAATCAATAGGCTTCCAGAAGCCAGAAATCCTGCTATTTGGTGTATAGTATGCATTTTGAGGAGATCACTAATACCCAAGAAGTTAGAGATATAGAAATTCTTCAACAAATACTTATTTAACAATATGAAATCATCTTTAGATTAAAAAAACAAAATATGAGGTAATTTTTATAAAAGTGGTTCAGTAAATGTATTGGTAACCTCTGGTGAGTTTGACTTATAAGATGTACACTAGTGAACAGTACAAAATATAGCATATGTATTAGAACTACTGGTAAGGAGGAAGAGGGGAAGAGTTGGCTTTCTAGATAAAGCTCCAAAAGGCATTGATGAATTATTAACCATACAGAAAATGATTCTCTATGTTTAAGACTCTCAAATCCCATTTTATGAGTTCTGAAAGTGTGTCTGTTTGGCAGTGGGACAAATATATGAATCAAACCTTGTAGACATCATTAGGTGAGAACGTAAAATCGCTAACTACAAAGAGCAAGACAATCGTCGCAAGACTAAAATAATTCAGTTAGCATGATCTGCACATTTCTTTTTTTAGGCAGGTAGTATGGGAAGCCAAGTTATCATCATAAGGTCACCTAAGGGACGTGGTTTCAGAAGAAGGGCTGTTACATAACTTGGACGTCAGATAGGATCAGGTTACGGTATCCTTGGTAGGGCCGGCCTTCGTGAGGGAACAATTATACAGAAGGTCCACAGGCTGTTCTCTCATTTGTCTGTTCTCCTTCAGAAAGTATGAGCACCCAAACGCTGCGGCTTCCTCTGTGCTTCATTGCTGTCCAGCACCCTTCATTGAGAGACAGGATCTCAGGGTGGTTTTGAACTCATGACAATCTTCCTGCCTCTGTCTCTTGAGTGTTGAGGCTTACAAACATGGACCACAGTGGCAGTTCTAGCTTTTCCCCCATTTTAATTAGCACAATGTTTCAAGTAATAAAAAAAAAAAAGTCAACAAGTTATCTTATTGAAGGATATCCTTTTCATCAGAAAATCCTCCTTATGCTTATCCTCAGATTAGATAAGGGAATACTAAGACGTGCTCAAAATGAGTATTGGGTACCAAACATATTCCTGCCTACATCTGTAATGTAACGGCACCTTACTTCCTCCTGAAAATAAGGTCAATTACTTCTTGCCTGCTGTTTTGGAATATGTAAGACCTAAGCCTGGAAATTAAAATTCAGTGGAGGCTCTTGCTGTGTCTCTTGGTAGAAGCAGTCTTCCGCTGGCATTCATTCTCCAAACCCACAGAGCCCCAGTGTTTCAGGGTTAGAAGCATAAACTGTCTAAGCAAGCCATTAGAAATGGTGATAGTGGGGACACTAACTGAGAACTATGTCTATGTGTCTTTAGTGGAGATATGACATCATATAAAGGTGTCTGATTGACAGTGTATTCCATGACTGGAGGATGAAGTCTCACCTGGAGAAGGATGCCTCATTCTCATCTCCATGCTGGTGTCTCAGCTTTGTTGCTAATAGGTCATTATGCTCCTCTACTGGGCTGTCAGCTTTGAAGGTAAAGTTGATAATAACAATGGATTTTGTAGCAGTTTGAAGCTTATTCGGCCCATAAGCTCATAGGGAGTGGCATTATTAGGAGGTGTGACCTTCTTGGAGGAAGTGTGTCACCGTGGAGGTGGGCTTTGAGGCATCTGATGCTCAAGCTACACCCAGTGTCTCATTTCACTCCTTGTTTCCCAAGGATCAAGATGTAGGACTCTCAGCTCCTTCTCCAGCACCATGTCTGCCTACATGCTGCCTTGTCTTGCCATGATAATAATGGACTGAACCTCTGAACTGTAAGCCACCCCAATTAAATGGTTTCCTTTATAAGAGTTGCTGTGGTCATGGTGTCTCTTCACAGCAACAGAAACCTTGACTAAGACAGATCTTATGGTAATGTGCCCACTGCTGTACCTCCTTAGCTAGACTTGGATGCTATTTGAGATTTCATTTGGTGGATAACATGCTTCACAAACATTTGAATAATGATGCTCGCCGAGGCTTCAAAGCAAGAAAGGGAAAAACCACATCCATACTATGTATTAATCCTGAATAACAGGAGTCCCTACCTGTTATAGTTAGAATGTGAAATGTTTGCCACAGACTCCTGTGTTTGAGCATTTGGACTCCAGCTGGTGGTGGTGTTTAGTGTTGTGGGAGTCTTGGAACATGTGACATCACTGAAGGCAAGCCTCCAACATTAGATATACTTCTGATTCCAGTACGACTGCCTTGCTTCCTGTCTGCCGCTGTGATGTGAGGAGCCCTGTACACACACTCCTGCTACCATGAACTCTGCCACACCTTCTCCATGATGGATGGAGATGCCCCTAAGACTGTGAGCTAAAATACATCCTTCTTCCTTTAAGCTGGTCCTGTAGAGTATTGAATCATAGTGACAAGGAAAGCAGCTAATATCCCATTCCTTTCAGAGTGTAGACTTGAATGGGGCTTAGCATCGCTTCACATTTGATTTTGAAGACTGTGTAGCACTGTTTTCTGTGGGTTGCTGCATGGACTTTCAATTGAAACAGTCAATAAATGAGGCTTGGTGAGGGGAAGCCCACGTTATTAGTTCCATACACAGTTTTTTATCCTATTTTGGGATGCTCCACTTGTGTGTGCATTTTACCAACACTTGAACATCTCCTTATAGAGCAAAGCTGACTGAAAACCATTCTAGGTGGTTATTTAGTGCTTGTTCCATGGAAAATTCACCCTGGCACATCTTGACTTTGAATACATACATACATACACACACACACACGTGCACACACACATACATATATATATATATACATACATACATATATATGCACATATATTCACAATTTTATGTTATAGTCTATTATGTTTGTGTGTGTGTGTGTGTGTGTGTGTGTGTGTGTGTGTGTGTATGTGTGCATGCTGCTGGTACATGTGTGCCATGGCAGGGTAAGAAGGTCTGAAGGCAACTTCCAGGAGTTGATTCCATACCACTAAGTAGTACACTGAGCAGGTTACAGACCCATGAGTTTCTGGGCTGATTCTCTCATCTTTGCCTCCTATTTTACAGTGGGGATACTGGAGTTACAGTTGGGCCACAGTGGCGCACGCCTTTAATCCCAGCACTTGGGAGGCAGAGGCAGGTGGATCTCTGTGAGTTCGAGGCCAGCCTGGTCTACAGAGTGAGGTCCAGGACAGCCAGGGCTACACAGAGAAACCCTGTCTTGAAAAACCAAACCAAACCGATATCTGCTGCTTTGTCTGGCTTTTAGGCCAGATTTCCCCAGTTCAGTTAACACAGTCAACATAATATCTCACAGGCATGCCCAGACACTAAATAATCCTTTAAGGATGTATCTGGAAATGTGTTCCCTGGGTGGGTGATTCCAGATCCTGCCAAACTGACAACGAACACTAACCATCACATCTTTGCAACAGGCCAGGAAGAAAAGAGACACTGGACTAAGGGTCAGGACAACCTTCAAAGGCCCGCCACTAGTGTCCGTCCCCCCCCCCCCCCCCCGCCATCCCGCTTCCAGTAAACCAGGTTTTAACTCCTAAAGATGCTCTACCCCACTCTGCCAAGCAGTGTGCCAGATGGAGAAAAAGTGTTCAAAGCATGAGCCTGTGAGAGACATTCCAGATTCAGACCATAACATGTATTAAACTTTGTGGACATGGTTTCACCTGCCCTTGATCCCAGCACTCAGGAGGCAGAGGAAGGACAATCTCTGTGAGTTTGAGGTCAGCCTGGTCTAGAGAGTGAGTTCAAGGACAGCCAAGGCTACATAGACCCTGTATCAAACACCCCCCTCATCTCCCCCCCAAAATCTCTTGAGTCCATATAGATAGATTATTCCTATTTAACTTTATATTCTTTCCTCTTGGCACATCCCTTTAAGGCCTCATTCTTATCATAGTCCTATGTGATTGCAGCTCCTCTGATAACTATTCCATCCCATATGTTAGAAACTTAGCACTTCTGATACCAAACTCTTTTGCACTTCACCCCTGGTTACCATTATTGCTGCTAGAAGTAAGGCAAGAGGAGTAGATTTCAGAGAAAGCAGTATTGCCTTTTAAGACAGAAGTCTACATCTGGGAACGACACAGTGCTAGCCTTTAGCAGGAAGAAAGATGTGGAGCAATCCTGTGGACCTGAGGATCCAGGATTTGGAATTCAAGACTTTTGAGCATACCAGGCCAAGGTCCTCCTCCCTAGCCTCAGAAGCCCAGTTCTTTCTGATTGGTGGACCCTCAGACTTGCCTGGATGGAGAACACTATCTCTTCATCTCTTCTGGGGCTCCTTGGAAATGAGACTTCTTTATACATTTATGTTTTTTAGCTGAGATGTAATCACCTTCATCCTCTCACCTTTTTTTTTTTTTTTTTTTTTTGTAAAGCATCTGTTCCTCACCTCTATGTCTCTACTCCATTAGTGCATTCTGCTTCCCCTGCCCATTCGTATATTGAAGTGGGAAATCCCATTGCTTCAGACTGAGATGGTGTTCAGAAATAGTGACTACAGACATAATTAATTGGTTTTGCCCGGTTAAATATACTAGTTAGAGTCCTTATAAAAATGGAATTTTGACACAAATTGAATATGTGATTGGAAATCAAGCTGATGCTTCTGCAAGCAAAGAATGTCCAGGGTTATAACCAAGCTACACTAGTGAGCCATTGGCAGGTCCCTTCCTACAGTTCTCAGGTGGAAACATCCAACCTTCAGAACTGAGATGGTTTATTGTTTGTGGTCCTTTGGTAAAACAGCTCACGGTGATATGAATGAGATGGCTTCTGTAACCTCAAGCAGTTGAATACTTGGTTCTCAGTTGGTAGCTATTTGGCAAGGGTGAGGAGGCATGGTCTTGCTGGAGGAGGTGTTTCACTGAGGGCGGGCTTGGGGTTTCAAAAACCTCACCCTGTCCCCAGTGTGCTCTCACTACTTCCTGTTTGTGGACTGGGATGTGACCTCTCAGCTGCTTCTCCAATTCACTGCCTGCCTTCTGGCTGCCACAGTCCCTGTCATGATGATGATGGACCCCAGTTCCTCTGGACCCATAGCCCCAAATAAACCCTTCCTTCTATAAGTTGCCTTGGCCATGCTATTTTATCACAGCAATTTAAAAGTAATTAAGACGCAGTCTTAGTAAGTTAACGTATCACCCAAGGCTGTCTAATATTTACCACTTGCATGGAATTTCTCAAATGCCACAGATTTTGCTCCTTTCGGTAAACTCTCTTTTATTTCAAGTTTTAAGCGCACTATTGTAGCATGCCAGGAGATATTTGTGACGTTTCTCCCTCCAGTGACAGCCAGTTGATAGCACGTGACACACATTCAGAATCTCATTTGCTTCTTCAACCCATACCCGTTGTCTTAGGCTAATTACCCCAGAAAATATGTTAATCTTTGAATATAAGAAGTTATAAGGTGATGCTGTTTGTGATCAATGCATCTGAAGAATAAAGACAATTGAATTAGGTAGAGGTAGGAGTTAAACTATAGTTGGGTTGCAACAATGGCTTCATCACATCTCATTGAGATCTCTGAAATTGCAAAAAATTATTCTAAATTGAAACACGGGTGATAGTATAGACCGGTCTTGTTCTGGTTTTAGAAGTAGGTTGATTTTGGAGAGAGGGCTGGGAGTTGAGTCCCCCAACATTCTAAGCATTTAAGGATGCATGTCCCTTTCTTAAAGGAGATGAAGGAATCTGACCAGTGCATGGGCTGTTTCCATTATACAGTTTTAGTTAGGGTTTTATTGCTATGACCATGACTACAGCAATGCTTATAAAGAAAAACATTTAACTGGGGCTGGCTTACAGTTCAGAGTTTTAGTCTACTACAATCATGGTGGGAAGCATGGCAGCATGCAGGCAGACATGGTGCTGGAAAGGTAGCTGAGAGTTCTACATACAGACTGACAGACAGCAGAAAGAGAGAGACACTGGGCCTTGCTTGAGCATTTGAAACCTCAAAGTCCACCTCCAGTAACACATTTCCTCCAACAAGACCACATCTCCTAATAGTGCCAATTCTTGGTGACCAAACCTTCAAATATATGAGCCTATATGGGTCATTTCTCTTCAAACCACCAAATACAGCAATATGGAAATTTTAGAAAAGGATAATAGCATTCTTTGCAATCATAGTGAGACATTTTTGCACCTGTCTCTAAGCTTAGTCATAAAAAATATTTATTTATTTATTTGTAGAAAAAAATCAATGGGATAATAACAGCTGATAAACTCCATTTTCTTTCATATTAGGAAACAGAGATCTTTTGCAGAATTGTCAAGTTCATTTTTGAATCTAGGGCACCTGAAATGCAAAAGACCTAGTCATGTTTACAACTACTAGGTACAGGATGCTACATGGCAAAGGCCACAAACAAATGCATCTTAAACGTAAGAAATTCACTCTTTTTTTTGTTTGTTTGTTTTTTCGAGACAGGGTTTCTCTGTGTAGCTTTGCGCCTTTCCTGGAACTCACTTGGTAGCCCAGGCTGGCCTCGAACTCACAGAGATCCGCCTGCCTCTGCCTCCTGAGTGCTGGGATTAAAGGCGTGCGCCACCATGGCCCGGCTAGAAATTCACTCTTAAATGTAAAAGCTTTCTGTTTCATTGACCAAAATATAATGAAGTGTGATATGTACAGGGTCAAAACTGGGCTTGTGTAAGCTTGAACAGAAAAGTGAAACACAAAACAAATACACAAAACGACCCCCCACCCCCAAAGCCTAGAGAACAATGGTAGCAGGTTTCATAAAGTTACAGGAACAATATGTGTGTGTGTGTGTGTGTATGCTTTCTAAAGGCAAGGGACTCACTTTTAACTGTGAAGGTAATATTTCTTATTTATAGGATCAGCTTGCCAGCTGAGCTACTGGTAGAAGGCCCGTGTGTAAGACTTGCTCTTTGTTTCTGTATTTTTTTTTTTTGGTTTTTCGAGACAGGGTTTCTCTGCGTAGTTTTGCGCCTTTCCTGGAGCTCACTTGGTAGCCCAGGCTGGCCTCGAACTCACAGAGATCCGCCTGCCTCTGCCTCCCGAGTGCTGGGATTAAAGGCGTGCGCCACCACTGCCCGGCCTTGTTTCTGTATTTTTAAAGTAGACCCAATTAGCTAAAGTAACTTAATCCTTACAGCAGAACTGAGCAGAAAGCACAGACAATTCCCTTGTATGTGATCCTTGCATCCTGCCACTGCCAACAGTAGCACACCTGAATAGAGCATTTGTTACCATTAATGAGCCTTCACCGGTGCATCACCTAGAACCCTGGTGCATCACCTAGAACCCACAGTTTATGTTAGCGTCTGCTCTTGGCATTTTTACAATGGTGTAAAGGACAATGAAACATACCACAGCTAACATCATATAGAACATAAATTAATACGTACAGAATAAATATTTATGTTCCACCTTTTCTTCCTTCCTGCAAATCTCTGCAAAGATTTAGTCCAGTGATTAGCCAAAGTGCTTGGGATCTAACCACATTCCCCAAGCTTGTTAGCTGGCAACCAGACCTCCAGTACATGAACCCAGAGGGGACATTTCACATTCAAATCACAACAATGACCTTTACCAAGTCAGGAATGTGGTCCAGCGTTACACAGGTTATTCTGAACTGGAAGATCTAAGAAGGACCATTCCACTGCTTTGTCATGTCAGGGTGTCAGAAGGCAAAGTCTGGAGAGTTTAAGTTGTTTTTCTCATAATACACAGTCCAGCTTGATGGCTGTTGAATTCATGTCTAGATACTATTTGTTTTATTGATAGGTTCCTTTTTTTTATTGCCTTTTGTTTTTTGTTAATCTCTTTCCCTTGACCTTTTCTGCTCTCTTGACCCATTTCAGCATCGCTTTAGCTCTTTTGTCAAAGATCAACCAATTCTGTTTAAGTCTGTCTAGCGTGGGCCATCTATTCCATTCTACTAATATTTGCCCATTCTTTCGCCAGTTCTACACCGTATTGATTGTTGTAGTTTTACAATAAGTCTTGAGGTTGGGCAATGTCAGTCCTCTGCCTTCATTCTCCTTTGATATGGTGTCGACTCTTTAGCTTTCTCTTCTCCTTTAAGGTTATTTTGGTCTTTTGCCTTCCGTATAAATTTTAAAATTGACTTGTCAAAATCCATAAAATAGCCCATGAAATCCTATAAAAACGCAAACCAGAAGACATATGTACTGGCTAGTTTTACGTCTACTTGACACAAACTAGATCCATCAGAGTGGAAGGTACCTCAATTAAGAAAATGCCTCCTAAGATTGGGATATAGGCAAGCCTGTAGGGCATTTTCTTAATTAGTGATCCATGGGGGAGGGCCCAGATCATTGTGGGTTGTGGCATCCCTGGGATGATGGTCCTGGGTTCTATAAGAAAGCAGGCTGAGCAAGCCATGAGAAGCAAGCCAGTAAGCAGCACCCCTCCATGGCCTCTGCATCAGCTCCTGCCTTGAGGTTCCTGCCCTGTTTGGGTTCCTGTCCTGACTTCCTTTAATGATAAACTGTGAGTGGAAGCATAAGCTGAATAAACCCTTTCCTCTCCAAGTTGCTTTGGTCATGATATTTCATCACAACAATAGTAACCCTAACTAAGACAACATAATATATACATAAAGAACCTGTAAGTTTAAAAAAAAAAAAGAAATAAAGAAAAAGAAAAGAATGAGCCCTGACAAATAGTAGAATGATAGAACAAATAGTAGAATAGATAGAAGCATTTTGTTGCTATCTTCCTTTAGCAGAACAGTAGTATCTTACTTGGAATTACTATTTCTGTTTTAAAACACCATGACCCAAAGCAAGTTGGGAGAAAAGGGTTTATTATGCTTATGCTTCCAAATCACTGTTTTTCATGGAAAGAAGTCAGGGCAGAAACTCAAATATGGCAGGAACCTAGAGGCAGGAGCTAATGCAGAGACCAAAGACAGATGCTGCCTTTTGCCTTTCTCTCATGTCTGGTTCAACCTGCTTTCTTACAGAATCTACCACTACCAGCCTAGGAAGGACACCACCCATAATGGGCTGGGTCCTCCCCTATCAATCACTAAATTGGAAAGGAGAAATCAAAATATCTATATTTACAGAGGCTGTGGTAGTATACATAAGTTGCCCTAAAAATTTCACCAGGAAACTCTTAGAGCTGATAAATACTTTTAGCAAATATGTAAAATATCTTGGGGTGACTCTAACCAAGTAAGTGAAAGATTTGTATGACTAAAGCCTTAAGACATTGAAGAAGATACCAGAAGACTGAAAGCTCTCTATGCTTGTGGATAGATAGATTTAATGTAGTAAAAATGGCCACCTAACAAAAGTAATCTATATATTCAATGCAATCCTCATTAAAATTCCAACACAATTCTTCACAGACCTTGAAAAGACAAATTTTAGCTTCATATGGAAGCACAAAAATCCTGAAAATATTTTCTGTGCCTTTGACCTGGGTTTTTTCTCCTTCCTTTATTCCTACTATTTTTAGATTTGGTCTTTTCACAGCATCCTTTTCACACACTTTCTGGATGTTTTGTGCCTGATTATTTTTAGACTTAGCAACTTTTTTTGAGAGAGGTACCCATTTCTTCTATCTTGTCTTGAAAGCTCAAGATTATTTCTTCCATCTCTTATATTATGTTGGTGAGAATTATTTCTGAGCTTCCTGTTTGAATTCCTAAAGTTTTGATTTCTGGTTACCTTAGTTTGGGTTTTCTTTTAGTGATTCAATTTTTGCTTTCATGTCTTGAATAATTTTCTTAATTTCATTCCACTGTTTGTATTGTCATAGCTTTTTTTTCTGTGTAGCTCTAGCTTTCCTGAAACTCTTTCTGTAGACCAGACTGGCCTCTAATTCACATAGATCTGCCTGCCTTTGCTTCCTGAGTGGTGGCATTAAAGGCATGTGTCACCATACCTGGTGTTTTCATAGATTTCATTAATGGATTTATTCATATCCTCTTTTTTTTTTTCATTTTTGAGACAGGGTTTCTCTGTGTAGCTTTGCGCCTTTCCTGGAACTCACTTGGTAGCCCAGGCTGGCCTTGAACTCACAGAGATCCTCCTGTCTCTGCCTCCCGAGTGCTGGGATTAAAGGCGTGCGCCACCACCGCCCGGCTTATTCATATCCTCTTTAAGGTCCTTGAACATATAATATCTATTTTGAAGTAATTGTCTTGTGCTCATCTATATGAATTTCTCAGGACCCACTGTCATAGAGATGCTGGGCTCTAATAGATATATTGTCCTGGATGTTGTTGATTTTGTTTTTACACTGGCATATAGGCATCTGGGTTTGGATGATTGTAATTCTAGGTGCTGGTATCTGGTCTTGTCTTTGTTGGGTCGGTTTTCTTGCTCCTTGGTGTCTGTTGACCACTCTGGATCTCATAGAGGTGGTGGGTGTGGGTTGTCTGATGGGGATGCTCCTGAATCACTGCCAGGTGTGGCATTGCAGGGGGAGAGGGTCCTGGGTAAAATGTGTTTCTAGGTATTGGGGAGCTGACACTTAGGAATGGGGATGGGCTAGAAAAGGGGACTGAGAATATCCACAGCAGGGAGGAAAGCTGGGTCTGTCAGGAGGCTCTTTGGAGTTTCCAAGAAATGGAGGAAGAGGGGGAAGACAGTCTTGTGCAGGTGGTCTGATAGGGGCTGGAGATGAGACTGGGGAACTGGAATTGGAGGCTGGGAAGGAGATTGAATATCACCTATCTAATTCTCTGGCTAGCTTCGTCAGTGAGTTCCCAGGGAGAGATAGCCTTGGGTGTTGGCAGTTGAGACAAAAGGTCTGAAAAACCCTTAAAAGTCTACATGCTAAGTGAACAGGCCAACAGAGTAGGAGGCTGGCACTCAGCACAGACAGGACAACAAGGAAACCTGTGATTCCCAACCTGGGCTTTGAGCACCAAGAAGATAATCTAAAGACTCCTAACAAAGGCCCGACTGCATTGGGATGTTCGTTCCAAACATAAGCACAGGAATGAATGAGGTGAGACAGTTGGTCATTTTATGACTTCTCTTCAACAATGCCAGAAGAAAACGAAATGTGCACATTGAAAAGTGCAGGGAGGTGGTGGTGGTGGTGGTGGGAATGGTGCTAGCCAGATGTGGGTCTGGCACATGCCATTAACCCTACACTGGGGAGGCAGAGGTAAGTGAGTTCAAAGCCAGTCAGGGCTACAGAGAGAGACCTTGTCTCAAAAAGAAGGGCTAGAAGATGTCTCATTCAATAATGTTACTTGGCAGGGGTGCAGAAGGACTCAGCTTCTGTCCCCAGAACTCTTGTTTGTAGCTGGAAGTTTTCCTGTGTCCTGGCCGGCTGGCAGTTGGGACAAATCTCTCCCACTCACATCCCCCAGGTAAGCACACAGAGGCTTTTATTACTTATAAACTGTATGGCCATTAGCTCAGGCTTATTACTGACTACTTCTTACACTTAAATTTACCCATAATTCTTATTTATATTTAGCCAAGGGGTTTCGTACCTTTTCCCAGTTCTGCCTTCACATCTTGCTTCCGCTGTGTCTGAATGGTGACTCCTGACTCAGCCTTCCTCTTCCCAGAATTTCTGTAGTCTGCTTGCCCCGCCTATACTTCCTGCCTGGCTACTGGCCAATCAGCGTTTTATTTTTTTAAACCAGTGTGCAAAAGCATTATCCCACAGCACATGTTAAATATTTTTTTGTTTCATATTGCTTTGTTTGAGCATTTCCCCCCAACATAATATTTCTATTGATTTTTGGGAATTTTACATCATGCATCCCGATCACACTCACTTCCCAGTCCTCCCAGGTCTGTCCACCTACCCTTGCCACTTCTCTCAACAAAAAAGAAGAAGGGGGAGAGGAGAAGAAGAAAGAGGAGGAGGAGGAGGAGGAGGAGGAGGAGGAGGAGGAGGAGGAGGAGGAAGAAGAAGAAGAAGAAGAAGAAGAAGAAGAAGAAGAAGAAGAAGAAGAAGAAGAAGAAGAAGAAGAAGACAACCCAGGTCCAATATATTTGGTGTTGCCCATGTACTTACTGGAGTGTAGTCAAACTCCTAGTGGCCAGCCCTTAAAGAAAACTGAGTTCTTCCCCACCCACATCCCCACCAGAAGCCCTCATTTGTGGATAGCTACACTTCAGCATCCTTATTACAACTTTTAAGAGTTCTCTTCAGTGGTTTCCTGTCTAGGTTGTTACTTTTTTGGAGATGATGGATGGGTGGGGGTAGGGGTTGTCACAGAAGCCTTCCTGTGTCCTTCTTTTTCAACTGTGAGTCTGAAGTCATCGATTCTACTGCAAAAGCAGCTTCCTTGCCCTTTATAGTCACTGGGAGCTCAGATCATGGACTTCTACATGGTTTCTGGGCAACACCATGAACTGTGAACATCCACATGGTCTCTGGCATCCATCACATGCCACAGACCTCAGCATGGCATCCAGTGGCAGTACAGACCATGGACATCAACACAGTCCTCTGCTACAGCATGGGCCATGGATACCATCAAAGCCCTTGGTGGCAGTACAAAATAAGGACATCAATGTGGCCTCCTAGGCAACATGGGCCAAGGACACCAATCTGGTCCCCAGTGGCAGCATGTCCCATGGATATCAGTATGGCTTTAGGAAGCAGCACAGACCAGGGACATCTGCATGGCCCTCAGTGGTAACACAGGCTGCAGACATCAACACCACTCCAGCAGCAGCAGCAGTAGGATCATGTACCCTAGGAACATGGCCCTCAGTGGCAGTACAGGCCACTTAAATCAACATGGCCTCTAGAGACAACCCGGACTACAAACGCTAATATGGCCTCCTGCAGTAGCATAGTCTACCGAATTCTACCTGCCTCTGGCAGTAGCAAGGGCCTCAGATATCTACATGGCTTCCAGTAGCAGCCCTGACGGTGGACGTCCATATGAACCCAAGGGTTGAACATGGCCTGGGGCAGTGGCCTCCAAGGACAGCATGGACCATAGAGGTCTTCCAAGGAGGTACAATTCCCCCCAAAAAATGAACTGTTCTTCATCACAGACATGCTGTCATTACTTAGAACCAGGGTGATCATCTGGCTGGGCAATGTGTTGGGTGCTGAGTCTGTGCAAACTCCAGGCTGCTGCATACCACCCTGTTGGCCCTACTCAGCAACAACATGTTGCCCTGTTCAATGCAGCCCTCTCTAATACCTGTCACCACGGTTTGTCTCTAGTTCCTCCTCTCTCCACCACACACTCACCTCCATCCTTCCTACGTCTAGTTTGAATAGTCATTTGTCATAGTGACATTGGAAACTATAATGTGTTACACAGTGGGTTTTTTTTTTTTGTTTGTTTGTTTTTTCTCAAACAGCTTTACATGCAAATAATATTCATTGCACTGAATCTTTGGTCTGGTTCAAGATATCTGGCTTCTGAAGCACCATTGCTAAGACTCAACTCAGATATCTTGCTGTTGCCTGGAGTCAGAGCGATGTTGCAGCTAGGCATGACTGGTTCCAAGGGAGCTCCTGGTTGCCACACACCTCCCTGCCCAGGATGTCTGCTGTACCAGGCTTGCTGGGCTTGACCTTTGTGCTTGTAGCAGCAGCTCTGCCCCCACGCTTTCCATGGGAGCTCCAGGCTGCCGCACATCTCCCTGACCTGCAGACCCATGCCTCATCAGGCACAACAACTTTTATGCTTGCAGCCTGCTGGCTGAGATGCCTCAGCGACGGGTATAGATTCGTCATTCTCCAACAAGCATGGCTCTGTTCAGCTAGCTTTCTTTCCAATTTCATGAGTCCATTTTTAAAAGCATCTTTCCATAAAGCTTGCCTTTTTAATCTTTTTTATTTTTATTTTTAGGTTGTTCCAGAGCTACTGAGGCTCTGCACACTTCTTTCCACTGCCAAGTCACCCTTCGGAGCCTCCATGGGTCTCTCAGAGTCCATGGAGCTCTGAGGCAGGTGCAGGTGGCTACAGCCATCTTTTCTCCTGTTTGGGCATTTTTGTCTTATTGGTCTTTTGTTTGTATATAATGGTTTCCTATTTTGTGTTTTTATTTTATTTTTCTTTACTTTATTTGTGTGTGTGTGTTTCTTATGCTGCTTCTTTTTAAAAATTCTGGTTTTCTTTTTCTTTTTTCCTGTTTTTTTTTTCTAAAGAGAGAGAGAGAGAGAGAGAGAGAGAGAGAGAGAGAGAGAGAGAGAGAAAGAAGGTGTGGAACTGGATGGGTGGGGAGGTGGGGGGAAACTGTGATAAGAATATATTGCATGAAAAATTTATTTCCAATAACAAATTAAAATTAAAGTTAAAAAAAAAAAGGTCAGGCATGGGTGCAGGCACCTGTAACCCCAGCACTGCAGAGGCCAAGGTAGAAAGGTTTCCCCAGCTCCTCAACCACAGAGACAAACTAGTGAGAACTCCAGGTTCAAGGAGAGACCCTGTTTCAACACCTATGGTGGACAGTTGAGGAAGACAACGAATGTCAGCCTCTAACCACACACACACACACACACACACACACCACACCACACATATCCAGCTATCTTTATGCAAAGTTTTAAAAATGGTACATTTAGTTTACGAATATTGACATTTACTACGGAAGTACAAAATATGCATGGAAATAGCGGGAACCAGTTCAGCACGGTGCTTGTCTCTTAGGAAGAAGACAGGAATAGGATCCAGGGAGAGTTAGAGGATATCTGCAGACCTGTGTTTCACAAGCTTTTTTAACAGTGCTCAGGTGGTTGTGACATCATTCTGTGTTCTTTGCATGCTTGACATATTCTATTAGTATGAGAATAAATTTCACCCATGAACGTGGACCACCCACCCAGGTGGGCACTAGATAAACATAAGCCCCTCTCCACCAAGTAGCTCAGCTTTTATGCTCAGCCAGCACACTGTTACCAATCACAGGTCTCCATTTTTTTTTTTTTTTTAATTACAGTCAAATGTTAGACCATTAAAAGAATACAGGAATATTGTGAGACCAAAAGAGGAGCAGTATACCTTGCAGGTTAAAGTTTCTGTTTGTAATAAAGACATTCCTGCTTGTTCTGTGCAGGTTAAGGGTTCTGTTTGTAGTTGTAGCTCCTGTTTGTCCTGTGTGAGGTCCTTGCAAGTTAAGGTTTCTATTTGCAATTAAGAATAACTTCCTGTTTCTTACTTAGATCTGGTGTAAAGTGCAAAACATGGTTTTCAACCTACACTGAACTTGTGACCCCATTCACGTGATGTACATCCTCACTCTTGTTCCTTTTCCTTCATTCTATTTTTCTAACAAGGTTTAACAGCCAACTCTCTCAACCCTGTGAACACCTTATCTCTGCTGTAAAAGGACCTCAAGAGGCTGGCAGGGGCGGCTTTCTCAAAACCCAACTTAGAATGAGACAGCTGGTTGGCCAGTCCCGAGTGTACACCCCAAAATACAGCTTGCTTTAATTGGACAATCACGGATTTGGACTTTTCTCCTCATGATTCTCAGGTTTAACAATATCTAGCTATTTATGAGTAACCATCAGTATAAACAAAGTAGGTACGCCTTTACTCCAAAGCTACACAGAAAAACCCTGTCTGGAAAGACAAACACAAGTAGCTCTTGTTAGGTGATGAGTTGGCTTCCTTTTTATAGATATGCATCTCCCAGTCACTCAAATTGAAGGAAAATCCCATCTGGTTTCAGAATTGTCTTGTTATATGTGTGTATTTGTATTTATTGACCTAGTCCAGACACAGCTTTACAAGTGTGATAATGAACAGTATTTCTCCAGCCTGTGTGTGTCCCTCAGACTGCAAAGCTTAAATAATGCTGAACATTAAGTTCAAAGGGAGGAAGGGCGGGCTCAGGCAAGAGCTGGCTATTGATTTTTTTCATTTCTCAACAGCACTGCTCAAGGAGCACTAATTACAAACACACAGAATTAACGCCGTGAAACTGGCCGCCATCTGTTGGTGGACCGTTTGAGTGACTCTAGGTGGGTCTTAGCTTCCTTAGGGCTCTAGCTTTCCTGATAGAATGACCCACATTTGGCTACTGCGGGCACTCAGCCCCATCCAGATGCATCAGTATTTGTTTCATTAATAAGTCAAGTTAACAAATCTGAGTTCAGCAGTGTGTTTTAGTTCCAGCCACTTCAGAAGCTGAGGCGAGAGAGGGTTGCTTGAGCCAGCCTGGGAAAGCATAGAGAGAACTCAAGAGAACTCAACGAACAACCAAACCAACGGGAAAAGTTTGTTCTAGAAGCCACATTGTGTGTGTCCCTTCCGGAGCTCACATTCTGGATGTCACTGCTATGAATGTCTTTCTCGCCTATGCCCACAGCCAGATTGACAATGGCAAAATGCATTTTATAATAAAACCAGAAGATGGCAATAGAGTCACATCAATTTAAAAACCAGAAGCTTTCGTGTGATTTTATGTATGTAGCCTTTGTCCTTCAATATAAGGCTACAAACCGGTTCTCCAACCTTTTGTCCCCCAGTTCCTGTAAAGATCTTATTGTAGAAGTGGGCTGAAACACACACTGTCCTTAAAAACAACAACAAGAGAACAGGCAATAACAAAATCCCACATAGAGTCAACATCCTCTTGCTGTGTGAAGCTGAACACAGCAAAGCCGTTCTCAGTTGGGCGAGTCCTTATTTTAAGAAGGTTGTTGGAATACCAAAAAACAGCAGACAAATGAAAACAACAAAAACAGAACAAAATGACAAGGCTGTCCAGGGAAAGTTCAAAAGGAACCTGTGATCATTTTTGCCTCCAGCTTCTGATGTATAATGCCCCAATATGGTTAAGTACTGAGCTTGGTTGAAAGGTTTCGGGGTCTGTACTCATCTTTCATTTACAGGCTGTGTGCTCACAGGCAATTCCCCCCTCCCCCGACACTAAATTTCCTCTTCTATGAAAAAAGAGTGATAATAACAGCGCCGGTTAGTTTGTGGTGATGTCGTAGGGATTAGGAGGAATGATACATTTGACTCCCTGATATGTAGTAATAGGAAGCTAAAACAAATGTGGGCTATGTTTCTTGCCATGATGCTTGCACGAAGGAAGTTTGCTTTGTGTTAGGTTCAACTGAATACTAATCACCGGATTGTATTAGAATTTTTGTTGTTGTTGCTTGTTAAGTCTGTAATCGAAGCAAATTGAAAGCGTCCTGAAAATGTCCATGGGCAGACCACAAGTTGGTACTTTCAGTGTGTGGTAAGTAACTACAGCATTCTATCAGAACTAAGAGAGTGTGGTGTTTTCTCTAACACTCCTTCTGTGGCCCGGATCTTCTACTCTTTACACCGCATTCAATCTCTTTTAATCAAATTACCAAATACCTAACTGGTCTATTTCCCCTCATTGATGGTGTGATTAGAAAGCCATAGAGCAGGTCTATGTGAAGTGGTCTTATTTGTGACCGTGATAGTAGTAAACATAACTAATAAATCAAGGTTTTGTTCATTGCCACAGTGAGGCCAATATTCAGTAGGAAGGCGAATGTTTTCACACTGAAGTTTTTCATTTGAATTTGCGTATGGTGAAAGGCTTCATTGAAATCAATAGAAAGGTTCCAACCCACTGAGAGAACTAGCATTAAGGATCAATGACCTCTGTAAAAGTCTATAAGCCTGTAAGAAAAAGCCCCCCGTATTGACAAGCTCTTTCATACCAGTCAAAGCTGAGCTGAGACTGAGTGAATTATTATTCACTACTGCCCACACAATTACTCCCATTGTCTTTCCAGGCACCACACTACCTGTGGTGCGGCCATTTTTGCTCTCTTTGGAAGGGCAGCAGTGCCGGTAACAGAGGCAAAATACTTTTCCTTTAAATAGTGAAGTTCTACCAAGGCAATGGTTTTTATCTCTGGCTACACATTAGCAACACCCAGGGGTTTAAAGAATGTCAAAGCCAAGGTCTCACTCCAGGTCTTGTAGATCAGACTTTCCGGAGGCAGATATGTAACTCATTTGTAAATGTTTCCTAGGTGAGCCTAGTCTGCACTCAGGGCTGATCCCACCTGAGCTCAGTGTCAGGAGGTTAGCATTCTAGCCCGGACCCGGATGATGTTTTGATGATGCCCCGTCTTGGTTTCTCAGTCTCTTTTCTGATGCATTATATTCTCCTCAGCATTCCTGCCGCACCTTTCACCACATCAACCACAGACAACAGAGTCTACTTTATCTGTAAGGATTTCCTTGGCTTCATGTCTGTCCTCATTACTGACAGGTCTAGCTCTCTCTCCTTGTCTCAAAGTCTGAAGGGCCTTTTTATTTTTTTCCCTGCTAAGGCTTTCTCTCCCACCTCAAGCCTCCTGCTACTTTCAAGACTGGCTTCTCCGTTATCCTCTCACCCGAAATAAACAATTCAGACTCAGCAACTTTTGAGCACCCACTGTGTGCCGGGCGGTAGAAATAAAAAGGAGAATGCAATAGAATCCAGTCGAGGAAGAAAGAGGAAACACAGACCTAATTAGACTGGGGTGTGAACTGAGCAACAAGGGAAATATGTGAAGAAGACAGAACAAAACACAAGGCGGTTGCCAATTTTTCTGTACTTATTTCTTCGTATGCTGAGATAATGTCACTTTGCATAGTCCGAATGGCCATCAGTTTCCCCCAATTTTAAAATTAATTGCCCTTTTCGTCAATGCCGAGTTTCATGAAAGAGCAATTTACATTTTGTGCTTTAGGTTCCCCTTCCATTTTTTACTTTTCCTTCAGTTTGGCATCCATTACATACTTTCAATGTTACCTGGTTTACATCTTGAAGATCCCATTCAATGACCATTTCCATCCAGACAATCAGTCTCAATAAATACTGTAACCCTGATTAGCCACCAAAGCACATTCCAATGGTAACACCAGTATTTATCATTTGAAAATATTTCCAGTGCTAAATGCTTGTTTACTTGAGTCAGGGTCTCTATTGCCCTGGCTGTTCTTATGCTCATGGTAACCCTCCTGTCTAAGGCTAAGTATAGTTTAAAACACACACACACACACACACACACACACACACACAATCATAGATCAATTCATTTTGTGAATTTCCCAGTTAGTTGCATTTAGGCATTTTAGTTGTTTGCTGATTATGCTTATATGCTCCAAACAATTTAATTTGTCCCAAATCATTCATTTCACTTATTTTCCTAAATGAAACCATTCATCCTTCTCCCTCTGTGGTGGGTGGGATATGGTACGTGTGCGTGTGCGTGTGCGTGTGCATGTGTGTGTGTGTGCGTGTGTGTGTTTGTGGTGTGTGAGGATGTGTGTGGTGTGTGTATGTGTGGTGTGTGTGTGTGATGGTGTGTGTGGTATGTGTATTTGTGGTGTGTGTGTATGTGGTGTATGTGGTGTGTGTGATGGTGTGTGTGGTATGTGTATGTGTGGTGTGTGTATGTGTGTGTTTAGGGAGGTGCATGCACATGTAAAGGCAAGAGCAGGGCATTGGGTGTCTTCCTCGGGTGCTTTCCACCTCCCTGCCTTGAGATAGGATCTCTCAGGGAGCAGAAGCTTGCTGTTTGGTCTAGGCTGCCTGTCCAGTGAGTCTTTGCTGTCATAGCATGTTCCCTAGATCTCTGGGGTGCTCCAGAGTGGAGGGACAGTATTTTGAAATGGATTCACCTTGTCTTCAGACCTGATAATCACACACATATGACATTTATGGTGCAGACAGCTACTTTTTCATGGAAGTCAGAGTTCTCAGGGAACACTAAGTGCTGAGTCAGAAGATGAAGGGAATTCTAGAAGAGACTGAGAGATTCTGGGTCTGTATTTATTGTACAATGAATTTTCCCTTAAGAGATTCACAGTGGTCTGTTCTGCTATAGACTATGGCTACCCACCATCATGATATTAACTGGAGATGAAATATTTATAAGGTAATCCATATTATCCTTGTGAAACACAGATTTTTTTTTTAAGAGAAGAAAGTTGAGTAGAATCCTCTAATGAACTTAATCTAGGCTGTACTGATCTAATTAATCTAGAAAGTTGGTGTAAGAATGAGATTGGTTTTTAGCTACTTAGATTCTCTGAACATAATTATCTGTCTAAAGGAAGAGTGTTTCTCAAGGCAGCAACAGTGTGCACTGTCCCTGGCTTTTTGGAGCCTAGTGCCTATGGTGGGACACTTTTCAAAGCCTTGGTGCAGGGAGGAGGGGTTTGGACCTGCTTCAGCTGAGTGTGCCACGCTCTGCTGACTCCCCATGGGAGACCTTCCCTTGGAGGAGGTGGGAATGGGTGGGGCTGGGGGGGGAAGACAGGGTGGGGTGGGGTGGGGTGGAAGGAGGGAGGTGAGGGGAATCTGTAGTTGGTATGTAAAATGAATAGAAAAATCTCTTAATAATAATTTAAAAAAAGAATCAGATTGTGGTTATAGTTACATGAAACTTTACATATGATTAAACCTCATGACATATATACACCCACACACATACAAGGAATGTATGTGTATGTAGTTGGGTGACCTCTGTGGACGGTGATAATGTCAACATTGTTTTTTATTTTATTCTTACACGATATGTCAGCATTGGATGAAGGAAAATGAGAACTTCATGACTTTCCTGTACATTTGCTAGTAACTTCTTTTGAATCTACAAAACTAAAGAGTTTCAAAAATTGTCATTAGTTATCCCAAAAAATTCAAGCAGGTGAGAAGAATGGATACACATTTACTGCATATTGGCTTCAGTCAGCTTGTTTGTTTCTCAGAGTACGGCCTCTGCTCAGTTATCTGAGCAAAGTATCTCTCTTTTAGATCAATTTATACCCATTAATTTGATAAACGCCTAGAAGAGACATGGGCAAAAATATCTACAGCTGGTTTTGGGTGGGGGAAAAATTCCTCGGATTTCTTAATCTAGGACCAGGACTATAGGCAAGAATGTTCCCCAATGCTTGACTACTTCTGTTCAAACTATTTGTAGGATCTTAGAAGGGAAATGTGACTACTCAACAGACCCCGTTCACATCCACACAGCTGTTAGAAATGGATTCAGGATCAGATTCAATGCTGATTGCTCATTACGGATATACCATGAGGGTCTGAGACAGATCCATGCACAAGGCTGGCATTAGAGCTGTGTAACACTTTTCAAAGAAAGGAATGATTAGGCCTTGACATTTAACTGGCAGCCAAAGTACTCCCCCACAGTGTGCTAAACTAAAAGGGAGAAATACATTCATTTCATGTTTGCCAACAAACATATGCTTTATGTTTGTTTCTTCTTCTTTTGAGATAGAGTCTTTATACAGAGCTCAGGAAAGCCTCAAAACTGCGCTGATCCTCTGGACTCTGCCTCTCAAATACTAGAATTACAGGTGCATGTCACTGTGCTCAGCACATGTATATTTTGATTTGTGCCTTTTACAGATATTCCTTCCACTTCTGGCAGCATTCTCAAGGGAATACATTTTATTATGTTTTCTAGGTGCTTCTGGATAGTGGATGATGGCAGTGGTTTCCATTTGTCTGGGGTCTTTTTGAGTTTCCAAATCTTTATATCTTCATAACAATATGCATAATGCACAGAATTTATTATTTTTTAAAAATTATTTTTAATTGTTTTATGTGTATGAGTGTTTTACCTGAACGTATGTCTGTGCACCACTTGGGTTCTAGTATGTCAGGCCCTGGGGCTGGAGTTATAGAGGATTATGAGGCTCCATGTGGGTGCTGGGAATTGAACTCAGGTCCTCTGGAGGAGCAGCAAGTACTTGCTCAGGTCCTGAGCCATTGCCCTGGCCCTGGTTCTTGGTTCTTAGAACCAGGGAGGGAAAGACGATCCTGATTATACCATAGCAATTATCCTATGATTGATCTCCTCCCCCAGCTTCACCAAAGGAATGTTTGTGCCTTCACCAGCTGTCAGCCCTTGTACCATGGTTGTACAAAAAAGGTACCTCATTTGGATAGATGCAGCCCCTGAAGAACATGTCGAAGGGGCAGAGCAAGATGGTGGTGCCTCTGTAGGAAGTTGACAGCTTCTCCTTTTCCAGGACATGGGGCCCCTCTCCACCGGCTTAGGCAGCCTGACTGTGGCTCACAGCCTGTACTCCACTATTTGCTTGTAAATGTAGCATCCTTTTGTGTACCCCATCGAGGCAAGGTTCAAAATCACACTTTAAAACAAATTTCATCTAAACCGTAAAATGCTAGCCATGCAGCAGCCCCATGGAGGGACTCTAACAGAATTTATTCCAAGGCAAGAGTGGCACTGGCTTCATCACTCCTAGGTAGAGAATTTTGGCTCATACATTTAATTTCCACACTCAGTAGGCTAAGTCAGGAGGAGGAGGAGGAGGGCCTTAAGTCTGAAAACAGCACGAATCACAGACTGAGATTCTCTCACAACAAAATACAACAACAACAACAACAAATAGAAAACCCCACCGCTCTGACCATTGAAGAAGTTTTAATCAGTCTGGAAGACAGAAGGGAGAGGTGTTCAGCAGACATCACCAAGTGCAGCCATCGCCCATCACAAACCGCAGGTGTCCAAAGGATGTTCTGGTACTCCGTGGATGCCAGTGGAAAATGGCAAGTATGAGGCAACATTAAGAGTAGCAACGTCACACCAAATTAAATTGTACAATTGGCTGCTGAGTAATGCACCAGCTCTGCTTGGTCAGAAGGGAATGAGCCTTTATAGGACAGTCCCAGGGATGCCCAGATGACCTTGTTGCTGGCATCATCCTACGGAGGAGCCAGGAGGTCTCGTCAGAATGCACAGTATTGGTGAAATATTTGGCTTTCTGTGGTCCTCAGCCCATCTGTTCCCACAATTTGCAAAACCTGAAATGACTCAGGTAACACAAATAAAACGTGAGTTAAATACTGCTTGGTGCAACCTATTTTGAATATTTTATTTGAAGCCCACAACTTTAAAAAGACTTTAGAGGGGAAACACGGCCCACTGACATTCCTGCAGGAGAGTTATAATTATTTTATAGGAAAGAAAATTTGATAGCCTTTTCCTGCTTTTGTACAAGCCACACTTGAGTCGTCTCACTATAAAATTTTCATATAAGAAGACACCCCATAAATAACATTAATGAAAAGCAAGCTGGCTGAACAGGTGCAAATTGACAAGGAGGCTGTGGGCGTGGGGGTCAATGCCTGGGTGATGTGCAAATAATAGATTTGAGGATCTGACTGGTCAAATGCAATGAATAAGAAAATGACTTTGGGGGAGGTGAGAAAACTACTTTGGAAAACTTCTCCAGATATTTGATTTGATGATTAAATTTGCAGATAGATGATATGCTGCAGGAAAAAAGCAGCGAGATAGCTGAATGCCCATCATTACCCTTCATGAAAGAGACAAGATAACAAAACTTTAGTCTTCAGATGACTATATTTGAGTGATCTGGACTTTATGGGGCAGGGGTAGAGAAACAGCTTTATTCAGGCTTGCAGTCTTCTGTGGCACGTTTCTGTTGAGTATCTTTCATCCTGTATAAAGCCCTACTTCACATACAACGAATTTTCTAGCCATTTTTATTCAATTAAAAATAGCCCCTCTTATTATCCATTTCAGCCAAAAGAAAGATCTTGTTTTATTAAGGAATTACAATGTGTCATTTGGGGACCTATGAGATGGCTCACTTGGTAAAGTGCCAGCCACACAACCATGAGGGCCCGAGTTCAGATCTATGGCACCCGGGCATGGTTGTACATGTCTGGAATCTTAGCCAAGGGGGAGATATGGAGACTGGCAGCTCTCCTGTGATCTCTGGCCCATTGGTCTAGTCAATTGTTGAACTCTGTGTGCAAAGAAAGACCCTGTCTCAAAAAGAAAAGATGATCAGTAATAGTAGAAGGGACTGAACGTAAACCTCTGGCCTCCACATGCAAAAGCATCCCCCCCTAGCCACCGCCACTACCCTATTTATTGTAAGAACCCCAAACACAATGCTGTTTCCCTCCATCCTAACCTACTCCTGCACACCTCTAGTAAGAACTGGCCTCAGACTCTGTCTTCCTTGTTCTCCTCTGACCTCTGGAGCAGCCTTCTCTGGGGGATATGATAGAGAGAGGATTTAAAAAAAAAGGAATACAAACCTTCATTGTCTGGCATGGTGTGTTGGAGCCTCCATTTCCTCTGCCAGTGGAGGATGTCCATTCAATGCCAATAGACAAGCATTTCTGACACCTTTCTGAACTCCATGCCTGGGCTTCCAGATCTATGCTATGGATCCTCCCCAGGTGTTACCTGGAGTGAAATTCAAAGATGCTATCATCTGTAGATCCCCTTGACTTGAGGCAACACTCTACCCTCTTGTCCTTATAAGGGGGAGGCACAGTTCCCTCCATGAAGTTGTACTCCTCTTTGTGTGGCCTTAGCAGTATTTGCAGGAGTAGCCTCTTAAACTCTTTCAGGCTTTTTTTGAAAGCACAAAGAGGAGACATCAGTTTCTCAATTTCAGACACCTTTTCAAGTACTGTGTCACTTGGCTGGATGTAAAGGGACCATTGGGCCCGATGGCCCGATAATTTCTCCATTTCTCAATACACACTTGAAAATTCTGGAAAGCAGAGGATTGTTACCAGCTGCTGACTTCTCTTTGCAACCTTGCAAGCCCTGCATTGGTGTTCTGAAGTCACACCCTGAAACATGGAATCCTTGTCATGCTTTGGACAAAAAGGGAAGTGTATTAGATGCTCCTTTTTAAATCAAAGTGAGTGAATAGTTGACCAAATCCACTCATGAGAGGATTGGTTTTTGGCTCACAGGTACAGCAGGGGCAGCCATGATTGTTTGGCCCCATGCACTTGGGCAGAACATCCTGGAAGCTGGAGTGGGTGTCAGAGAAGCTTCTTCACTTCTGCTTGGCAGAAAGAAATTGAATGAAGAGGATGTAGATATTCATCTGGCTTTCTATTTTTCCCATTTAATTCTGGAGTTGGGAGCCCATGGAATGGTGCTGTTGCATTTAGGCTGGATCTTCCTCATTAGTTAACTGTAGATGAATCTTAAATGGTCTTATTAATAAAAAACTCAGTGTGTAGAGGAATTTCTAAACAGTCTTATTAAATAAGAAACACAAAGCCAAATACAGAGGTAAAAGCCAAAGAGATCAGAGAACTATGGAAGAGCCATGACTGCCTTATCTTACCTCCTCACCGCTGTCACTTTCCCAGGGAGAGCTTCTTCCCATCTAACTTGTGTTTTTATTGCCTTCCTGTTCTGCCTTCTCATTGGCTCTAAGCCCAGCCACATGACTTCTTCGTCACTGCCTGTCTATATAGACCTCCAGATCTCTATGGCTGGTACTAGGATTAAAGGCTTGTGTCACTACACTTGGCTGTGTCGTTGACCACACAGAGACTCTGCCTGCCATGTGATTGGATTAAGGGCATGTGCTACCACCGCCTGGCTTCTGTTTATGGCTATGTGACCTCTGATCTCCAGGCAAACTGTATTTACTAACATACAAATAAAACCACATTTCAGCACAATTCATTATCACCACACTCAGTGCCAGCTATTAGGGTAAATTCTGAAAGATCAGAGAGACAGAATCAGCCACAGCTAACCACACCTTACCAACTTCTCAGCCAATTCTGTTTCCTGAAACTGGAAGCCTCTGAGTCCTCACCCAAATGGATCTCAGCTGAACTGCTGCTAAAAGTCTAAAAGCTTAAAAGCCTCTAGTTCCTGGTCCTCAAGTCTTATATACCTTTCTGCTTCCTGCCATCATTTCCTGGGATTAAAGGCGTGTGTCACCATGCCTGACTGTTTCCAGTGTGGCCTTGAACTCACAGAGATCCAGATGGATCTCTGCCTCTCAAGTGATAGGATTAAAGGCGTGTGTGCCACCATTTTCTGGCCGCTATGTCTAATCTAGTGGCTGGCTCTGTCCTCTGACCCTCAGGTAAGTTTATTAGGGTGCACAATATATTGAGGGACACAATATCACCACAGTTAATCATCTCCAGAAATGACTTCCCAGGCCTCACCAATCCTATAGTTGCTCCTAAGTCTAATCCAGTAGATAATAAAACCAACCATGATAGTAAGTAGGAAGTGTCTGGAAGACTGTCTTTCTATAACAACAGGCAATCATAAGGAGAGACCATGAGGCTCAGGCTGTTAAATCGCCCCAAACCCACTGTGTTTATTGAATCATATTCATCTGGTGACACGATTAGTTTCTAGGGTCCCCCCAAATCCATGCATTGACCTCTTCTGCCTTGCTCAGTGCAGGGGGGTTAGGGTGGAGTCTCGGTACACAAAGCTCTAATATCCTATTTCCCTGACTCTGTGGCTTCTGCTTGGATCTTGACACCTGTAGGAAGCTGGAAGATGGGAAAATAAAGAAGACAGATTTGCCTGTTTGCTTTTGAGATGTAGGGTGTGAATGGCTCCCCATGATGGCCACCCTCTGGATGTGTAGCACAAATTCTAATTGGTCTTAATAATAAAAACCTGGAGTCAGATATGGGTAAATGATGAAAGATCAGAAAGTAAAGGAACCAGCCACTAGAGACAGTTTTTACCTATAGAATCCTCAGACCTAAGGGGTCTGAGCTCCTGTCTCCTCCTGCTTTATATTTCTCTCTCCAGACAGCCATATCACTTCCTATCTGTTGTCTCTTCAGACCTCCAGACATCTATGGTCAGCTAATGGCTAGCTACACCTCCCTAGTGCTGGGATCAAAGCCTCCCACTGCCTGGATCTGTTTCTCTTTTAGATTGGATCAATCTTGTGTAGCTGAGGGTGGCCTTGAACTCCTAATCTTCCTGCCTCCTCCTCCCAAGTGCTGGGATTAAAGGTGTGTGCCACCACTGCCTGGCCTCTATGGTCAACTAGTAGCTGGCTCTGCACTCTGATCTCCAGGGCAAGCTTTATTTGTTAGAGCACAAACAAAATATCACCACATTTCCCCCTTTTTGTCTAAAATAAAAAAGGTTATAACTAATATAAAAAAACTATATACAATAAGTATAATAACTATTTAATATATGCAGGCAATAAATATATCAACAATGTCTAGGTGATAAACATTTGACAAATTCAGAGAAAATACTCCATTATTTATTCTATTTTGTGAGTCTGAAAGGTTATACCTAATTCACTTTCTATTCTAACTTGCATTACCAAAACTATCTTTTAATGTCTGTCAACCCTATACATTTTACACCTGTTTAGTTAATTTCTTTTTTGAATCTGGTAACAAGGAAAGCTACAACTATAAAGTCTTCAACTCCATCAGTGACCTGAGAAGGAAATAATATTACCTGAGTAAACAGGACGTGCAAGTAAGAAACTTCTAAAAAAAAGTGTGAGAAATGACAGAAACAGCTGGCTGCTTGGAAGGAAAGTCACTCAAGGTTCCTCTGTAACATTCGTGCATCCATCTTCAGCCTGCAAGCCTAGAATATCATTAGAATATTTTTAAGTCTTGAACTCTTTCCTTCATCCATTTTATTGGTTTTTTTTTTCTTCTTGGCTTTCTTTAAGAGATTTATTGATTTCTGCCTGGCTCTGCCTCCCGAGTGCTGGGAATAAAGGTGTGCGAAGCCAGCCTGGGCTACCAAGTGAGTCCCAGGAAAGGAGCAAAGCTACACAGAGAAACCCTGCCCTGGAAAAAAAAAAAAAAAGGAAAAAAAGAGAGATTTATTGATTTCTTCCTTTTTTTTTTTTTTTGGTTTGTCTTTTCCTCTATTTCTTTAAGGATATTTTTCATTTCCTCTTTAAGAGCCTCTATCATCTTTATAAAGTTATTTCTAAGGTCTTTTTCTTCTGCTTCATTTGCATTGGGATGTTCAGGTCTTGCTATTGTAGGACCATTGGGTTCTGGTGGTGCTGTGTGTTTTTATGTTGTTGCATGTATTCTTACACTGTGTATTTACCCATCTAAGTTTAGGATAATTATAGGCACAGGTGTTGATTCTTGTAATGTCTTCATTAGATGGGTCTTTTGTTTCCTTATTGTCTGTTTCCTTTATTGTCTTTTGGCCTGAATGGCCAAGGGTTCTGGTAGTTGGCTGGTTCTCAGGTCCAGTAGGATTGTCTCAGCTGAGGTCCAGACTTTTCTGTGAAGCAGGATATTCTGAAGGGCTGTCCTGCCTTGTCTTGGCAAAGTTCAACAGTTACTTTCTTTTTTGTCCTGCTTGTCCAATTTGGACAGCATACTGCCAGTAGCCAAGGCAAAAGTACTTTCTTACCCAGTGGCTAACTTTTATCACAAAGAAAGTAAACTCTATATGGAGTTTTTTCAATGCCTATCATCTTCTCTAAAGTAGATTGGTGCTGTCAGGAGAAGACATGGCTCATTGTCATAAAAAAAAGAACTTATGTTGTTAAAATGTCATAAATGCCATATTCTGTAGATCTCTGAAGGGTTTGAAGACAATCTGTCTATCTAAAATATATCTCTGTTTGACCTTGAAAACATGCCTAACATGACTCCAAATTTGATTGTATTGACTAACTACTAACTTGCATTTATTTATTTATTTTTTATTTTAAAAAGGGGAAAATGTGGTGATATTTTGTTTGTGTTCTAACAAATAAAGCTTGCCTGGAGATCAGAGTGGGAAGCTAGCCATTAGTTAACCATAGAGGCCAGGCAGTGGTGCTACACACCTTTGATTCCAGTGCTTGAGATCTCATGCCTTTGATCCCAGCACTTGGGAGGCACACATCTTTAATCCCAACATTAGGGAAGTGGAGACAGGAAGTGATATGGCTGGGCAGACAGAAGAATATAAGGTGGAAGGAGAGAGGAGCTCAGCCCCTTTTCAATCTGAGAAGTTGTGGAGATAAGAGGTGACTGTGGCTAGCTTCTTTTCTTCTCTGATCTTTCAGCATTTACGAATGTATCTGACTCTAGGTTTTATGATTGAGGCCAATTAGAGTTTGTGCTACATGGATGCTTCATTCTCTTATAGTTTTCTTACTCTACCCATACCTATTTGTATAACTGCTTCATTACTCTCTCTTAAGTTACTCCCTTGAATTTCCCTCTGTATGCATCCATGAACTAGGAATTGCATACATTAGCATTAATTAGGAGGTCAGATGCACACCTGTAATGACTAACTTTGGGTGTCAATTGGATGGAGTATAATAACCAGTTGTTTAGAGAAACAATATTCCAGATGTTGCTACAAAGATTTTTGTAGATGAGAAAACAATTGTAAGAAGTGGGCTTTATTAAGGCAGATTTACATTGATAAGATGTGTGGGTATCATCTAGTCAGTTGAAGGCCATTAATTTAAAAACTAGTTCCCCTAAGAAAAAGGAATTACAGACAGTTAGTAGGATAGAGTTCCTACCTTTCTGAGCACACTGCTGCCAGCGATATAGTCTGAGTTCATTAAGAGACCTCCTGCGAGACCCAGGTGAGGCTGGATCCTGTCTGACACTATACACTACAGAAAAGAGTTTCAGCATCAATTGTTATAGTCAAAGTTGGAGGTTATTTAAGGAAAAAATTCTTTTTTTTTTTGTTTTGTTTTTCCAGACAGGGTTTCTCTGTGTAGCTTTGTGCCTTTCCTGGATCTTGCTCTGTAGACTAGGCTGGCCTTGAACTCACAAAGATCCGCCTGCCTCTGCCTCCTGAGTGCTGGGATTAAAGGCCTGCGCCACCACCGCCAGGTGGAAAAAAATTCTTTTAATATAAACTAAAGTGTGTGCATGAGAGTTGGGGAGACTGTGGTGGTATTGTGTTCCCCAAAATATTGTGCACTCTAGTAAACTTATCTGGGATCCGAGACAGAACAGCCACTAGATACAAAGGCTAGAAAATGGTGGCACTCACACCTTTAATCCTAGCATTCCAGAGGTAGAAATCCCTCTGGATCTCTGTGAATTCAAGGCCACATTGGAAACAGCCAGGCATGCCCTTAATCCCAAGAAGGGAGCCTTTAATCCCAGGGAGTGATGGCAAAACCAGAAAGATATATAAAGCGTGAAGACTAGAAACTAGAAGCTTTTAGCTGGTTAAGGTTTCGGGCTTTGGAGCAGCAGTTCAGCTGAGATTCATTCTGGATGAGGACTCAGAGGCTTCCAGTCTGAGGGAAACAGGATCAGCTGAGGAACTGGCGAGGTGAGATTAGCTGTGGCTTGTTCTGCTTCTCTGATCTTTCAGTATTCACCCCAATACCTGGTTCAGCTTTGATTTTATTAATAAGAACTTTTAAGATTCATGCTACAGGAGACAAACACTGAGACTTTAGCAATAGTTCATATCCAAGAGTGGGTATAAGTTTCTCAAGAAAAAAGTCCCCATTAATGGATGTGTCTTAATGCTCTTCACACACACACACACACACACACACACACACACACACACACACACTCACGCACACATGCATGCAAATGCACACAGGGTCGGCATTCTCAAAAGACCCTGACTTCGTTATAAATATATTTGTATTGTGGCTTTGATTCTGGCTGTGTGGCTTTTGAAAGGATCCTGGGATTCTGAACAGGAGATTCTGTCTAGCATGACTTAGCAGGGCAAAAAGGTCACTTTACTCACCTCATAAATATTCCCCAAAAGTTCTTTGAAAGTCCATAACATAGAACCTAGCTGTATGCTAATACATGAGTGTATATGCATGTGTGCATGGTTTAGTGGCCTTTGAAGTTTCATTGCTCAAGAGATATAATCTTGTAAAGCTTCAAAGATTAAGTAACATTATTTTGTACACTTATTTTTATCTAAAGAGATGTTCTTCAGTACATGAGATTATGAGTGGATTATGAGGCACTTTGTAGTGTTTACAAGTGATGAAATAAAAACAGTTCAAAGAAGGTCAAAGAAATCTTAATATACATGGGTCGCAGATGGTCAAGATATGTTTGGCTGTAAACATGGTTTGCACTCTTGTCTGTAAGCTTTTTCTTGGAAAAGGGATTTATAGGCCTTTATAAGCTCTTTGGAAATTCTTCACAGATACTTGCTTTGTTTTGAAACAGGCTTCAAACTCAATAGGTAGTGGTGGATGACCTTGAATTTGTGATGCTCCTGTCATAGCCTTAAAAGTGCTATGGCAACAAACAGGGTCAACAATCTTAGCTTCATGGTGAGTCTTAGACCAGGTCCTACGTGCCAGGGGCTCCTTTGTTTTCTTATATGCCCTTACTTTTCCTGTATTTTTTTTTTTTAAAAAACACTGATTTATACCTATTTTTTTACATTTGTATTTGAACATCACAAGTGTACTACGTATTTCCTTCATTTGCTCTGGAGGACTCAGACTACTGAGCTACCTTTACATCCTAGCTGGACTATGGAATGTCACCTCATGTGGCTCTGGCCTATGCAGTAAGAGAGGGGAGGGGCAGCACTATTGATTATTTCACAAAGACATACACAGTAGAAGGAAGGCAATTCCTCCAGGAGAATTAGAGTGTGGTTAAAAGGGAAGAGCATATGTTAGAACCTTAAAGTGAATGTCTTCTGTAGACACGGCCTCTACTTAACAAGAATTTGTATCTTTAACTTAGAGAGCGTATTACTATCTAGTCACAATACCGAAGCTGTTGCCATGCCACAGAGGCAGAAGGATGTACCGAAAACAACTCTAACAAAGGCTATATACTCATTCTCATTCTGCCTTCAAGAAACTTGCATGAGTCTCTTAACCCAGTCTTCCATTGTCTGCCAACTTTTAATAGCAGGCAAAGCCAGACCTGTGGACACACACCTATAGCCCTAGAACTAGGGAAGCTAAGGCAGGGAGGTCATGAGTTTGAGGCCAATTGGGCTATAAGTGAGATCCTGCATCATATATATATATATATATATATATATATATATATATATATATATATACATATATATATAATAGATAAGTAAATATATTGAATATGCTAGTAGTTTATAAAAAAACAAAAACAAAAATCACAACTACTTTTCTGAGCCCCATGGAGACAATCACAGCTGCTGTGTGTTCACAACTATGATAACCTGTGTTGCATACAGAAGACAGTACCCTACTAAGGAGAAATGTGAGGGTGAGAGGGAGCCAAATTAGGAAGAAGGGCTCATCAGGAGTGGGAGGGGTGAGAGAGGGTGTGGGGAGTGAATTTTTTCTTTTTATTAAGAAATGTTTTATTCATTTTAGATACCAACCACAGATCCCCCTCTCATTCCTTCTGCCCCTCCCCCAGCCTCTCCCCTGCCCCATCTACCCCCCATTTCCTCCTCCAAAGGAGTAAGGCCTCCCATGGGGAGTTAGCAAAGCCTGATGTATTTAGTTGAGGCAGGTCCAAGCCCCTGCCCCTTGCATCAAGCTATGCAAGGTGTTCCACCATAGGGAATGCACTACAAAAAGCCAGCTCATGCACCAAGGATAGATCCTGATCCCACTGCCAGGGATCAGACCAAGCTTAGAAGTCCAATTTGCTATCCATTGCACCACAGAGCCACATGTAGGGAGTGAATTTAATCACAGTGCATTGCATACTAGTATAATATTGCCAAAATGAAGAACCAGACCCAGTGCGGAGACGATTAGCACCAGATGCTCATGGGGATGGACTGAAATAGTTTAAGGCCTGTGTGTGCTCCTCTTAGGAATAGTATAAGTCAGTTTCCAGCTTTCCTGACTTTAGAACTTAATGGACTCTCACTGTCCTTAAGGGACTCACTTGTACCAACCATGAGCAAATCATTCAGAAATTTCCAAAGACTACACACAGAAAACAAGACTGTACGTGGCATGTCTTACAGCAAAGAGGTTATTACCACCTGCAGGTGGACTCTCTTTGTAATTTCCCATTGCCTATCTTCTCTCTCCTTTCTCTTTCCCCTTTCTTTATCCCTCCTCCTCCGATGTATTTCCATCACATGAACTAATGCTCATGCCTCTGTTACTATTCCACAAAATAAACAAATAACCAAACACAAATAAATATATCCCTGAGGTGAGCAACATCTAACTTTGGAGTTAGAATCTGCACTGTCTAATCATATTAAAGTGTTTATTTAAAGCATATATAATGCTCTCCCCCATAACTCTATTACATGTATTCAATATTCCTTTATCCCATTACATAAAAATCTGCCGAGTGTGGCTAAAGGGATAGGAAGAATGGAAGCTGGGATCAGAAGTCCTTCATTTGGTGACTTTTCTTTCATCTCCTGGAACACATGTAGCACTAGAAGACTCTTCCTGTCAGAGAGGCTCTCCAGTTCTAAATTATCTAATGGTCATACTGTTTTAAAATAACACTATTAAAAGAGAATCCCAGACACACTTGTTTTGTATAATTGGAGCTTGTAAAGAGAGATGAGTGTCAGTAATTAAACAACACTGGATTCTTTCCTTGGAAGAAGAGAGCTTTTGCCCTACTTTTGGAAGCATGTTAATCTCACACCACTCCAACTGTCCACTGAGTCTTTAGAGAGAAAAGAGGGCAGGCAGGCCGGAGGGAGTACAGGGCAGGTGAAGGCATCTGTTGGTTCTGCAAGTTTGGCTTTCATGTTGGTGTGGTGGTGGTGGTGGGGAGTCGCTAGAAACCAGCTAGGGGTAGGCTGTTCTCATTGTTTTCCGGACACCCACACGCACAAGATGATGACTTTTAAATGATTCTTTTCAAAATTACACATACATACCAACACACAGGCACACACACACACAGCGGCTGAAGCAAAACTCGAAACAAACAGAATAGCAAATTATCATTGGTCATCCAGCTATCAACTATGACTTAGCTGCATATATTCAAAGCAGGCTTGTGCAGCCTACGCACAAAGCCATCAAATACCATCATTGTTGAAAGGGTTATATTATCAAGAAAAGGAAGCCGAATTAAGCAAAATTAATTGTCTTGCCTATAATCTAGTATTTAAATCTTTCTAGTTTGCTAGCTCCAATTCTTTTACCACCACACATTATGCAAGGAGAAAAACAAATTCAATTAACTTCCCTTCATGCTTTGCAAAACAAATGAACGATCATTAATGTATAGCTGCAGATTCCATCTCGTTACAAAGAGGCTGGGAAAGTTTATCAAGGCAAACAGGGCATTCAAGCTTAGTGTAGCTCATGAGAATGAAAGGATGCTGCAATCAACAAAAGGATGAATGGGGTTTTAATTTCAATTCTGGTTACTCAAGAGTGTGATGAAGGGACAGGCAAGAGCCAAGAGCCTAAGTAAGGAGACCCTGATAAAAGAGTTCACATTGTCATTATTACCCTGTTGGGGACCTTCATATTATTATTATTATGTTATGATGATACTTCACAGTTTTGATTTTTTCCCACTAGTATAAGAAAAATCAGTATTTTTGTGGTTTAGGCAACTTCCTTTTGCCTGTGATTTTAGCAAAGTTGGTAAATGATGTGCTAAGTCCTCCATCTAAGGCCGGGTGAATTTCAAGGGATATTAAACTTGTTTCTGATCTGGTTATACATTACCTACTGAAATATTATTTGGTAGGAAATGCTGGATGTCCAGAAACCTTATGATCCATTTTATCATCTTTATATTTGATCCAGGAAGTTGATTTTCATGGGTGGTAAATAAAGTTTATATCTAGAAAGATGAAATTATGAAGCCTGTCAGTATGCTTATTACAGTTTATACCACCAAACAGGTTTGCTGTGACTTACAATAAAAGTACTTTCAGTGAGGCAATTAATAATAAAGCTAGAAAGTTCGATAAAAAGATATAGAGGAGTAGAAATATATATAACTGTAGTGGGCTTTCTTTTAGGCCACTAACCAGCTCCCAAATCATGAAAGGGAGACTTAATATCAGTTTTAAATGCTCAGCCTTATCTTATGCTTGCCCCACCAGCTCTTATAACTTAAATTAACCTGTTTTTCTTCATCTACATGTTTGTCTATTGGCTTTTTACCTTTCTTTCATTCTGTATGTCTGGCTTGCAGCTGTCTGGCTAGCTAGACCCCCCTGGGGGGGAGTATACCTCTCTTTCTCCCCCTTGCTTCCCCCTTCTCCCCCCCCCAGTCACAAGTCCTGTCTATCTTTCTCCTGCCTAGCTATTGGCTGTTCGGCTTTTTATTAGACCAATCAGGTATTTTAGGCAGGCAATGTGAAACAGCAACACATCTTTATATAATTAAACAAATGCAACATAAACAAATGCAACACATCTTTACATAGTTAAAGTAATATTCCATAACATATAACAAGTGTGGGACAGTTTGCAAAAAAAAGAAAAAAAAGTAAATTTGTTATGAGCTTCCTGACTGTCCAGGCAAAAGGAAAATCCAGTGGCTTTACTTGGAAGCAAAGACTTCCATTTTGTTTTACCATTGTTATGGACAATGTACACATTATGTTACAGCCTCCAAAACTAGGTAAAGAAGCTCAGAAACCAGGGACACCCTACTATAAGAAAATAATGAAATAAATGAATGAATAACCGCAAAGAAATGAAAACCCATCCTCCTTGCAAAGTCCTCCTTAGCAGATATGAAGGTCTACAAGGAGACTACCATACTCGCCATTGTGAGCCGAGAAGCAATACTGAGTGACCTGGGTAAGTATCTGGAGGTCGCATTAATGACCTGTTTAATTTTTATCAGATAAACATTTTCCTAAAGAACCTAAAATTCCTTGCAATCTCTTTTCCCCTTCCTTTGACCTTTGCTCTATTGCCATTATTTGTTTTAAAAACTAAGAAAAGCAGAGTATGTGGGGTTCTGGTGGTGGTGGTGAGAGGTCAGAATGCACTGCGTGAATGTATGAAGTCCTCAAAGACCAAACTTGATAAAGGTTTAAAAAGAAAAGAAAATGAAAGCAACATGTATGTTACTTTTCATTACAAAGTACAAAATCAATATGCCTCACCTCTGCAGAGAGGTCAAGAACGGGCACATAAAAGTAAAGAAAACTTGCAAATGAACAAAAATGTTGTAGTTGTAGTTGTAGTCTTGCCTAGGGAGAGCTACTAACACTACCTTGACATTTGCAGATGCCTACCTGCATTTTGTAGTGCAAAGTTTTATTGTCTTTTATTTGTTAAAACTAATTGATTTTAAGCTGAATTATTGATCCAAATCCAAATAATGTCTGAGATTCACTGTTTATTAGAATAAATATGGATAGATTTTTTTCCCCTCTGTGATAGCTTAGACTGGGTAACATAAGAAGACTAGACTGGGTAACATAAGAAGACACTGTCTCAAAGAAAAATGCTAGGTGTGATGGTATACTGCTCTACCCTTGAGAAACCTGAAGTAGGAGGATTGTAAATTTAAGGTCAGCTGGGCAGTGGTGGTGTATGCCTTTAATCCTAGCACTTGGGATGCAGAGGCAAGCAGATTTCTGTGAGTTCTAGGCCAGCCTGGTCTACAGAGTGAGTTCCAGGCCAGCTAGCTCTACAGAGAGAAACCCTGTCTCAGAAAGAAGAAAGAGGAAGAGAAGGAGAAGGAGGAGCATGAGGAGGAGGAAGAGGAGGAGGAGCATAAGGAGGAGGAGAAGGAAAAGGAGGAGGAGGAGCATGAGGAAGAGGAGGAGGAAGAGAAGGAGGAGGAGGAGAGGGGGAGGAGGAAGAAGAAGAAGAAGAAGATCTGGGCAAAAAGAATTACTAAACATTGAAACCCAAAGAGTGACAAGAGTTATATTGATGTTTAGAAAAGTAAACTGGAAATATTGGGGGTATGAGTTGTGACTTGAACATGAGTTAATTATTTCTGAAATCTGAGGACCAAATTATGACAGACTGCATGAAAGGGAAAATGGAGAGAAATGCTGGCAGGTGGGGTCATCAGGCTTTGAACACACAGAGACCCTGCCAGCTAAGTGATAGGATTAAGGGCGTGTGCTAACATTGCATGTCATCTGTTTCTGCTAATATTTATCCTCTCATTCTTAGATACATTTTATTGGGGGACACAGATAAATTTTCACCACAGAGAGGCACACAATGGATAGGAGTCTTAAGTTCATGGTCTGGGCCACAAGGTAGATTCAAGATTAGAAATGGAACAAAAAGAAAGCGCTTCTGTTCAGATAAGATGACTGCTTTCATTCATTCAGGATGGATGGAAAGTGGTCTGCACAGTGATGTACAGGAGCCATGTTGGGTAAGTTGAGGATGGCTGGTTTAGCATTTGGGAGAAACATCTGTTTGGCTAAAGGCAGAACAGGGTGTTGCTAGAGCTAAGCTGAGTTTATGATATATGAGACTGAGAGCCTGTACATGGGGAAGTGAAGAGGCAGGTGACAAAAATCTGTGGGCCATGAGAGGGGGAAGGCAAAAAAGTGCAGCAGGCAAAAAAAGGAGCAACTGAGGAGCAGAGTCAGAATGCCTTCCCTGGAGGCCAGGGGAATCGATGATAGGCCAGAACGACAGATGTATCAGGTGGTTGAGAACTGGGAATTGAACTCTGGATTTGGTCATTCATCTTTTTAAAGAAAGCAGGATGGGTTTTTTTGTTTGCTTGCTCATTTGTTTTTCGAGACAGTGTTTCTCTGTGTAACAGTCCCAGTTTCCTGGAACTTGCTCTGTAGACCAGGCTGGCCTCAAACTCATAGAGATCTGCCTGTTTCTGCTTCCTGAGTGCTGGGATTAAAGGTGTGCACCACCATGCCTGGCAAGAAAGCAGTTTCATGGTCTGTCTAAATAAATAAATAAATAAATAAATAAATAAATAAATAAATAAATAAATAAATAATCAAAGAATTTTCCTATTTGCTGAGTAATTAGAGCATGAGAAATTGAATGTAGTAGCGCAGAATATTCTTCTGAAAGTTGCAATAGTGAGAAATGAAAGAAACTGAAGAGCAGTGAAAATATGCACCTTCAAGGATATTATTCAATTTAAACATAATTGTATTAAACGTTACATTTTAATCTTTTTATTTAACATACTCCAATAGGGGAATAGATAATAAGAAGTTCTAGAAGTTGAAATCTAGAACAATGCATGTTTTGCTGGGTTAGGTCGGACCCCATGGGAGACCAGAAAACAGCAATACAGCTCAGAGTCTCTGTGAAAGGACTTCAGAACGCAGTTGTGGCATGAAAACTGAGATGGAGTTAGCTGGATAAAGAAGCCGTGAAATGGAGAAGCTTCTTTGAAGGTAAAGAGCACCATGTACACATTTCCAGAAGGAAGCATCTGCAGGGGTAAGTGGATCCTTATGGAGTTCCATTTGGCTCACCCAGTGTAGGGGCAGAGGCGGGTGAGTGATGAGAGGGGGCACAGAGGGTATGCACAGGGGTCTCAGAGAGGTTTTTGAACCAGTTTGGAGTGTGTTGGTCTCCTCTTGGAGGTAATAGGACCTTTGAAGTGCTCAAAACTAGAGAGTGACACCATTCTATTTAGTTTAGAAAGGGGCTTTGGTTGAATGAACACTGTAGATATCTTGGGAAGGAGAATGATACGATGAGTGACGAAAAGAACAAACCATCAGTAGACGGTACCAGGAACTAAGAGCTCAGGGCTGTGCCAACAAAGATGTTGACAATTGGAAAAGTAAAAAGTTGGACTTGCCTATGTTTTTTTTTTTTTTTTTTTTTTTTGGTTTTTCAAGACAGGGTTTCTCTGTGTTGTTTTTGGTGCCTGTCCTGGATCTTGCTCTGTAGACCAGGCTGGCCTGGCTCTGCCTCCTGAGTGCTGGGATTAAAGGTGCACACCACTGCTGCCAAGCTAGACTTACTTTTAAAAGAATGCTAGAGTGATAGGTTGGTAGTTGATAAGTTGTGAGAGCTAGAAAGGAGGTTAGATTAAAATGATTACATATATCACTCCACGTCAGTGTGGAGAAAGTGTGTGCTCTGATTTTAACATTTGATTTTGAGATGACTTTGAGATGTCGGTGGGCAGAGCAGGAAAACTGCTTCATATGGCATCTTGAAGCACAAGGGAGAATTGCAAAAGCTAAGGATTTGGGAGGCAGGCATACATGGATTATAGCTTAATTCACTATAAGAGTTGAGGTCACCAAGGGAGAGTGTATACAATAAAAGAGGACAGAGGAGAGACTCTTGAGCAGCCACAAGATTTAAGAGATGAGTAGAGAAAGCAGTTTCACCAAAGAGATTAAGAAACACGAGGGAGATTTAGAGGAAAAGGGAAAAGTGTAGTGTTGCAGATGTAGAAGCCAAGAGATTGAGCATTTCAAAGAGAGTGGGCAGATAACACAGTACATGCTGTAGAAGGATAAAATAGGGACTAAATAAAAGTTGCTAGTTCTTGATCACTTTGGCCAGGGTGTTGCAGGTTCCTATCTGGTAGTTTCTTTTCTAGTGTGAATAAGTAGATCTCTTTATAGTCTAACTTTGGTCTTTGCACAGGTTCCACAAAGTAAACTGAACCTACTATCATGGCATCTTCATACCAGTCCAGAGGGCAGTACTACAGAAAGCAAGAAGAGGACACGTGAGCTTGCCCCATGCCTAGGAACTGACACTCTGAATTTATTTTGTATCACATAATAATCCCTTTAAAGACGATTTAATAGAAGATGAACTTGGAAAGGTCAAGTGAACTCCACATGGTTGCACAGCTTAGAAGAACCATAAGGGGATTCAGACCTAAGCCGGGCTCCCAAGCACCTGCTGGTTAGGGAATGCTTTGATTTCTCTGACAAACGTCTAATAGAAAGAGACAGAAAAAAAAATCAACAGAAGGAAGTGTAGATTTGCCACTTGGACATTTTTTGGCTGAATTATAGTTTAACTTTAAAAATATTTTAGATTAGTTTACTTTATGTGGATGTGTGTTTTGGCTGTATGTATGTCTGAGCACCGCATTTGAGCCTGGTGCCTAGAACACTTGAACATTTGAGCCTGGACACTAGAAGAAAGAGTTGATTCCCTGGGACTAGAGATACAGGTCATTGTGAACTGCCATGTGGATTCCAAGAAAGGAACCCTGGTTCTCTGGAAGAGAATGAGTGCTCTTAACCACAGAGTCAACTCTCCATCCTCTGCACTGAAGTTTAAACTCAGCTTCACCAGTTACCAGCAGTAGGTGATGATGAGGTACACTTTATGCACGTGGGTTGAGATTTTGATGGATTTTTTTTATAGTTAAAAAACCCTCAAATATATTTTTAGCTATAATGTTTTATATATGTGTTTATAAACACACACATTAAATATGTTGTGTGTGGCATGTTTGTGTAGTTGCATGTATGTACATGCATATGTGGAGGCCGGAAGTCAGCGTCAGATGGTGTTTTTCAGGCAGTGTCTACTAGTTTTTTGAGACAGGGTCTGTCTCTAGCCTGGGACTCACCAGATAGGCTCGTCTTGTCTGACAGCCTCTCCAGGGCGAGAATTTTGAGTGTCCATGCCGTTTCTTTTAGGTGGGTTCTGGGGATCATTTCACTAATAGAACTATCTCCCCTAGACCCACATCTCTATTTTTTTTATTTCACTGCCAAACATTACCAATTACCTACTTCTTTGCTAATTGTAATATACTTACTTCTGTACTATATAAAAATTTTATGAGATGAATTGATTTTTCTCTTTAACAGGTTGGAGAGGAAAGGAAATTTATTATTGTCCTTTCAAGGATAAAAAGAAAATATAACTGATATGCTGCTGTGTGATTACTGAACATAGTATTTGTGATTCCTTTCTTTTTTTTTTCTTATTTTGATTTTCATTTTGACTGTCATATGATCTTATAAGAGCCAATAGAGTTTACATTAGATTTTACATTTACAATGTCAGTTCCAAATTTTTTACACACCCTTGTGAACACCCTTTAGTCTTCAAATGTTTTTGGTAGCATGCAGAGAAGGATGATACATGAATGGTAGTTATCAACTTACATATGTGGCATGATATTAGTGTCAGTAATTGAAAACATCCACTTTTAAATTTATAATATTTTTACATTTTACATACCAACCACAGATCCCCCTCTCATACTTCCTCCCATCCCTCCCAATATCCTCCTCCAAAAGGGTAAGGTCTTTCATGGGGAGTCAGCAAAGCCTGGTACATTCAGTTGAGGCAGGACCAAGCATCAAGGGTGAGCAGGCATCTGACCATAGGTAATGTGCCCCAGAAAGCCAGCTCATGCACCAGGGATAGATCCTGATCTGACTGCCAGGGGCCCCTTAAACAGACCAAGCTACACAAGTGTTTCTCATACACAGAGGGCCTAGTCCGGTCCCATGCAGGCTCCACAGCTGTTGGTCTAAAGTTCATGAATTGAACCCCTCCTCCCCTTGCTCAGAGAATCCCTCTTCCCTCTCTTCGACTGGACTACCAGAGCCCAGCCTGGTGCTTAGCTGTGGATCTCTGTATCTGTTTCCATCAGTTACTGGATGAAGGCTCTATGATGACAGTTAGGGTGTTCACCAATCTGATTACAGGGGAAGGCCAGTTCAGGCACCCTCTCTGCTACTACAAGTAGTCTAATCCGAGGTCATCCTTGTGGGTTCCTGCGAATTTTCCTAGCTCCAGGTTTCTCCCTTACCCCATAATGTCTTTCTCTATCAAGATATCTCTTTCACTGCTCTCCTACTTCGTCCCTCCCCCAGCTTGACCATGCAGCTCCCTCATGTTCTCATTCCCCATTCACTCCCCTCTATTGTTCCCCCCCCCCAGTTTACTCATGGGGATCTCATCTATTTCTTCTTCCCAGGGTGATCCATGTGTCCCTCTTAGAGTTCTCCTTATTTCCTCGCGTCTCTGGAGCTGTAGGTTGTAGTCTGGTTATACTTTGCTTTACATCTAGTATCTACTTATAAGTGAGAACATATCATGTTTGTCTTTCTGAGTTTGAATTACCTCACTCAGGATGATATTTTCTAGTTCCATCCACTTGCCTGCAAATTTCATGATGCCATTGTTTTTTACAGCTGAGTAGTACTGGCATAACTGGGTGTCAACATGTAGAAGATTGCAAATAGATCCATATCTATCGCCATGCACAAAACTCAAGTCCAAGTGGATCAAAGACTTCAACATAAATCCAGCTAACGGAACCTGATAGAAGAATAAGGAGGAAGTAGCTTAGAACCCATTGACACAGGAAATCACTTCCTAACCATAACACCAGTGGCACAGACACTGAGAACAATAATTAATAAATGGGACCTCCTGAAGCTGAGAAGCTTCTGTAAGGCGAAGAACATGATAAATAAGGCAAAAAGACAGCATACAGAATGGGAAAAGATCTTCACCAACCCCACATCTGACAGAGAGCTGATCTCCAAAATACATAAACAACTCAAGAAACTAGCCATCAAAATACCAAACAATTCAATAAAAAAAAAATGGGCTACAGAGCTAAAAAGAAAATTATCAACAGAAGAATCTCAAATGGCTGAAAGAAATTTAAGGAATTGCTCAATATCCTTAGACATCAGGGAAATGCAAATCAGAATAACTCTAAGATACCATCTTACACCTGTCAGAATGGCTAAGATCAAAAACACTGATGGCAGCTTATGTTGGAGAGCATGTGGAGCAAGGGAAACACTCCTCCACTGTTGGTGGGAGTACAAACTTATACAGCCACTTTGGAAATCAGTATGGAACTTCTCAGAAAATTTGGAATCAATCTACTTCAAGACCTAAGGATATCACTCTTGGCCACATATCTAAGGAATACTCAATCATACCACAAGGATATTTGCTCAACTATGTTCATAGCAGCTTTATTCGTTATAGCCAGAACCTGGAAACAACCTAGATGCCCCTCAACCGAAGAATGGATAAAGAAAATGTGCTATATATACACAATGGAGTATTACTCAGCAATTATTTTCTTAATTATTTAAATGAAGTGGGCCTCTATTTCTGAGCAATGTTAAGACTGGTCCCTGAAAAGTCTAAGCTTTATATTCAGAAAGTCCACCTTCAAATCTTACAGACAAGAGCACAGAGAGAGATTCAGTTAGAATAAATTTAAGTGCTTGCTTATGGATCAAACTAACAAGCTGTGACATAGATTTTTGTTTCCTTCTGTAGACCTTTTTGTTTTCTTCTGAAAAATATGGTGTCATAATTACCGAGAAAGCCAAGGTGGAATTTCTGACTTCTTGGTGATCTGCCACATAACACAGAGCTTGCTCATCTTCAGTTCTTTCCTTCAGCACCGTCCTGGACTGGCAGGAGTGGCCTGGGTGAATAAGACTCAGGTGAACAAACAATGCTAGGAGGCATTAACAGTCTCTTTGTCTCATGGCTATACTCACCACTGCAGGTCTTCCCCTAGAAGGGTGGGCCTAGGAAGATGCCCACTCTTGTCCTTGGAGGAGGCTTGACACCATTAGGCAGGGAAATTTGGGCTCCTGCGTACCTTGAGTGGCCTAGGATAGAGTGGCATGCTGTATTCCTGAGTATACAGCTTGGATCCGGAGGGAGGGGGGTTTTCAGTGAGAATTAAGGCTGGAGTGGGGTGCTCTAAAGCTGGAGTTCAAGGCATGGGCCACATTTGGCCTGATCTAGGAGGGGCACTGCTTCTGTTTTGCATGGCTGTGGTGTCTCTGGTCAGTCACACTGTCAGGAAATAAAGTCTGTTAGGATACTGTTAGGAGAGGAAAAGTTAGGTAGGATTTTTTTCCTACCAAATGCTAATGCTGGTTGAGAATACCTCTCTTTTGTGAAGCTTCTGGAAGGCTTGCCAGCAGGTCTTGTAACCCATCACTGTTCCCCATGCCATGGCTTTTTCTTAGCCTGGGACTCACCTACTTGTTGCTTACCAAACTGTAAAATTGAATTCTTTGCCTGAATTACTTATTCACCCTCCCACCCCCAAACTTTCCTGCCTTGGTGATTGTAGTGTTTCGGTCATTAGTCTGGACTTCAAATTGATATTTACTGTTTAATCTCCATTCTTTGGGGATTATAGACATTGCTGAGGATATCTGTAGATTCACGATTTTATGAAAATCATGGCGTTGAGGGAAGATATTCTTTCTTCATTCTGATAAGTTGCAAGTTTTATTTGTCATCACTGAAAAAGAATTTTACCATTGCTACAAAAGGCTGCCATAAGATGACAAGTTAGGGAAGGTATATTACAGTCCCTTTACTATGTGATATTTCTTGAAAAATATTACCTATAAGTTTTAAAAATGTAACTTAATTTTCCAGTTAAATAATAGTTATTTATTTCATTGCTAAAGAGGAATACATTCTTATGGGCTTAGATTTCAAATGTAATTTTGAGACCAAAAAAAAAAAAATCGATGTATAATGTATTTTCGTGGGCAAGGTAACTCGAAGACGGTTTAAAAACAAACTTGAAAATATTTGCTTATGCAGCACAGGCTTTTTAAAAGTTATTTTTAAAGGCTGAGGAATTCAGGCACCTGTTGTCTTGCCAGCTGTTGGGAGTGTTAAAAATGGCTACCACTCTTCGGCCTGCGACTTCGTTTTGCACCTGCTGCTACTTGAGTTATGGGCCTTTCACACATGGTAATTTAATAAGGTTAGGTCCCATGACAGTGTGCTGAAGCTGTCCCGTGGGGAGGGTTAAAGCAGTTTCATAAAATCTTGAGAGGAAAGCACTATACATAAAGCTTGAAAGTAACAATTTAGTACCACTCAGACACCATGCTTTTCTGGCTGAAAAAGGTTTTAAAGAAATGGGCGTGATGGGAATGGAGTCGCAGACCGTAAAAGAAAAATGAGCCCTTTATGGTGAGACTACATGTAGCCGCCCTTTTCTCTACATGGTGACCTTTATACTTTTGAAAACATTCTTTAGGTTTTTTTTTTTTTTTTTGGTTTTTCGAAACAGGGTTTCTCTGTGTAGCTTTGTGCCTTTCCTGGAACTCACTCTGTAGACCAGGCTGGCCTCGAACTCACAGAGATCTGCTTACCTCTGTCTCCCAAGTGCTGGGATTAAAGGCGTGCGCCACCACTGCCCGACTGGTTTTTGGTTTTTTGAGAGATGGTTTTTTTGTGTAGCCTCGGCTGTCCTGGATCTCACTATATAGACCAAGCGAGCCTCGAACTCAGAGTTCCACCTGCTTCTGCCTCCCAAGTGCTAGGATTAAATCCATGCACTACCACACATTTTAAAAAAATGACAATTCCATATGTGGACCTTGTGAATTAAAAAATCTATTTTAATTGTCTCATGTCATAATTAAAAGTAAATGCGTATTGAGAGCCTCACAGTTCAATATGGTAGTCATGAGCCACATGTAGCCATTAAATTAAAATCTTGAATAAGTTAAAGTGAAGCATAATTAAAAATTTAATTAACTCATCTCACTAGGCACATTTCACATTCTCAGTGGCACTGGTGTGTGGTCCCCATAAAGGAAAGTACAGATGCAGCCTTCAATTCTCCGAGATATGCACTCTGTGGTGTTTCCAATTCTTGGTTTAAGGTAAACGTAGCTTAAAGGTCACGGGGTCATAGTTCGTTTTTCTTAAACATGTGGTTGCAGCGTCCCAACTTAGCCACAAAAGCACAAGTTAGTGACTAGAATACAAGTGACTTTTGCCAGACAGAAGAAGTTTGTTGTCCTGAAGTTGTTAACATCCCCTCTCAAGAGAGTATACCTAAACCAGTACTTCTGGGAGAATTTGTAATCCTCCTTGTGATGGTTATCTTTTCAGGGACGTGGGGACATCTACACAGCACTAACACTCCCTCCTTCCGGGGTCTGCTGTGGAAAGGTATACATGATACACGGAGGTGATAAAGCTTATTCTGTAAACTTTTCCATTTAGGTTTTGTGCTTCTTTGATGTTTAGTAAAGGGCTAAGCTGAGATGTGGGCACATGTGCACAGAAAGCAGAACAGGTCATATTGGGAGAGGCATAACAATGAACAGAATCCCAAGATGAGCAATGAGCCCTTCATCTCGGGAGCTTTTTTTTTTTTTTTTTTTTTTTTTTTTTAGCAACAGCTAAAAGGTCACACTGGATTTTATTTTTGAAGTCATCAGAGAGAAAAGTCAAAGTCTTCTACAGTTCTCTAATAGGCTGATTGCTACTACAAAGGAAGTAGATCAAGTCATAAATAATGATTAATATAAATTTGAAGGACCCAATTTTACCTTAAATTGCCTAGTCTGTTAAAATGTCCCAGCTCCTGTCTGAATTTCCTCGTCCTCTTATTTAACTTTTAAAATAATACATAACTTTATTATTCAATCTGTTATTGCTGTAGATTGTGATGACTTTAATTTTTTCCTGTTTGAATTTATTATCTATTCACCTGATTATTTTTATTTGTGTGTATGTGTGGGGACCGGGGCATGGCATGCATTCTGTGATCTGAGGACAAGTGTGGGAATCTGTTCTCTTCCACCGTGTGCATCCCAGCGATACAATGAAGGTCTTCTAGCTTGGTGGCACTTGACTTTACCCACAAAGCTGTCTCATCAGGCCCTGCAGTGGTATTTTTAAAGTAAATTTGTAACTCATCAATTTTTTTTTTATAATTTACCACAAGAATTGAATTCTTAAAAACTATTTTCATAAAGCAAAAAAGTAAGACACAACACAACTTGAGTATTCCAGACTGACCAAGTTTATTGATGTAGTGTTTTAAGAATGTTGTGGACCCAAGTAGATGATAAAGGGATGCTTGGACTGGATATCAATATTTATTCATCTCCCCTCTAACAGTGGATGCCTGAGATGTGTGTTTTGAAAAGCTCAAGGCTTATAAAAACTGAGGGAATCCTTCAGTCTAGAATGGTCTAGATTGCTTTGATCTTCTGGGTAGTGGTAAGAAGATATGGACAGTTAGCCGTGGGTCTTCTTGAACTGACATTCTGGCCAGTCTTTCCAAACACTGTGTTCTGTAGGGGAAACAGAAGCAAGTTAGATGTTGATGGCATCTCTTTGGAAAGAGCACTCTGATGGAAACCATGAGCCAACACTCTCAAGGCAAGTCACATCTTTGCTTCAAGAGCCTGGTTGCTGGCACTTGAATCTCAGCTACTAAAACGTAGTTTGTTAGAGCAGTATTTGTTAAAATCTATTGTTATTATTCAAAGAACTTAAGACAGTGTTTTCAGTAGTGTTACATGCCAACTAAATTAACTAGTCTCTGGTTAGTGGAATTTCTATTGTCTAATCGTAGTATAGTTTAAAAGGCAGGGTTTATAGACAGAGGCAAAAGAGTTTTGCTTGTACACTCACATGAATATGTTGCATCTATTGTATCAAGAGGATGGCATATTCTGGTTAATATAAACAACTTGCAATTAGGAGGCAATACTAATTATATCTAAAGCATATGCAGTGAAGCTGTTATTTCTTTAAACAAAATATCACCCAAGCCTTAATATTATAGAGAGGGTAGGTGTATACCTTGAAAACTCCATTTACACAGACATGATGTGCTTGACAAAAGCTGTGGGACAATATATACAGTTAAGAGTTAGAAAAGTCAAACTGGATTAAAAAGAAGTTGAGATTTGACTTTATTTTGCAGATGACTGTCTATTTGTCTCAATGATATTATTAGAGGTTATTCTACATAATGTATTTATAACAACCAAATAGGAATTATTTATGGGTAAAAGGTACATTCTAGCAAAGACTGATTGACTTGGCTGGATGCCTTTATTTTCTTCTCTTCCCTTCCCCCCTCCTTTCCTGTCCTCTTTTTCGTTTATTTTTCCTTATGCTTTTTCTAAATTTAGAACATGGTAAATTTATATTTTCATCAAAGCTATTTATATAGATTTATTGAAATGTGGCTGGTCTTTGGCGAGATAAAGTATATTGGGGATATTGTAAATTTCAAATGATATTACACAGCTTTATTTTCAATATTTACTTTGAGTATGTATTGCTTTCATACCCTCTGTGTGACATTGTTGTCTGGCAGCTGGAAATAAACAGCTGGCTACTATGGAGTGGCATTCTCCTCTCTCCCTCCCCCACTTCTGTGTGTGTCTCAGTCTCCCCCCTTGTGTGTCTATCTGTCCATGTGTAAATGATTTGACATCTCTTTGACATCCAGTTTCTTGATTCTCATGGTTTTTGTGCTAGTAAATGACTTCAAAATCTATTCAACTCTGGTGTTGCAATACACTTAATTCTAGTTTTAGCATTGTCTATCCTTCAGGGATATCATGGAAAAGTTAAGAGAAAACATAAGGAAACATAGGTTAAACTGTAAGACTGCATGGGATTTCCAAAAAACACTGGAATTAATTCTGCATATCTGTTTGGGGCCTTATACAAATATCTCAGAATTAGGCCATTTACTTATAATAAATAAAATGCATCAATAAAGAAAGGGAAAATAAGTTAACATTGAAAAGGAATCTATCACTGGGCAGTGATGGTGCATGCCCTTAATCCCAGCACTTGGGAGGCAGAAGCAGGAGGATCTCTGTGAGTTTGAGGCCAGCCTGGTCTACAGAGCAAGTTCCATGACAGCCAAGGCTACACAGAGAAACCCTGTCATGAAACAAAACAAAAGAAAACAAAAGAAAAAAAAACCAAACAAACCTAAAAAAAAAGACAAAACCAAAAACAAACAAACAAACAAAAATTGAAAGAAAGAAATGAAAAATAATAAATCTATCTTCAATGAGGTAAGAGCTGCTGAAGCGGAAGGTGCAGGCTGGCTGTACCTTCATAGTTGATACAGCCGTTGGAGTCTTCCTGGCCTGCCAGCAATGTTTCCACTTCTTCCTCCTTCATCTTCTCACCTGGTGAAACAAAACACTCCTAGTTTTAGAAATAGGATGACAGAATATTTTCAGATTCCCACTATAAGGGATCAGCAGCCATGGGCTCTTGAAACCCTGAGTGAACTCTTGGAGGATGAACGCTTGTCTCTTCTTAGTTCCCTACCCTTGAGCTGATTTTGGATGGATGGATGAAATAATCATTATCCCTCATGCCCCATCTATAGCCTGAGGGAAGCACAGTGTTTTACTTATTCATGTCCAATACTCTGTGTTCTTGCTTCACCCCCAAACAGACTCACTGTCCCAGAGGCCAAGGGAAGAAGTCATAGACTTTCAACTACTATTTTTTTATTTTTCTTTTGGAGTCTTTCCCCTGACTATTTTGATTATGACATGACTTTCCTGCCATGGTCTTCCCTGTGTATAACTCCCCTGTTAAGCCCATGGAAATGCTTGCCCTTACCCAGAGTGGCAAGGACGTGGCGGAGTTCAGCACCCATCACGGTGCCATTGCCCTCCTTGTCAAAGACACGCAGACCCTCAACAAAATCTTCATAGCCTCCCTGGTCCTTGTTGTTGGAGATTGCTTGCATCATGGGCAGAAATTGTTCAAACTCAATTTTCTTAGCATTCATCTCTGGAAGAAATTTGCCGTTTACAGAGTTAGTAGTCACCGTAAGATACCACCCTTGAGTCACAAACCAAATACAAATGTTCATAAAAATCTTCACACAACTTAAATTTCAGTTGATAAACTACTAAACTGATAAAAAAATATAGTAACAGACAATAGTATGAGTTCTATGGTCCCAGTGCTAAGCTTTATCCCCAGCTCAGTCTAACTACGCAGCAGTGAGCAACTTTGCTAACTGCTTTATTTTTATTCATTGTTAATTTTTAAAGACAGGATCTCACTCATCCCTGTGTGGCCTCCGACTTGCCATGGAGGATGACGTCAAACTCCTGAGCCTTCTCTATCTCGGCTTTGAAAATGCCGAGATTAAAGGTATGCCCCGCCCCCCAATGTGGTTTGACTTTCCTCTCTTTAAATTATTTTACATGTATGTATGTATGTATGTGCGCCACACATTTGAAGGTAAGGAGGGTGTTGGACCCCTTGGAACTAGAGGCACTGGTTGTGTCACTTGATGTGGGTGCTGGGGACCTGACCCGGCTCCCCTGCAAGAGCAGTAAATGCCTTTAACTGCTGAGTCCTCTCTTCGGCCCTTTGGCTCAACTCTTCCAACCTCTTTGCGCACTACATTCTCAGTTTTAAAATAGAAGTACTCTATAGCGTTAATGTGAGATTTTTAATGAACCCAATGCATGAAAAGCTTGTTAAAGTGTTTGGACAAATTGATTACTTAATACATTTTATTAGTACTATGATTTACTATATTCCATAAGTACCAGGGAAACAATATAAAAATTTCCATAATAACATAAACACAGTGAAATGTCACTGAACTTTGACTCCATATGGCCCCTATGCCTGAGTCTTTGTAGAGTCTTCAATTTCTTTAAATTCGAAGTAATTTTAAAAAGAGGCTCACAAGGAAAGAGTGTGTGTCAAATAGTGTGTGACATTCTGACTCCTTTCTAATTCCAGGCTAGAGATGCTAGGATGTTCTTCAAAATCTCTGATGAGATAAAACTTATTCACAAAAAAGTGTAAAATAAACTACCCATACGTGTGTGTGTGTGTGTGTGTGTGTGTGTGTGTGTGTGTGTACATACACACATATATACTTTCATCTATACATATCTATATATGTATATAGATGACATTATATAATCCCCAAGTAAAAATTTCCCTCGTCTTTTATAGAAGAAAATCTGACACACTGGGCAATATTAGAAAGATCACATTTGGGTGTTGAGTAAATGAGGACTTACCTAATAATTCTGTTAAAGAGGGATGATTCTAAGTGAGACATTGTCATGTTAAAATAGAAAATACTCATTAAGATGTAACCCTGCCTATTTAATTAAGATAGCTGAGTTCCTTTAAAGTGGTCATTGTACATTGCCAAAGTGCATTGATTAAGGTCAGTAGATGTGTCTGAGTGGCTTCAGAACACTGTAACTTTATGTTCATGGCTGTTTATCAAAAAAGAGGTGTTCTCTAGAAGGATGTCATTATGATTATCCCTGGCTTTATACAAAGTGTATTATATTTTCGCTATATTCAACGTCTTTGTTAAAATTTTGTTTTATGAGCCAAGGATCAGAAAGTCTGCTGTGAGATTGTGTCTCCTAGGAAAGACATGGGGAAGATGCATCTATAACTTCAACAGTATGGCTACCTGAACAGAACCCGAAGAAGGGCAAGAATAGACATGACAACATGGATGCAGTGAATCTTAGACCCCACTTCTAAACAAAGAACTACAGGCAAATGAGGAAACCTGAGAGAGGAAGATTTCACCTTTCCCAGGGATGAGCCCCCTAATTACTCAAAACCAAGTGGTCTGCCCTGATATCATACAAGCAACACTGAACAGACCCAAAGGGTTGTATGTATGTGTTTATATTTATGCACCTATATAAGAATAACAGTAAAAAGAATAGAGTCTGTGAATGTGAGAGGGAGTGAGGGGAAGCATGGGGAGGTTTGGAAGGGAGGGGACAGAGGAAAGCTCACTCAGTATACTGGCTCCACGAGGAAAGGAGGGAGGTGATGCAATTATATTGTAGTTAAAGTTAAACTACTTTTTAAAATGTACTTTTGCCTTTGAAGGTATGGACTCTGGAAAAGGGATTGTGCTCATCTATGCCTTACCTCATTAGCCCTGGACTTAGATATGATGCTGAGCACGATGGTTTCATCATTCCATCCCATTTCTCTCCTCTAGTGTGCTGTTTTCATCACACTTACAGGTCCTCAATGAAAGGTAGCTCCTTTTTTTATTTACAAAAGCTGAGGCTTCCCAGGGATGAGAGGCAAGGCTGCCACCCTCAGGAGCAAACTGAGTTTATTGTGTGGGAGCCTCTTCCCAATTTTCACTGATCTTCGAGAAACCTACCTTCATTGCTCGGGTTCCCCAGAACCTTCTTGACCTCTGCATTGGTGGGGTTTGTGCCCAGAGCCCGGAGGACATCTCCCACTTGACTTAAGGTGATCTTGCTTTCTCCTGTTCTGTCAAACAGGAGAAACGCCTCCTTGAATTCTGCAAGAAGCACAATACGTTCAGGCCCTGGTGGGTACTGGCTTTTTATTTTCTGGAATCTTCTAATTAACCCCAGGTCCTTCAAGGGTTCAGTTCAAACTCTTCTCTGTTTTTATAATTTCTTCCAACCACTGAAGTTATCTCCCCCTATTAAACAATCACCGGCCAACCCTTTTGGTGTTTCTGTGGGGAATTGTTTTAAAGCAGCATTTCTAGTTTTAAGCCACGTTATTACTAATGTGGAATTAATTTTAATTATGGAAATTGGAGCTCCCAGTGGTAGTGATTCATATTTCTTTCATCTGTGTAGGAAGCAAGAGCTACTTAAAATATTCTGATGCCCTGAGAAAGCTTAAGTGTCTCCAAATAGTCCTTCAATTAATTGGCAATGTTAGTAAAATTTCAAGAAAGCAAATTTCCAGCTGGGGCTATTTTATGTGAGTTTAACTCAAACTTCTTAAGTTTGTAGAAACATCTTCTTTTGGAACACGAATTTTGTGATATCCCAGTGCCTTTTAATCTAAGATTACACTGGGTGCCATGTACACAATTAGCTATAGTTCATGTTCCCATTCTTATTTAAATCCTATGCAATCTCACCATAATCTGCCCTAACCTGGAAGAAAAATACTTATGCCTTGTGGTTTCATGAGTCACATACTATTTTTTATCTTTCTAAAGGTCACGTGGAACTGGACTCCTCTCGCGACTGGCTTCAGACACCAGGCACAGTGCTCTGAGGACTTGCCGTCACCCAGCTCAGATGCTGGTGTAGAAATGGGACTTTTATGACTGTAATGGAATCTCTCTGACATTATCCTTTGGTAACTTAAAGGCAGAGGCCAGAGAACTAATTCTTTTAATCCTGAACTTTTAGCCCAAGGTTTAGTTCTTCTCTTCCTGGTTCCAGAACAGACTGGAGACCTCCTTCCTTGACTGGCTATAGTAACCGCATTTTATTATAATCTCACCATGCCCCTTTGTTTATGTATTGTTTGTGGTTTTGGCTGAACCTCAAGAACACAGTGGAGTTGTCTTCACAGACAACAGTGCAGGCAAAGCCTAGCAGGTTTTCCTATTTGTCCTTTAAGAATGTATCAGCTGACCTTTTGCCCAGAACCACACCATTTCCAAAATATCTGGTGATGAAATTATTCTCCAACTGCCCTATAATGGTGATTTTGAACACTTACATGTGGCTGGTGAGCGTGAAGATACAGACTTTAACATTGATAATTTAAAAATTAATTAATGCTTAAGTAGCCATATGTAGCTGATGGTCATGCTAAGAAACAGCCTGAGTCCTAAACCTTCGAAATGCTGTAGTTTTCTGTACTTTCCCCCCCTTCCCTTCAATCCAAATAGAATGGAACGAACAACAATCTTCATTCATTAAGCAAGGACACAAATTCAAGTGGTTTTGATTTATGCTGAAGGCACAGAATTCCCACTTAGTTTAAATAGTTTACATCTGTTTTTCTGACACAAAGAAAAAAAAAACCAGGCCAATGTATCAATGTTTATTCAATTCTGTGGCTAAAACCTGTTTTCAATACTGGATGATGGGTCTCACCCTCAACAATAAGTACATTTGTCTCAGCAAGAGTTTTTGAATCTTTCATTGTTTGGTCCAGTGATAGTTTAGCAGCCATGGTGATATTGTAAGTCAAGAACTGTAGAGGACCGGGAGGCCAGGGTTAATGATGTAGCTGCATCATTCGTTAACAGTATATTTAAACAAATTAGAATCATTATTTCCTTTAAGACAAATCCTTCATAGTATAACTTTAAATAATCTTGAATTAAAAGTATCCAATCGTCTAAACTGTCTACATGAGGCCAATAACCATGATGTTGATATCAGTGAGTTTGTACTACAGCAGATAACCTTTTGTTTTAAACTGATACCCACTCAACATTCATAACAAACATGATCCTGAAAGAGACTGAACAATATGGAAGGCTTTAGGTAGAGAACAGTTACTAACCACCCATAATTACTTGTATCTTATATATTGCAATATACTATACATTATTATGGCCGATCGCCTAACATATAACATCACAAAACTAACCTGTTTCTGTCTCTCTTTTCTACAAATGAACTTTATTTAGTTTGTCCATATACTGTGATGATTTCATCCCATTAAAATTTTCTCCCTATACTTCCTAACCCAAAAATTGAGCTTGTTTGGGAAATTGGGCTCTTTTGAATCCAAAGACACAAAGGGAAAAAAATTAAAGTTTTAGGGAAGCTATCCAGGGTCTCTTCAATTTTAAAAAATGTTTGAGACTCATTGATAGTATCTGTTCATGAGAAAACTGTCTAGTCCGTTTGAATTCACCTAAGATCATGATACTCTTACTAATTCTTTGATCATTGAGGAAGAAAGATGTATCATCTCTGCAGTTGTGTGTCTCATATCCCTTAATGAAGTGCTGGACTAGGATCCTTCTCTGTCTGTGAATTCACTGCTAATCCACAATGCCATGTTTCCACAGAAACTAGGCAGGTTTGACCATCAGGACAGCTTTTATTGAACACTCCAGACCTACCAAATCTCTTTCTAGGGTTTTGATGAGTAAATTAGTTTTCTAAAACCTATATCCTTTGTGGCTGTGTCATATATAATCTTTCCTATGTATCAAGTTCATCTTATTTAGAAATCAGTGGCTATATAGGCTTATATTCTATTTCTTATTTCCTTAGATCTTTGATCACTAACTATAAGCAAGGGTTTCAGTTATACAGGTTTATATTTAGAGTGAGTGAAAGCAATTTATATTTAGAGGAACACCACCAGTGTGGATAATTAGGCAGCACTTAGCTCATCCCAAGGGAGTTGGTTTTCTCACTCGCCATCTCTATGAGTCTGCACATATGAACAGCTACAGCTCTTAACTTACCATCCTGCTGCTCCTTAGAGAACTCGATCTGTTAGAAAGAAATTAATCATAAAATATGTTTTAACCAGAAAAGAGCGTCCTGATTTATAAGTGCGTCCAGCTCATTCCCTGAGTGCTCTTCAAAGTGAGCTCCAGAAGTCAGCCCAGTTTTCTGAGCTCAGGCATGGCATGGACACGAACAGTCTGAGCCACAAAGGAGCATGCTGTGGAGTTAAGTGACATTTCGAGACAGGCAGAGTTCTGCCTTCGGTAGAGAAGCTCAAATCACTTACCGGCAATCTGGTCAGCACTGAAGGACTGCATGGCAAGAGAGAGAGAGAGAAAGAAAGAACTTTCAAATGCATTGACAGAGTGAATGCTCTCTGCTCTGAGACCTTTAGGAAACCATGTAGGGGTCTCAGCACAGGAAGGGTGTGTGAGGGCAATTTTGAACCTAGGAGCGTAAAATCTACTGCAAAAGATAATTAGGAAATCTTTTCTCAATGTCTTAATGATGTAAAGATACTAAAAATGCTAAATTGAACACTTTCTAGAATGCCCTAGTGGTCTATATGTAGCATACATCTGATAAGGTACACATTTAAAACTGCAAATAAAATGGTATATAAAAAAAAACCACCTTAGGTCCCTCTGTTTAATTAACACATTTTTGTACTAGTATATGAAATTGAAGAAATCAGATGCAATTTGCTTAATTTTAGCTATCAGTTATCATTGAATTCTATTTTTAAAGCATACTATTTTACTATAGTTGCACTTTTTTTTCCCTTCTAAATTTAGATGAATCTTACGTGAAATAGCAAAAGCTGGTGAAGGACTGCTCTGGGGAAGAAGATACATTTTCCCCCCAATCTGGTGCAATAGTTGGAAGTAATTTCTTCTATCTTCATCATAGATCATAGATCGAAACCAGTATTAGGTTCCCAAATCCTTATACTAAGCAGGTTCTCCCCTCCATTCTATTCCTTGTCTGCCTGTCTTCTCAGTAAGCTCCTGTTGCCCAACGGTATCCTTGTATAAGGACGTATCGTTTTCTCGTAGAACCCACCATGATGGAGTTCTGGGCTGCAACACAGCAGGGCGGCTGAAGAGTAAGCTGAAGGCAGCTCCGATCCCTGAGTGGAGTCTTCCTTCTCAGTGGCTTCCTTTTATTTCTGGTCCACCTGACCTCATATCTAGCATCGGATTTCACAGGACAGTTGCCACTCTTCCTGGAGGAGTTCTTTAGCTTTCTTAGGGCAAAGAGAGAGAGGGACACGTACCCTCGGGCTATTTATAGGAACCCGGGATCTACAAGTGAACAGCCCTAGTGAGACTGAAGCCTGTCAGTACTTTTATGGTCTTTGCCTCTGAGATGTTCCCTGCCATGTCTTCCTTTAAGACGTTTCTTCTGTGCTCATGGAAAACTCAGGATTCCTCCAGGGCTCGGGCTTCTGTTGGATAATTATGGACCTTGCAAGTGTCTAGTCAGCAAGTGTGGAACGTCTTAGATGAAACTGGATTGAGGTTTCAAATAGAAAGAACACTCTCCAAAACCTCTATCTCTTATGGTAAAATTCTGAGGACTTGAAAAGGCATTGTGTGCTCTGTATAGTTCTTCGGATTCTTCAGGATACATCCACATGGCAATCTGGTCAGGGTCTCAAGTATCCATTAAAGATTATGCTTTTGCAAGCAATATTCTCAGGAGAATAATCTAAGCAAGAAGTAGCTTGGGGTTCCACTTCCTGCCTCTTTTCGTCTCTGATATTAGATTTGGGTATGTCCTACCTTCCCTGTTTTCTTTACTATTGAGACTATTTATGTATTTTTATTTTCTGAAATTCTTAGCAAGCAAGAAAACTGACACATCAATTTTTTGTTTGTTTGTTGCTAAGTTCTTACTAAAACCAAGCTGCCTTGTTCAATGTTTTGGGGCTCAGTCTGCAGACCAAGAGTAAAATAAACTAAAGTTATTTAGGCTCATGCAATGCAAAATAGCACTTAGAGATTTTAAAGTTGTTTAAGGGACTTGGCCAGCAATGTGCTTTTACAGCAGCTTCTTTGAAAACAGGGAATGCTGGGATGACTTTGGGGAGGTGACCACTTCAGAGTGTTCGCTGGAGTTCAGACCCAATGGTTTTTATTCTCTACACATTTCAAGTAGCTCAAAGAAATGAACTAGGTGTAAGATGAATTGTGACTTCTACAACTGTCCCTAAGGAAGCTATCCATAAAAATCATGAAGTGTGTCACTGAGAAGATGGATATTTTGAACATACCCTCTTACTATTCCAGAAGAAATAAATAGCTAAATATATACCTCTTCTTCAAAATACATAATTATGTGCTTATATGAAAATATCATGATGATACTCTTTGTTCTGTGTAATTATTAGATATTAATAATAATATTTATTAGATGGTAATAAAAATAATTATTAGATGCCAATAAAAGTATTAAAAAATAGATATCACTTTCAGCCCAAAGTTTACAAGTTGTGAAAAAAAATCTTACAGGATCTTGAGTGTCCATATGAAGAATGATAATTTTTAAGTTAGCAGTACCTGGGTAAACAGATCTTTATAAAGAAACTGATATTTTAAAAGGTTATTGGGGAATGATAGTTAACAGAGAAATTAAACATGCTTTGAATAATTAAAAGTAAAATGAAGGAAAGTATTAAAATTGGAAATGTATAATCTTTAATAATTGTGTAACTTAGAATCTCATGATTTTCGGTGTCTAAGTTAAAGTTCTTATAGAACATACTTTTTAATCCTCTTTCTTGATTTTGTAATTGTATTTATGTATTTGTCCCATTAAATTTGATGTAATTATATTTATGTATTTGTGCCATTAAAATTGAAATTTCTACCTATTATTATTGAGAATAGTATATAACTTTAGTGAAGCTAGTAACTATAAATATTACATTGAAGTTGCCTAATTGCCCATAATGATAATTTTCACATTTCACTTTTTTTCAGGTAGAAAAATGTGGCATTGCATACATATGAAACCTGATCAATTTTCATAAAAGCTTGTGAATAAACTGGAAAGTCAGCACAAAACTTGAATTTATGTTGTGAACAAGCTATTCTTAACCACATAGATATCATATAAAGGTTTGTCGTTACTATTAAAATAGAAGCTTTAGGGTGGTAAGAAACTATTAAATTATTCCATCCTAGTTTTTCTCCGTATCTTTATCATGTCCACAAAACAAAGTCTAGATTTTTTTTAACCTACTGAAAATCAAAATATAAGCTTAAACAAATCAATTGACACAAGAAAGAATAAACTATAGCTAAGTCTACAGACTCTTAGATCTAGGTTATGTGCTCAAGAGTAAATGGAAAATGCAACCCTGCCTGTCCTTTGTTAGGATGGTATGCTCCCTCTTGCCTCTCCTCCTTGTTACAATAGGAACACCATTAGCTGTTTGAGCAAATGCTTGATCTGATCACATAGCCATTTGGTTTGGACCTCAGTTTGAGAGTCCATCATCTGGTGTGTTTCAAAGGTTGGGTGAGTTTAAGTGTTTTCTGTCTGGCATGCAACCCACTGTCCTCTCCTCTTTTCATATGAAGCATTCTTCCAGCCTTCATAAGAATTCTTCTTCTTCTTCTTCTTCTTCTTCTTCTTCTTCTTCTTCTTCTTCTTCTTCTTCTTCTTCTTCTTCTTCTTCTTCTTCTTCTTCCTCCTCCTCCTCCTCCTCCTCCTCCTCCTCCTCCTCTTCCTCCTCCTCCTCCTCCTCTTCCTCCTCCCCCTCCTTCTCCTCCTCCTCCTTCTTCTCCTCCTTCTTCTTTGAACATGTCTTTCCCAGGGTGCACCTGGTGCCTTGTTCCCATTGCAAGCTAGTCAGCCTTCTTGTTTAATCTGCTGGGAAGGCCACATCAATGCTGAAAGCCCATTGTTTGTTTCTGATGTGGACCTGGATGTGTTTTAGTACAGCATCTCTCTCTAGAACAATGACTTTGCCTTGTACTTAGGGTCTTGTCTATCACAGCTCTACAGGTACCTCCCCTACTAGATACGCAATCAATTTTCATTCAATTAAAGCTATTAGAGTGCTAATACACTAAACTCTCCGGTGCATTCAGGGTAGTATGGCTGTAGGCCGAAGTTCTTCTTTCAAACGTTAAGTTTTTCCTCTAGAGTATATTTCATCAAATTTGATCTATTCTTTTAAAAAAGTTTACATTCCAGAGAAAGTATGTATATTCTCTGCATCTTCAGCACCCACAACTGCTCAGCACATAGTAGGCATGTTTGTTTAAAATTCTTTAATATTTATATTCCTAGCATTTTTCTTTAGATTTTATATGAGTGCTTATGGCCCAGAGTTCTAATCTGTCAATCTTCAATGTCTTTTAAAAGACATCTTCATTCTCTTAGCCTATGTCTTTATCTCACACAGTTAGTAGAAGGCCACATTTCACATTGCAATAGCTCATCCATTCACATTTGGTGTTGAGTTTAGGCAAATAGCAGTCTGTAAGACACCTGCTACTAAGAATTTTTACTGCCCTGGTGACAGACTCTTTCGCTTTGAGAATTGTCTTTCAGCTAGTCATCATCAAGTTTGGTTCACTGGTGAAAGATAAATTTTCTGGCATCTAGAAGGAATTGCTTTATAGGAAAAAAGCATTACAATGCGGTTAAACAAAATACAGAATTGATATATGTTAAACTTTAGTATCTCAAAAGAAGAAGAACTGTAATTAAAGGCAATGTGGGGAATGTATGGTGTTGAATTCTAAGGGAAACACCCCGGGAAGGAACGTGGACTACGACAACGATCAAAGATCTCCTTATTTCAGGGGATGGACAGATGCCAATGGCTGGAACTAAGAAAAGAAGATGCTGTAACCAGAGCCGGTTTTCAGTCAAGAGGACATTGTTGGATATTCCCTGCCTTCTTGCCTGGCAGAGAAATCAGAGTTAGACTATATAGACCTTTAAGAAGAAAAAGAATCTAATTTCTCTTACAGAGTTTTTAAAATCTACCATAAAAGGCCATTAGAAATAATATTTGAAACCCTTAGGATGTTGTGCTTCATGATAAGTTACTTAAGGTCAAAGGAAAGGAATTATAATTCTGTGCCCAACAAAATGTATGCTTGTTAAAATATCATATAAGCAGGGAAAGTTAGAACAATGAGGACATGGTACCAGTCCAGGCTCTCTGATACAAGAGCTACTAGATGGTTGCGTTGGATTCATTGGTCTGAAATGAGACTAACCTAGTAAGGCTATGCTCAGCAGGCTAAGACTGGTCATCTGAATTCTGTCATCTAAGCACAAAACCCGTGCGATTAAAAATAGCTCAGTTCAGATCTGTAGGAACCAATAGAGACCTAAGTGAATTTTGATACAAGTTTCAAAATGGGATCCAAGTCTGCTCCTTTCCAGTTTTCTCTCCTGCTTTTTCATAGCTAATAAAATTGAGAAATAAATTTAAATTTTCTTGTGAGCTGCACATTTCCATTGTTCATTTACTTATTTGTATGTAATTTCTTAAAAATTAAAAATGTGTTTTTGTTCCTTCACTTTTTAAGTTTTATAATGTAAGCATTTGAAAAAAATATTGTACATGCTAAGAAATTATTTTTGTTTTTCCAGTTTGTCTGGAATAGAAGTTTCTTTTGGGACAGCTGTCATAAATAAATACTGAATACTCTTCTAGAGGCTTTGATGGTACATGGAGAATTAGAATGGGAATCTTATTCTGGATGTCATGGCAAATCCTGTGTCTTTTCATTTAAATAACATCTCTAAATGATTTTTCCTGAATATGTGATTTCTTGGGTTGCTTGTGGGTCCAATATGGTTCAAATTTTCTATCCTTTAATTAGTCAACTTACTTTAAGTTGGAAAAAGACAGGATATCTGAAAATTGAACTGATAATTATGTTGCAATCTCTGCAATAAAGAAAAATTTATCAAAATATAATTTCACATCAGTACACTCAAGTTGACTGGATTTTTTATGAACAGGAGCTAATATACTGTTGGGTGCCTGGTGGTTAAGGAACAGCTCACTCACAAGGACAGAAGGAAAAATGTCTGACCTAGGGAAAGCTCCCTGCTTCCAACTTCAAGTCACTAGTATTAATTTCTGACTACAACAATTGGATTTATCACCCACATAATTTAAAATTTAGTGTATTCTAAAGTCACCGATACTTTTATCTTGCAGGTTTTGCCGTCACGATTCTGGTCTGGGGTGAAAAACAAAGCGGAAACGTCGATGAAGACGTAAACTAAATAATATCCTATTTTCATACAAGAACTGTTTCAGTCCGAAGAGAAGAAAGTACAGTCTCAGCAGACTAAATATAATCCTTTCCACAATTTCCATGAGTCAGACGGTGCTTAATGCTGTGTAATTATGGAATGGCTGCTAAAGACAACTTGCCAGGGGCTTCATTTGCAGCGTTGAAATGTCAAGGGCTAAATTTGGCACTGTTACTTTATGATCTCCTTCTATTGCACAGATTTAACTCTCTTTAAATGAAAAGCGGTTTTGCTTGTAGTTGGTGAACACATCTCTTCTTTGGCAAGGTGCGTTTTACGTTGTAAAGACATTGCCGCGTTATGTACACTTCAGAATGTCACTGTGGAGAGAGTTACAAAATGCCCTTCAAGGCTTCCACTCTCTTCACCTGTTTTCTTCTTTCACAGTAGAGACACGTCAAAGATGAAAGACATTCTTCACCCCAACTCATACGTTTAGTTGTTGCTCCCCCCGCCAGGAAATATTGTTTTCACTCATTTTATTTTTAATTAGAGACTGATTGTGTGTATTTGTCTCATGCTTTTCCCTAATGATATTAAAGTTAATACTTAACCACATCATATCTGTGACATTGCTATTTCTGTTTATCATTCCAAAGAATGCTAATTAAATTAGTGTGTTTATTTACAAGCAAATAGAGGCCTCTTCTCAGGAGAGTAGCCTGATGATGATAGATTTAAAGATTAGATTTGGTATATCTGAGGGTTTATTGAGTAAGACAAAACCACAAGCATCTTAAAATTCAACATTTCATTGCACAAGTATTTTTATATCCATTCCTGTTTATAAATTTTTACAGGGAGTTGGGACAAAGGGAGTAAGATTCCTTTGAAGTGCCTAAAATTCCATCTTCTATCTATAAAAAAGAATGTGTAACTCCCCAACAACAGGTGTAAGGGAGGGTAAGGGAAGTCGTGAGAAACAGAACACTCAGAACTGCCAAGGTCAAAGTCTTGCAGAACTCACTCTGCAGCGGGCCTCTCACTCCCTCTCCTGGCCGCAGAGGACGGTGCAGTGCAATACAAAACAGCCCTAGGTAGGACCTTCGCCTTGTTCTAACCCAAAAGACAGCAGCTTTAGAAACCAGAGGTAGCTGAATGTTTAACACAGTTAACTATGGATTTCATCAGCTGGTTAAGTCTTAGCATCACCACTTAACTAGTTATTTGATGATGGGCCTCATGTGAATTCAGTTTCCTTCTTGGGAAACAGAGGATAAAAACAGCAGTGGTGCACACCTTTAATTCCAGCACTCAGGAGGCAGAGACAGGAGGATCTCGGTGAGTTCGAGGCCAGCCTGGGCTACAGAGGGAGATCCAAGGCAGGCACCAAAACTACACAGAGAAACCCTGTCTCAAAAACAAAACAGAACAAACAAACAAAAAACAGAAACAAAAACAATCTCTGTAATGTTGAAAAGGCTAAATGTGAAAACAATCCAGGATAAATTCACAGTGGATGTTGGGTACTATCATTACAGTGAGGTTTATAATTTTCAGTCTTTTTATGGAGCCTGGCTTCAAACATTCCCAGAAATTCTTTTAATGGGGTTGGGTTTATTTTAGACTTATTTCAAATGAGATGCTCACAAATATAGGTGATCCCAAACAAGTTCTCATGTCTGAGCCAAAATAAATCTACACCTTGGACCTCCTACACAATATACAATGTTCCTTCACCAAACATTCAGCAATATATATACATATATATATATACATATATATATATACATATATATATGTATATTTGGGAATGGTGGACAAGTTACTCGCTACATTGAACATTTAAGTCTTTCAAAGTATGTGCTTAGTTATTGTTTGGAGATGTGTTATTTGGTAGAGTTTCTGTCAATGCATTCTTTACCACTACTCATTTTGTAATTTTGCCTGCAATATCCAGTCAGGAGTGACCAGAGTGTGGCATGAATACAATGCAAATTAAAATTTAAGCAACACATTATAAGATACGATGAAGGTCTCCACTCACAGCAAACCCGGCTTATCAGCCAACACATGCACCATGCAAAAAGAAAAAAATCACTTTCATATTAACGATATCTTAAAATTCAGGCACGTGGTCATCTCATTACTCATTTACTTTCACCATGTTGCTTGGTTGCAACTAATATTCACTCCTTTATGTGCACCCACAATCATAAGGGTAGGCTTTAATTCCCATCAATGTGATCCTGGGAGGCAGTATTACTCTAGACCTGGGATTTGTCGCTGGAAATATCAGCTCTCTGAAGGCAAAGAGAGCTGAGAACTACCAAGAACAGTAATATTAGTGTTATACTAATGCTAGTGGAACTTTGTGAAAATGTCACTCACAAAAATGTTTATGGACATAGGATATTGGGTAGGCATTTGCTCAGAGACTCTCAAAGATTTTATATCAGGACAACTGAAGAAGCATTCTAAATAAATAACTAGCCAACCAGGAAATCAAATTGGAAAAGCACATTTAAGCAAACTAATAAAAAATATCCAAGATTGTTCAGAGTTTATGGTGAGTCGAGTATGTAGCTATTAAATGTGGTATATTTTACAACAGACCATGGTCTTAGTTGGGAAAAGTATTGAGGAACGAATTTAATTATTGTTTCCTATATATAATTAAACTTTAACATTACCCACAGTTTAAAGGATAGTTAGCTTTCTAATCTTACAGGATTTATGAAATAAGCCTTACAATCCAATTAAGTTTTGTTCTTTATAGAGTTTTCATAAAGTTAATGAATATGTATAGAGATATGTTCCTTTTCTCTGCTTGAAAAAAGGTTATAACTTATATGAGAAAATATATCTAGAAACATCAAGTAATTAAAAGCATCACAATAGGAAATGTTATAATATATTTTCTAATTAGCCCTGTTACCTACTGGGATGAAATTAAATTTTGTAAAGCTCCCAAGTTGCATCATATTTTCTGGCTTTGCTAAAACACTCTCAAATTTGTACTGATTTCATATTGATGAGGGAAAAAAAAATCACTGAAGGAATTTACATTCCTTTGCAGAAATGAGACAGCTTCATTTTCTTCCTTACTGCCCCCTTCCATTGGGAATGGTCCTTCTGAACAAAACAAAAGGTTAATTTCCTTCCATTTCTTCAGATTCATTTGGCTTCTATTTTTTTTTTGATGTGTTCCTTCTCAAAGTCTATTTTGTTTCTCGTTCTGCAATGAAAAGCTGATAATGGGGTGTATTGCATCCCTACCACTCAGGACTTCCTTACTTTTTCTTGCTCACACCAGCATTAATTTAATACAAGGATGGAAGGCTAGAGCAGAGAAGTGCCACTTCTCTACTGGCTGGAACAAGTGATTGGCTTGATTTCTGGATTAAAAAAAACTGATGTTAACAGAAGTTTATTCATTTACTTTTTGATACATGATTTCTCTGGATAGAAAATTAAAGCCTGTTTTCATTAGTGGGACACTTCTGTTTTTTTGTAAGAAGACACATTTTCTTTCCTTCCGGAAGCTTATCTGAGGAACAGGGATGATACTGTCTCATAAATCACAATAAATATAAAAAAGAGTGGCCTGTTTTATAATTCTACAGCCATTGAAGAGAATCAGGAAGTACTGTGTGGCTGTAATCACATTTGCATGCTGCAGTCAGCGTGCATCTATAAAGACATGGACTGTGATGGCTGGAGATGAAAGATTTGGTTTCTTTTTAATGGACTAACTATATGCATCTTGTCCTCAAAATAAAAGAAAAACCATTTTTGGAAGATCCAACATGCATTTTTCCTAAATGAATATTCATTAATAATGTTACATTCTATGACCAAGTCTTTTCAAATCTAACTTCAGGTACAGATAACATGCTTGCCCCCTTTGGAACGTGTCTCATTTCGTGGGAATGTTACAAAAATTATAACTATATTTGATTTCATCACATAAACCCATGTGAGTTCTGATTCAATATTATTTTAGGGTTTTTTTTTTTTTAAAGCTCCATGATTGTATTAAGAGACTCAGTTGAATGCTTGTGTGTGGAATGCTTTGTAACTTTCTTCTACAGTGTTAAGCTTGAAACGTCAGATGTACTACACACAGAATCCTTGGCTTAGATGGAAGGATCACCTCATAAGCACTTTGACTCTGTACTTTTCCATATAAGGCTGGGTTCCTTAGATGAAGGTTTTCAACCTGCCTCAAGGACCCAATCTGAGCCCAGTTAATGAGGAGAAGGTACATATCTGATGTGTTGCTCGGAGATAACAGGGACACACTCATTCGTCATTTTCCAAAAACAGATCATCTCTTCTGAAGCTGAAAACTTGGTTCACAGAAAAGCGTTCACACAAAAATCAAGCCCATTCTCCTTAGTTCAAGATCAGTATGTAAAAGGCTCAGCACACACTCACAGTTATAGAAATGATCGGAGATATAAATATATATTATATAGGTATACAATACCCACCTGTTAGTTTTGTTTAGAAGGAACTCACACATTCTGAATTAAATGCAGTGCATAAATAAACATGATGACAGTTATAACCACTGAAGCATCTGAGTGCCTGATTTTCTGCACTGAGATCTCACCGAGTGTTATATGAAATTTTATTAAGCAAAGTTGAAGAGGGAATTAACTTGAATTGAAAAAAAATTCTCTGATGAAATGAAGCAGCTGTGAAATAGATGTGTCCAAGACAACTGGTTCATCAGCTGTCTTCAACTTTTTTTTATGGTGTCGTTTTAGAGTTAAGGATCCAATTTCCACGGAGATTTTAATTTTAAAAGTGCACTCCTTAAGTATCTGTAAATGCAAAAACCTATAGATGAGCATATTTCCCCCTAAACTGCACTTTTGGCAAACTAGGGGGAAATGGAAAACAGAATCAGCAAAGATTGAACCACGAGAAAAGAGGGAGAGCACAAACCTCACTTGTAGTACCCAGTCTTAGTAATGTCACTGGAATTGTATGCCGCAGCCCACGTTATTAAGCAGGATCCCTGGCTCCTAAAACACACCAGTTCACTGAGTAATGCCGTTCCTTTTCAGTGAAAAATTTACCTCTTCGCTCAAATTCCTTCAGTTCCTTAGTGTTGAAAGATGTTTCAGTGACCAGAACGATTCACCTGTTTAGTTACCTTAATAGCAGACAGGTCGATTTTTTCTTCTTTAGGTTTGGCTGGGGCGGGGGCCGGGGCCGGGGCTGGGGCCGGGGCAGCAGCAGGCTTCTTCACGTCTTTTTTTGGTGCCATTTGGATGAAAAGGATGGGTTAACAAAAGAAAGATCTCCTCCGGAAGAACCTGTCAGAGTGACACTTGGAAGAGCAGAGGTGGCTCGCTTGACCCACAGCCCAGCGTCTGGAGGTTGGACCCCGAGTGTTGAATGGTATAAGGGCATGCATATATATTTCACTTAGTGCCTAACAGAACCTTGACACACGCTGCTGGATTGGACGATTCACTTGTCCAGGGGGGTGGCATTCCGGCTCAGACTATAAATGGAATCTAAAGGGTCAGGGCTTCCTCAAGTTTTTTGAACGCCTCTTGCTTTTTTTTTTTCTTTCTCCACCTCCATGTATTAAGGAGAAAGAAGCATGACAGAGCCAGTCATAGTTGGCTTGGTGACAGCAGATGGACATACCTTTTTCTTGGTAGAATTACAGTTCTGTTGAAGCTGTAAATCTTTTTTTTTTTTTTTTTTTTTCCCGTCCGAAGAAACGTTACCGGATTCAATTTCAACTTGGAATTTTGGCACGGGCCATCACCAACTTTCACCCAGCTCCTTCCCTCCTGCCCCTCCCTCCTTGGCCATGATGTGCAAAAAAATGTTGGTCAGCAAAGAGGTCACTGGTAGTGTTTAAAAATAAAAAGCAGACGTATAAGGAAAGTCTATCAAGTCTTAAAGTGGTTTCCTTTCTAAGGAGTACAGTCTCTGTCTCCGTCTGTGTGTCTCTGACCCAAAGAAAAATAATTTTAAAATTATTCCTATAGCTTCATTTTTTTCTGTATAATTTAATGAAAGAATGTTAGTAAAATAGTTTTCAGCCTAAGTATGCATTTAGCCACTTTGCTTTCTAAGTGACATAAAATGGAATTATTTGTTACCTGATAATCTTACTTTCATGTCAGAGGGACAAATAGCTTTTTAGGCAAGTAAATAAAGAAAAGGTCTTTAATTATCAATACTGTGCATGTTTTGCTGGCAACTATTTGCTATTTCTTATTTTTGTTCTTGGCTTCCAGTGTGCAAGGCTAGACTCATATTGAGTAATATATGAAAACCAAAACCGGGTGTTTTGGTATATATCCGTAATCCCAGTACCCCAGGGAGGCAGAGGCAGGCGGATCTCTGTAAACTCAAGGCTAATCTGACTTAAAATTTAAGGCTAGTCTGGTTTACATAGTGAGTTCTATGACTGCCTGAGCTACATAGTGAGATCCAATCTCAAAAAAACAAACAAACAAACAAAAATGTATGAAAAACAATGGATATAACTCTCTAAGTGACAAATTCTACCAGAGAGGATGTCACAATTATATTATTGCCCCGTGTTATCCTCACTTTTGTTGTTTAACTTGTCTGACATTTAATTAATGAGTACATAAAATTTTGTCATTATTGTTGGTGGTGTGTGTGTGTGTGTGTGTGTGTGTGTGTGTGTGTGTGTGTGTATGCACGCACGCGCGCATGCGCGCGTACAATGCACATTTGTGGACATAGCTTGCATGTGGATGCCAGCGGATGACTCTGTGGAGTTGGTTGTCTTCTTCCACATTAATGTGGATTCTGGGAGTGGACCTCAGGTCATCAGGCTTGTGCAATAAACACTAATCACCGAACAATCTCACTGGCCCTGAAAATAGTTATCAGGAGAACAAAATAGTAGAAAGTTGGGATTTTTAAGTGAACTTGGTCATATTCCACATAAGAATCCATTATGTATATGTACATATATGTGTATGTATATAGGTGCATATATATATTGTTATTATTATATATAGTTGGGGTTAAAGACAGCAATTCATTTTGGTCTAATAAAAGTCTTTCCCATACATTGTAACAACAGAGATTGAGACTCTCAAAATATCAACAATTCACCTGTTTACAACTGATCTGCCACCAATTGGTCTCCTCAGCTCATGTATTGGCTTGATTTACCAAATCTGTCTTGCTCAGGAAAGGCTTTAATTAATTAATTAATTTTTATTTTTCAGTGCTAGAAATGCTTGTGTACACTAGGCAAGCCTTCTACCACTGAACTACTCTGTTAGCTCAGGACGAACACTTTCTAAATCATGCTAAATTAAATGATTTTTAAACTAACAAACAAAAACCGTATTCATGAACGAGGTATCAGGTATAGTTTCCATATATAGCTACACTGTGCAAATGGGTTAAACAGATTTATTGTTTAAACTTTCATCACTTCTTTATGGTGAAAATATTCCTCCTTTTAGTTCAAAGAGTTCTGAACACACAGTAACTATCTGTGCTTGTCATACTATGTACCCCCACACTAGAGCTTCTGACACTCCGTAACGCCAATATAGTCCATTGCTCCACCTTCATCTATCCCCACCTCCCTGCTACCCTCCCCAGGCACTGGTAACCTTCGACACTCAACTTTAATCACATCCTCTCTCTGTGTCTGCCTCTGTCTGTCTGTCTCTCTTTGTGTGTGTCAGGTTGGCATTGCAATGGCAGTGATCCACTTGTTCAGATTCCCAAGTATTGGGATGATAACCACGTATAACCACATCTAGCTCAGATCAATGTATTTTGTATTCATATGTAAGGTTACTCAGTGCTCGTCTTTCTGGCTTCAGGAGATTTTTTTTTTTTCAAGCCTGACCTCAATTGTATTTTTGAGTACAAATTTTATCGTCAAATAATGTTTAACTTTTCTTCAAATTTTCATTTTTTGCTAACATTGTTGTTACCTTATGCCTACCTTTAAAAAAATTTCTTTTCTTTTTGGTGATGCAGGTTTAAAGTAATAATTATTCAGACATGATTTGTTGCAAAATTTTTGTTTTAGGCTTTATTTGATGTGTGATTTAAGAGATATTAGCTATACCTTGTTTTTGTTGTTATTGTTGTTATTTCTGTTTTTTCAAGACAGGGTTTCTCTGTGTAGCCCTGGCTGTCCTGGAACTCTCTCTGTAGACCAGGCTGACCTCGAACTCACAGATATCTGCCTGGCACTGCTTCCCGAGTGCTGGGGTTAAAGGAGTGTGCCACTACCACCTGACCTAGTCATACAATTTTATTTGTTTGTGTGAGTGTGTCTGGATTGTGTGTAAAGGCACTATGTGCATACACTGACATGCAATTTTAAACCTAGAATATGCGTGGTCATTGTGAGATTTACTTCTCTACTCATTGGTTATTAGGAGATGGACCTTATACCCAAAACACACCTACCCCCTAGATAGACTCTGACAACAGTTCCCTAACACAGACACTGTATTTTCTAACAGTTCTCTCCCAGATGTGTGCTTCCTACCATAGACTCTGCATCACCTAAATTAAGACTTTGATACTCTTTTCTTACATACAAGTCAGTCATAAGAATCTGAATATTTTTTAATCTAAGCATTGGCTTATAAATAAGATATAATTAAAATAGTGCTGTTTATATTAGAATAACCATTTTTATAAATAAAATAGCATTGTCCACTGGTTAGTTTTTCTTGGGATTTTCTTCAATGAATATGCTCTTTGAATTATGCTATTAATTCAAAGGCCTACATTAACACTTTGTTTTGCATGCAGAAAGCCTTTACAATCTTGAAAGGGATGAAGGGCAAGGGAGTTTTACCTTTTCCAAGGAAAAAAAATTGTTTTTTTTTTAATATTTAGATGAAAAACACAAACAACAAATATATGTAATCTTGATGTTCTGTTAACTCACCCAAATTGTTTGACATTAGTAATGGCAACAAATAGTGACAATTTCTGCACTAAAGTCTCGAATACTCTAAATTGGAAATAGGGAGACCATATTTTCATATTAAGGGAATGTCTTGTGATGCTAGATACCCAAGTCCCTTTATTTTATCTCATAGATTTGTGGATTCATAGAGAATAATGTGCTGGTGTGAGTTTTTCTTCTTGAAATCCCAGATAATGAGTGACTTTTATGAAGTGAAAGGTATCTGACACCCTCTCTTCACTACTTATACTAGGCTTGACCATGTAGCTGAGTTATTACTTGAGGACCCCAAGCCCATAACCCAGTTTAATTCAGAGGAAAATATGAATCAGACTGAAATTTAGGGGTAGTCTACAAATAGTTGATAAGAACACCTATAAATTTTCAATGTTACCAAATGTAGGGAAAGGCTGAGAAACCGTCAGCTAGAGAGACATAATAAAATGGAATGAAGTCATCTGATCTTACTTAGGGTGCAGGGATAAAGGAGACATTAGTTAAAAAACGATGTACCAATATTGTCTTGTTGATATTAACACATGTAATACATGTGTTCTGCTGATAACTATTTACAGGGCCCATGGGATTGTTCACTGGATAGTATTTGCTGTGTAAGCCTGATGACCTGCATCCCATCCCCAGAATCTGAGTTAAGAAAGAAGAGAACAAACCCCACACAGCTGTCCTCTGACATCTGCATACAAACTGTGCCCACAAATGTGCATTGTACACTATTGATGTTGTTTTTGCTCTTTTGGGGGGCCCACCACCCTGCTCCCAAATAAATCGTGCACAGAGGCTTATTCTTAATTATAAATGCCTGGCCTTAGCTTGGCTTGTTTCTTGCCAGCTTTTCTTAACTTAAATTAGTCCATCTACCTTTTGCCTTTGGGCTTTTACCTTTCTCTGTTTTTGTATACCTTTAGTTATTTCTTATTCCGTGTCTGGCTATGTAGCTTGGTGGTTGGCATCCTCCTCTTCTTGTTCTTCTGTTCTTTCTTTCTTCTTCTCCAGATTTCTCCTTCTATTTCTTCTCCTTGCCTGCCAGCCCCTCCTATCCTTTCTCCTGCCTCGCCATTGGCCATTCAGCTCTTTATTAGGCCATCAGGTATTTTAGACAAACACAGTAACACAGCTTTACAGAGTTAAACAAATGCAACACAAACAAAAGTAACAAACCTTAAAATAATATTCCTCAAAAGTACACAAACACACAGAGAATAATACATTAGAGCAACACAAGGCACAGCTGGGCCATGATGAAGTCAAGTAGAAGTTTGTGCTCAAAACTCCCAAGGGAACCTACTAATGTAAGGTGTTTTCCCTGGAGGGAACAATGAGATACATGGGAACCCCCTGAATTTTATTCTTACCTTTTGTTGATATATCCTCAAATAAAAATGTTTCATTATATATTTTTTTAAGAAAGTAAAACAAATATGGAACATTTCAACCTAAAACTTAGCAAAAACAAAGGAAAGAGGAAGGAAGGGAGAGAGAAAGAAGTACATAATTTCCTTCCTACTTGGTAAATTGTCTTTGTATACCTGTATATTATTGTGTAATAGACATTCTAAAAAATAGTACAATTGAACAAATGTGTATGTTTGGTCATTTACGCATCATTAGTCACACACAGAAATCACTTGTGGAAAAATAATTTAGAGGCCTTTAGAAATGATAATGCTGACTGAGTTGGATATGGTAATCAGAATTAAAGTGGAACTTCTCGATGGACCCACATACGGGGCTACGTGACACTGACTTGTGAGAGCAGGAAGGGCAACAGCTGAGGATTCGTGTTCTCAGTGGCAGCTGATGCCTGTCTAAACCTCCCTCCCAAGTGCTCCTTATGTGTAACTGTACCATTTGCTGTGGTAGTGTTTTTAGATGCTTACCAAAGCTCAGGGGAATGACGGAGGACAGCACAGGCACCGTGGCTCACCACATGGTTAAGCCCTGCCACGTGCTAATCCATTTATTTGATTCAGATAGAATACTTACTTGTCTTCTCTTTAAGGCTCTTGGGCCTAGGAACTGAAACAACCAGCATTCCCTTTCGTTTCCCTGGCTTATACAACAGCCTTGCATACATAGCCACGGACAAGGCAATGGCTGGAGCTTATTATTTATCTCATACATACTGCTCAGTTGTTTTAAGCCTGGTGTATATCAGAGTATGCACCAAGAATGTAGTATTATTATCAGGTAACAGTGGGTGGATAAATTGGAGTTCATTCCTGTTCTTGTGGGAAACGGACAAGAGCACTGGGAGAAGATAAAAATGGGGCTCTGAGGGGCTGGAGAGATGGCTCAGAGGTTAAGAGCACTGGCCACTCTTCCAGGAGTCCTGAGTTCAATTCCCAGGAACCACATGGTGGCTCACAACCATCTGTAATGAGATCTGATGCCCTCTTCTGGCCTGCATGCATATATGTGGGCAGAATACTGTATACATAATAAAAACTAAAAAAGAAAAAAAAAAGGGCTCTGATTGCATAGGGTTAGAAAGACTGAATTCTTGTCATTAATAAAGGCAACTATGAGTCCACCGAGGCTGGTTTTGATGGCAGTCAGTTCCGGGTAGCAGCCAGGAGAGCAGATCACGCTGGGCTGGAGGAGCTTGTGTGACCTCAGGGAGAGCATGTGCAGGGCCTCAAGCAGCAGAGAGCCATTGCCAAGCAAATAGAGAAGGAGGTGGCCAAATTTGTGAAACTGAAGGCCTGGGTGGGGCATGATGAAATCACAAGCGTGTGCTCAAAACCCCCAAGTGTATAGGAGATTAGAGTCTATGAAAGATGGCTTTGATGCCACCACCCACAGCTTCAATGCCATGTTGGACTGATATACCTGTGTCTGAACTAAGGGAGCCCTGATTGGAAAGTGCAGAGATGATATCAAGCTTATCTGTGACCTGAAGGAACAGCTGCTGTCCTTTTCTCATGACCTCCCTATCTCTTTTGCTCCATATTTGGCATGAATAAACTGATCAACATTAACCACCACATAGCTAAGGTGTGTTGCTGGGTTAACCCAGCTATGACCCAAGGCCATTAGGATGAATTCTACCAGTGTAATTTTGACATTGCTAGTCCATTTGACTCTCTGAGTCCTGATTCAGAATGCTTAAAGATCATGTGTGTGAGATCTCCAGTTCACTTCAGAGAGGCAACTTCCTGGTCAAGGCAAATGATCTGTGCATCCTGGGTGAAATGTATGCCATCTGTGGTATTCCTGATAGCAAGTTCCGTACCATCTGCTCCTCGGTGGGCAAGCTGGATAAGGTATCCTAGAAGGACAGGAAGTGTGACATGGTGGAAGAGAACGGCTTGCACCCAAAGCAGCTGACATCTTTGGAGACTATGTCTGGCAGCGTGGTTGGGTGCTCTGCTCTAGGATCCTAAACTGTCCCCAAACAAGCAGGTATTCAAAGGGCTTGGAAGATCTAAAGCTGTTATTTGAGTACCTCACCCTGTGTGTGGTACTGATCACCATATCTCCTTTTAACCTGTGCCTTGCTTGAGGGTTGAACTACATACTATACTGGGTTCCTCTATGAAGCAGTGCTACCACAAAGCCCAACCCAGGCATGGAAAGGACCTTTAAGTGTGGATCGTATGACAGTATACTTGCTGGAGTACGTAACAACGGGCCAGCAGGCATGTTTGGCCCCAAAGGAGGCAAGATGCTATGTACAGGGCTCAGCTTTGGAACAGAGGTGGTCTTCTCCATTGTTGAGCAAAGATTAGAAGTTTTGGAGGAAATGATATGAACCCCAGAGACACAAGTGCTTCTGGCATCTACGCAGAAGCGGCAGGAAGAGAGATTGAAGCTTTTCTCAGAGCTGTGGGATGCTGGGGAAAGGACCAAGAAGATGCCATAACAGGCTGCTCAGTCTTCTCTCAGAGATCAGGCCTCAATTTCAGTTTCCTGTGACTTGAGCAAGCAGTTTCTGGGAGGGCCGTGAACAAAAGACATGGTCCTTGCAGTAGCTTCCTTTCTGCATGTACTCTGACTGCTCAAGGTTCAGCCAGTTGTTCGCTGTCTGGGACCCCTCACCAACTTAGAGCTACGTGCATGGGTCAATGTGAACGTGCTAGGCCAGCCAGCCTCCATGGCAGCTCAAGGAGAAAGCCTGGGACTTGTCCAGGCCTGCCCCCAAATTATAACTGTAACCCCCAACCAGTAAATTCAAAGGTTACACACCCTCACCCAATCATATGATGCCAAGGCTTGTACCCCCCTGCTTGCAGTTTTTCCCTTCAAAAACCCTTCACCCTGAGAGTTCAGGGCCGTCCTCCTCCACCTGCTGTGTCGAGTGTTGGACACAGACCAAGCCTGGGCTTGCTTGTTATCAATAACCCCCTGTGTGTTTTGCATTGGATACTGGCTCTGTGGTGTTCTTGCTCAGGGGTCTTGAGACACAGGCCCAATACAGGCTGGGCTTCTCTACAAGAAGAACCCAAAGTTACCGAACCAGCAGTGGCACTTTGAGGAAGCAGGTATTCCACTTGGGGCCATTGCCGGCGAGCGGGGGCTCAAGGATGGTGTTGGTGTCATGAAGCTCAGTTCAATGACTAGTAGGGCAGAGGTGCACATGCAAAGAAGAAAGAGACCTGTGGAGGAGATGGGAAGTAGAATAAGTCAGCGCCCCTGAATCTGCTGAGCTGAGCGAACTAACAGAGGAAAAAGGACTGGTGTTATTTTGGGATAAAACAAAACTGCATATGTTCTTAAATAGTTTGCATCATCTCCCTGTCCTAGCAGAAGACTGAGGGATGGTCAGAACAGAGGATTTTTGTTATTATTATCTTATTGTTTGTAACCACTGGCGATGATGATGATGATGATGATGATGATGGCCAGGTATTACACTTTCTCTGTGGGAGGCAGTGGAGTGTAGGTGGGTTAATCAAGTCTCTGCCTCTTGAGCTCCTGGGATGGGCCTAAGATGGCCTCATTGAAGAGTCACACACTAAATGGAACAGATGACTCCCTACAGCCTATCATCAAAAGTCCCGGAATTGGGTTGACAATTGGAGGAAGAAAGGAGGGGAAGGGTTCTAGGCAAAACAAGAAAGAAATTTACACTACTCCTTACAGAGACTCATGTGCAATGATTGTGGCTAGTATCAGGAAACAAAAAGCCAATTAAGAAAATAGCTTTAAAATGTTAGGGTAAGATGGCAAATTGAAGTAGCTGTACCAGTTGTCCTTTCTGAAGGCTGGGAGAGAGGGGGCAGGTGTTAAAACTTCAGCACTCATCTTGGCTAGGTATGTATCCTCAGAGTAAAGTAGGAATCCCATATATCCAGCAGATTGGAAGGCCAAGTACAGTGACAGCAATTTTTAAAAAATATTTTTGAGCCGGGCGGTGGTGGCGCACGCCTTTAATCCCAGCACTCAGGAGGCAGAGCCAGGCGAATCTCTGTGAGTTTGAGGCCAGCCTGGGCTACCAAGTGAGTTCCAGAAAAGGCACAAAGCTACACAGAGAAACCCTGTCTCAAAAAAAAAAAAAAATCTTTGAGACATCAAATTGAATAATGGATTTTTACCTGTGGTTAGCACGCTCCTGTGAGGAAAGAGGAGTCAGTAAATGGATTCCCACTTTGTAATGAAAACATTGGAGAGGAGAGACACTGACTAGCTCAGTATCAGAAGTTCGTTTTATAATTTTTTCTTCTCTCAATCATTCACTCAGAATTGTATGCATGTAAACTCATGGGAATACTTCCTCAGAGCACAGATTTTATAACTTTCCTCAAGAGTGAGGTTATTAAAAGAGCAAAGTCTAGTCTTCTTGAGATAGGACTGTTTAGTAGTTTAAACTTTCTGGGAGAAAAGGTATTGGGCTAATGAAATACTCAGTGTAGTGGTTTGAATGAGAAATGATTTGGATATTAGAACACTGGGTCCAGTTTATTTCCTTGTTTGATCTGTCTGCAAATCACAATCCCCATTTGGATGAAGTCTACATGGAAATCACGTCGTCTTATTGACTTTTCCCCTTAAATTGAGTAGAATTCACGATTCTGAACATCCCAAGCTCTACAGAGCAAAATTTGTTAAATCACACACTATTCCAACCTCAATTTGTCTCCTCAGGAATCAGACCACATTTGCGATTGATCCAGACAATGATTATGTAGTTCACACAATCCCAGCTCACAGCCACAGCAGGTTCTGAAGGGTTGAATTGTTCCATATTAGAGTATGGGCTTGGGAGAGCTGGCTTGTGGTTAGCTAGCTGTGTGATGGCTGGCATTATTTTTAGCTTCAAGGAGGCATAAATATAAAGCCAGACAAATGAAGAGGGTGAGGTCTAATGTCTATTTTTTTTTTAGTTGAAGAATTCTATAGTGTTTGTTTGCTTTTAAAAAGCAGTCACTCGTTGGAAGTTAATGTATGTCATCTCTTCTAATCCTATAGCAACTCCCAGCAGGTGTCATTCCACCTTACAGACTAAAAGACTCAAGAGGCACAAAGCACTACATTAGCTACACACAGGAAAAGAGTCAAAATCAGAAACAGAATTTCAGTGCAATCCAGTCCCTAAGCTCTTAATTATTGCTTCCTATTAGCTAAAGGAAGGATAATTACATGTGAAGAAATATGGGTATGATGTGTTATTTATTCACTTAGAATAGACTATAATAACATGTTAGCAGGGTGGCAAGGTGGCTCAGGGATAAAAGCATCCCCTGCCAAGCCTGATGACCTATGAACTTGACCCCACGTAAAGGAAAGAGAGAACCAATCAATAAGTTGTTCTCTGACCTCTATGTGAGTGTGCACCCACATATACCATACAAATAAAATTTAAAAAGAGAATAATATGCCAGATTATACAAATGATCACTAGGTTATCCTTCAAAGGAAATAGGGCTCCAGGAAGAAAAAGAACTTCCAAAGCACTATGAGTATGAAGGGTGAAGATCTTGGGTGTGTTGGGATGAGCACACTCATCATCCAGAGAAAAACTTGTACATATGATTCAGCCATTGAAGCACTCACGTGGAACTTACAAAACTCCAAATGATGGCCAGCAAGGCTGGACTTCCTCCGTCCCCTCCCTCCCTCTAAACTCCCTCTAGTTCTCTCACTTTGTTGGCCACTGCTGTATTCATCCTTACCTTCCTACTCAGACCTGCCACTGTTTTACCCTTTGCTGGGATACTTTCCTGTGCACCCTTGGTGGCTACCACCTTAGATCATTTCGATTTTAATCCACATGTGATATCTTTAGAAAGATCTTGTTTTAATTCAAGCATCCCCCTACAATGTGTCATTATTTAGCACAGGAATTGCACATCATGCTATGTGATAGATTTAGCCTTTTCTGATACACACACACAGACACACACACACACACACACACACACACACACACACACACACACACACAGGTTCCTGGGCTACATGCTGCTTTGATAGAAGTATAGTCCCACTGCCTCTCAGAGTCAATGGACATCATGGCTCCCAGAGCTGGTGGTGAATTACCTCTACCATGTTAAAAATCTGAGGTGGGTGGAGTCAGCAGCCAAGGCTGCTGCTTCACTCCTAACCACTGCAGTTTAAAACAATAGAGTCACAATAAAACAGATTCAGATAAAATAAACCTCTAAATGGTTTACAATGTATGTAAAAATATACGTAGACTTAAGTAAAAAAAATAGACAATTATATAAAGAAATAGTTTTAAAAAATAAAGTCTTTAAAGAGACAATAAAGGTAATATGAAAAATAAACCATGCAAAGATGGATATTACACAGAGAGTCTGGATTATATTGTCTTAGGGATTTTTAACTGCAGAAATACATTTGATTGTAAAAGCTGCTGAGTTAAATCAATGTGTATATATATATTAAAGATATCTTGATTTCAAAATTTATGTCTAAGGATACATTGCTTTGGAAAAGAGGTTCTGTTTTTGTTTCCACAAAGGATGAGAACCTATGGATTGCTTCCAGGCTCATATGGTTTGATCAAGGAAGACACCCTGAGAGGTCTCCAGATGATCCAACGTCCAAGTCAGCTTCAGGGCAACTGGCTCAGACAATGCAGTGTCACAGACTACTCCAGTCAGGACTTGACCATAATTCTTAATTTTCTCAGGATCCCCATAAGATTACCAGTGCCCACAACCAGCAGGAAGTAGTATGAGAAGCTATGCCCAAATTCCCAAAATATTGTTTATAAATGTTTATTTCTATTTAAAGGGGGTTGATTATAAAGACAATCTCTTTCTAAAGAAGAAAAAGGGATAGTATAGATATAATACAATGAAAGTGTAGATTGTTGAATCTACTTTTAAAGAGCAACAACTTGTTTGATATGTTTTACAGTGCTATGGATTTTAGTTTACTGATACAAATTTAGTTAATTTTGTTATACTGTATGCATATTTCTACTCTTGTTTAAAGTATTTTGTTTGTGCTACTCATATAAGATTGTAGTGTATAGTTGAGAAATACAGATTAATAATTAGTCATCTATGATAATCAAACTTATAGTCATGTTAGTTAAGTTTTCTAAGTATACATAGATACATTTCAATTAGGTAGGTGATCTTCAAACACTTCAAAGACCTACAGAATATGGCATTTAAAATGTTTTAAAAACTTAGACTTTCTGGATAGTGAGACACATCTGCTCCTGGCAGCACTGATTTACTTCAAAGAGAAAGATGGACATTGAAGACACTCCATATGGAGTTTATCTTCTTCTTGGCAAAACTAGCAATTTGGGAAAGAAACTGTTCTTCCTTGGACTGCTTGACAAAATGTTGTATCGACTAAACATACAGGACTTGTGGGAAGGTGACCACTGAACTTTGCAAGGCAAGATGGTCCTTCAGGTTCCTGCTTTACAGAAGAAACTGCCAGGTATTATACAGGACACAGAAAAAAAATGACTGAGAGACTAGTCCTATGGGTTGAAGACTGGATACTCCAACATTGCAGAGGAACTTTGGGTGACGGTCCAGGTAGCCAGCTGTCTCTGTCATTCTAGATTTTTGGAAGTTGCTTACAATGCATTTCTTGTTTACTTAGGTAATATTATATCCTTCTGAGGTCTTTGATGTAGTTAAAGACTAGATAGCTTTAATTTTCCTTGGTTATGATAAAAGATAAATTAGATATGAAAATTTAGACTTTAACAAATATAGGATAGATAAAATATTTTCTTTAATTTTACAAAATACAAATAGACTAGATATTGTAGCTGTAATTCTTACTTGACATATGTAATTTTACTAGGTTAAAGTTAAAACCTTCCTTTTGTTTAGAAAGAAAAAGGGAAGTGATGGGGGAATGTCTTTTTGTATGCTGTGAAAATATGTTATTCTGATTGGTTGATAAATAAAGCTGTTTGGCCAATGGTGAGGCCAATAGGGTTAGGTAGGACATTCTAACTAGAGAGGAGGAAGGAGAAAGGCAGAACAGAGGAGGATGCTGCCAGCTGCCACCATGAGAAGCAAGATGTAAAGATACCAGTAAGCTATGAGCCATGTGGCAAAGTATGGATTTATAGAAATGGGTTAATTTAAGATGTAAGATCTAGCTAGCAAGAAGCCTGAGCCAGTAGGCCATACAGTTCATAATTAATATAAGCCTCTCTGTGTTCATTTGTGTCCGAGTGGCTGCAGGACCTCAAGGACGCAGGAGCCAGGCAGGCACAGGAAAACTTTTAACTACACTTTCTTATGGTCCTTATAATTTTCCAGTATTTTATCTGTTTGTTTCCTGATACATTTAGGAAATGGGCTCTGTGCTACCTGGGACTCATCTATGAGGTTCTCTGGGGTATTGCCAGTTGCCGACACATAATGGCCTCAAAGCAACTATTTCTTCTTCTATGAAATGGATAAACAAATGTTACTGATTTCAGCACTTACTAGAATTAAATTGCTTGGGACAGATGTCACTTTTCAAATCTCAGCATTCAGAAGAATTGGAACAGCTAGTCCAGAAGACTGTTGATGAACATATAAACAACTATTAGAATCCACTCTAAAAATGAGAGGCTTCAGCAATATTTACAGAGGGAAACTGAATTACCTCTCAGAAAGAGAAAAAGGGGGCTTAAAAGTAATTCAGTTACACAGTCTCACTATAAAGTGAACAATCTTTAGCTCAGACTTAACAGAGACTAATGACAAAGAGTGGAAGGATGTCCAGTTAAAAATAAAACGCACTAACTGGGGAGTGAAGATCTTCCAAAAGTGTCATGAAATATTGTCAACTGTTTCTGCTTAAGAATAAGTGGGACCTTAACTGCTGACTTGATAAAGAACTGGGAAGTTTTTGTCTGTTTGTTTTGCTTGTTTTACACTCCCATGCCTTTCATCACTAAGTTTTTAAGCAATGTTGTTTCTTTAACACTCAATAAATTCAATCCCTGGGTAAATAGGAGAAGGGTGCAACTTGTCTCCTTTAGCTTTCAGTTACCTTGTTACGGGTCATACCACATCCAGGGCCAGGCTGGGGCCAGTGCTCAGGAATGATGTCTTGTGGAGGAGATAGTAAGCCCTGTGGAAATGGAGTCAGCCTGGTTCTTGGCATGGCTGGTTGCTGCTTTTCTTGGAGGCAGGGTGTAGTGTTTCTTAAGGAAGGGCATTTATAGTGATTAAAATTGCTCCGAGCTTGCTTCACTGTGTAATTCTGGTACTGTAGTATGTAACTCTGACAAGAAGGGAGGAAGAAAGGGACAGAAAATCCCAGATGGTGGCATGGAAGGGCACACAGTAGATGCAACCTCAAGGGAGGGGGTTGTGGCGGTAGAAGAGGGGACTCTGATGGTCAGACTCTTGGTCAGTAGTCTTTGATTATTTTGACCCCCTAAGGAGAGTGGAGAGCACAGATTTCATAGCTGCGCATCGGCCCGCTGTCATTCTACAATTCTTAGGCAAGTTCCAAGAACCAACTGACAAATGGAGCTTTTGAAAGTGAGATTGTTCTTCTAGAAAGTAAGTTCAAAACTATCTTCCAGAACAAAAAAAGATGAAGACATGCTAAACATCTACGTTAAAAGCCAGCAGTTCCATTTTTAGGTATATGGTCTACAAAATGTGCACATAGATGTGTGTAAGTGTGGCAACACTATTGAGTATAGTGTAAAACTGAAGTCCATCAAAATGTCTGCCTATGTATGGATATAATACGGCACATCCATGCAGTGGAATACCGTAGGCCAATGAAAATGGACAAATGATAGGCAGGCGAGATAAGGCAGGCCAGTCTCACACAGTTTTAAGTTAAAAATTCATAAAAACCCAACAACATATCCTGAAGGATTCTATTTGCATAAAATTCAAAGCCAATTAAAAGTAACTGATGACCCTCAAAGACAGGAAGGCGGAGCCCAGTGGAGAGAAGGGTGGGTCTGCAAGATGGGGTTAGGGTTAGGGTTAGGGTTAGGGTTGGGGTTGGGGTTAGGGTTAGGGTTAGGGTTAGGGTTAGGGTTAGGGTTGGGGTTGGGGTTAGGGTTAGGGTTGGGGTTAGGGTTAGGGTTAGGGTTAGGGTTAGGGTTAGGGTTAGGGTTAGGGTATGAAGGTGCTTATAGGGACTGGCAATACCCAACGGGCTTTACACCTAAGAATTTTGCACATTTCCCAAATGTATGGTATAGTTTGGTGAAACATTAAGTATGTTTAAGAAGCAATGCTGTCTTCAGAAGTAAACAGGGGACACTAGATGGAGTCAGAGGGATCAGCAGGGGCCCTGGGTTCCAGCTTGTGTTGGGGGCTTCAGAGAGCATGCGTGGGACTGTCTCCATTTTGAGAAGAAACATAAATGTAGGGACAAGAATAGCCTGCAGCTGATGGAGCATTTGCTTTTTCTTGTCGTCATGAAGGTTTTCTAAATCTGGCCCAGGAAAGTAGCCCGTGTCTCTCTTCATGTCTTCTGGAGCCCCTGCTGTGCTACCTTAGGCATTTTCTGAAAACTGGTGGCCTCAGTCCTTGTGCTGGATGAGGGAATGACACAGAGGGTATCACTATGCCTACAAACCTGTCACCTGGACTTAGAACACATGAAACAGCTATTCCCCTGAATTAGGAACTTTGCCTTGAGTTCTAGCTCTTCAGCTGGCCTTGTACATTTTTTTTTTTTTAATTTTTAAATTAAATAACCTTGGGCTTTTCTGGCAGGAAGCTGAGACTGTGAAGACTAGGAAGGAGGCAAAATGGAATGGCAATGTCATTTTCTCAGCTATCAACAGGACATGTGTAGTTAAGAGCAAGTGTACACACTGATTCTTGCTTGTCAAGTGAGATTCTTTACAGAGTGAAAACCTGGGCTGCCCTGGGAGTGAGTAAGCTGGGGATGCTTCATGCTGCTGTCTTTCAAATGAATAAATGAAGGGAGGCTCTTCCAAGGTGTGTCTTGTGTGTTAAGATCCTCCTTGGCGCCCTTTGGCTGTTAGGACTCCTGTAGCTTCGCTGCCTGCCAGTCCGTGTCTCCGCCTGTAAGGTGCCTTTTGCCCTTCCTTGGAAACGTGTAAAGGAAGAATTGGATTGCTGTTTGTTGAAATGGACTGTGTGTCTCACAAGTCCCATTTCAATAATCTTCTAGAAAAGCAATGCTGAATTTGGAATTGGAAAGGGCAATAAAACATGTCTAAATAAATAGCAGCAGGTCCCTCAGCACTTGCTGGCTTGCAGTGTTACAATGTGATTTCTGGGCCTTGTATTTCCTCTCTTTTCTTAAGCAAACAGAGTCTGAAAGGGCTTAAACAGAGACAGAATTTTAAATCTGAATGCTCAGGAAACCAGGTCTCTGAAATTCTAAAGCCGGGCTGCAATCCCTTGAGAAGTGGAAACTTCAACTAAACCGTTTACTATGTTCAATCATTGTTAGCTCTATATGCCTTTGGTTTCCCTGAAAATTTTGTCTTCTGAGATGCATGTCTGTTCTTGTACTTTTCTCCTGTTTCAAGGCTGAGCGCTACCATCCCCCATGTGTGGAAACCATCTCTAGGGCTATGGGTCTAAGAAGCCAAGATGTTCGGGCTATTGGAGAAAGACTTTTCAGGGCATGGGGGATGAGGAGACATGGGCTCCATGTGATCAAGTCCCATGTTTAGTTCGACTCCATTTTCCCCTCATATTGGAAACACTATTTTTACATGAAGAAGACAGAGACTATGTGGAGCAAATCTTCTTATATGAGTGGGCTGATTTTCATCATGTTTCTTCTCATGAGTTTCTCTACTAATACTATTTTTTGAGAGAAAGAATTGAGGAATCAACAAAAGGATTGCTCTTCTCTTATAATACCAAAAGCTGACTTTGTTATGTAAATAATCTTCAGCCTTCAGAAATGCACATTAATTTTAATAGGGAAGAATTAACCATGCTATTAACTTTTACCTTTCATAGGGTGCAGCCTGTCAGCCTTGAAGCCCAGATCATTCTTCTACTTTCACCCATCAATAGTTTTATCTTGTCCTTCTCTGGCTTAGAAAAAACAAAAAGGTGTACTTGGTTAGATTTATTCTAATCATTAACTTTAATGTCTAATACACAGAATGGGCATTTTCAATTCTGTGTCTGCTTTTCTTAGTCAAGATTCATTACAAAAACTTTTACAAAAGTATTCTGGTAGACTCAATTGCTATCACTACACTCACATTTTGTACATTTGTAAAAATGATGTTGGAATTTAAAGGACAGCTATAACCAACCAATACCTACCCAAATTATCTCTCCTTAAAAGCCTCAGAGATCCCAAGCCCTCTTGGCCTCCAACTTTATCAAGGAAGCACAGAGCAGTATTCGGTAGCATAAGAATGCTACTTATTATGACTTTGTAGCTAGGCTTTGCCTAAGAGAATTTCTGTATCACTTCAAGAAAATTAAGTTAGTAATGCGCACCCTCTGGTTTGGGGAAGATATTTTTTATGGGATAAATGCTTTGTAGATCAATTTGTCATTGATTCTAGGCTCAAGTAAATGAATTAGTGATACTCAACCATGGCATCATGGAAATATGCATTGCAGAGGTTGGTTTGTGGGAGCCCACAAAGATTCCAATTTGTGGTTTTGTAGATGTTACCAACCATCTTATGAAATAAGAAGCACAGAACCAATGTAAAAAAGAAAGCCAAGAGGTCAGAGCTCAGAGCTAAAACCTTACCCTTCCTCCTGTGGTGGTCCTACCTCTCTGAAAAAGAGCTACTTCCTGTGTGTTTGTCTTTATATAGTCTTTCTGTTCTGCCTTCTCATTGGTTGTAAACCCAAACACATGACTGCCTCGTCACTACCTGTATGAACAGCCCTCCAGGTCTTCTATGGTATTGAGATTAAAGGCGTGTGTCTCCAATGCTGGCTGTATCCTTGACCACATGGAGATCTACCTAGCTCTTCTACCAAGTGCTGGGATTAAAGGCATGCGCCACGAATGCCCAGCTCTGCTATGGCTTGCTATTAGCTCTGACCTCCAAGCAACTTTATTTATTAACATACAATTAAAATCACATTTCAGTACAAATAAAATACCACCATATGGTTTGAGTCAAGGTCAGAGAGTCAGAGTTTGTTGTTCTCCAAGGCTGCATAATAGGGTGCAAAGGTATTGCTACCAGGTGTCTTATACTTCAAGGCCTAATCACAAGATGCTTTACCTTGGGGCATGGTTATCAGATGTTTTGAAGGGTCTACACTTGGTTGTACCTTGTGCTTTGATCTTGAAAGGGGAATGTTTTTTTCCTCTCTCCTTGCTAGTGTATAAAAAGCCCATTAGAAATAAACTCAAAGCTGCTGGGTATTGACCCAGGGCCCTCCCAAAGCTATCCTGTGTCTCTTTCTCTCTGTCTACATCTATATTTCTTCCTATCATTTCTCAAGTCCTCACTCCCCACTTCAAGGGACCCTTTGATAAGTTGGGGCTAGACCCCAACACTGGGTCCCAACATTGGTGAAAGACTTTGATGTACACAAGGTGAATACACAATAAATAAATACATAAACCATTGATAAAACTAACTCAATGTAATAATCATAAGGAGCAAAAATGAATAAAATAGCATAGCTGAGACTCACATTTTCCATTGAAAGAGTAAAGATCAAGTAACAGAAGTGTATTTGTCTGTAAATTTGGATATGTAAACACATTATTGTATTGTTTAATATTAATGTTTCACTCACAAGTGTATCCAACCAATGGCCTGAGAGCGGCACAGGTACCCGAGGGCCTCTATGAATATGGTCAAACTCAAAAGGCATCAACTTATTTGACTTATTATGAGTTTTGTTTTTAGATGACACTGTTGTATCACAACACCAAGAGGCTGGACAAGCCTGGGTGGATAATAGTATTAATAAAAAAGACAAGCCATTAATTCAAGATAGTTTCTTTGTAGGTGAAAGAGAGTGGAAGAGGGGAAGAGGGAGAAGGAAAGAGAGAGTGAGAAGGAAAGAGAAAGGGAGAGGGGAAGAGAGGGAGAGGGGGAGGGGAAGAAGAAAGAGACGGAGGGAGAGGGAGGAAAAAAGGAGGGAGAGAGATAGAGATAGATTAAATGATCAAATAAAGTCCAAAGTGTTAACTAGAAGAGTTTTTCTTTGTTTGTTGTTTGGATTGGATGTTTTTGTTTTTGTGTGTAGATTTTTTCTTTCTTTTCTTTTCTTTCTTTCTTCCTTCTTTTTTTTTTTTTTTTGTTTCTTGAGACAGGTTCTCACTGTGCAGCCCTAGCTGTCCTGGAACTTGATATGTCGACCAGGCTGGCCTTGAACTCACAAAGATCCACCTGGTGCTGCTTCCCAAATACTGGGATTAAAAGTTAGAAGAGTTTCATTATACTTACAATGTTTTATTGCTTGCATTTGACATGTATATGTATATTTGTAGACTTTTTAATGGTTTGGAAATATCAACGGAGTGTGCATTCAAAAGCCACAAGGCAGGGTGTGGGGCCCAGAACAGCTTGGCCACACCAACTTTATGCAGTTTTTTATTTTTTATTTACTGGAGTTTGCTTGGCTTTCATATACACTTCACCACTTCCAACACTGGCCTTATCCTTTTTGGATGCAATTATTCTGTGAAAAGCCACACGCAATCTTCTCCTACTTTCCCCATTGGTTCCGTTAGAAAAATTTGGACCCACTATGTTGCTGGGCTATGACGTTTAACTTGGGTATAAAAATGTACTCTTTTGGTACATTTGCTGCTGTGGGACGGTCTGTATGTCAAATTGCTCTGATTCGTCAATAAATAAAACACTGATTGGCCAGTGGCCAGGCAGGAAGTAGGTGGGACAAGGAGAGAGGAGAATTGTGGGAAGCAGAAGGCTGAGGCAGAGAGACACTGCCAGCTGCCGCCATGACCAGCAGCATGTGAAGACACCGGTAAGCCACCAGCCACGTGGCAAGGTATAGATTTATGGAAATGGATCAATTTAAGCTATAAGAACAGTTAGCAAGAAGCCTGCCACGGCCATACAGTTTGTAAGCAATATAAGTCTCTGTGTTTACTTGGTTGGGTCTGAGCGGCTGTGGGACTGGCGGGTGAGAAAGATTTGTCCTGACTGTGGGCAAGGCAGGAAAACTCTAGCTACAATTTGCCTTTTAGGATTGCTAATGGAAGGAAGAGCCGTGGGGACACAGGGAGGCAAGCTTTTCTTGAAGAAAAGGCACAGCTGCTGTAATTCTTGCCACCAACAATGTTTGGTGACTTGTAGATTACATTTCTTCAGGAGATTTGGGATTTCCCTCATGGTAGAACCGTGGTATTCTACTCTTCATTGGAGACACACTGGTGTGGATGCTTGGCATCTGGTATCAAGGAATGGTTGGCTGTCTTTAACTTCTAACACGAACAGCTAATTTTCTATGTTCTTTAGGAAATATCAATGATCACAGAGTGAATATTTCAGCATCCATTTGTAAGAAACACAAAGGGATAACACCAGAGATGCTTGGAAGTCCCTTAGGGGGTTGGCTCTGCCCCTGACTGTTCACTGAAATCACCTGGAGAGTTGTAAGAACAAAAATATCAATGTCAAGACTCATTCCAACAGATTCTGACGCTGGGACCTCCTGGGACCTGGTTGCCAGGGAGTTAGAGATGAAGTAACTGTGCTGAATTACAACAGTTATGTCTCCTTGTGGTCAGAACGGTTCTATGTGGTTAAACACCCTCACAGCTTCAGTTGAATTTTTCTGCTGTGTCAGAAACCTAGGTTGGGCCGATTGGTGGCGCACGCCTTTAATCCCAACACTTGGGAGTCAGAGGCAGGCAGGTCTCTGTGAGTTCCAGGACAGCCTGGTCTACAGAGTGAGTTCCAGGCCAGCCAAGACTGCTTCACAGAGAAACCCTGTCTTGAAAAAACAAACAAACAAAACAAAACAAAAAAACAAAAAAAAAAAAAAAGAAAGAAAAAAAAAAAGAAAAAGAAAAAGAAGAGAAACCCAGGTTTGTATTTTCCCAGGGAACTGCCTCAGTTGCCATGCAAACACACACAGTCTACATGGTCCAAAGACTTCATAATAGTATATTTGTTTTGTGGTTTTGATTCCTGCTGTTATGCCCAGATTTTGGGGACCCCCCCCCCAAAGACCACTATGGAGACCGAATCTCATATGTAAAAGCAAAGAGCCTTTATTTCAAGCCTCTCCATCTGTCCAACGCAGTGATGAGAGCAGAGAACCCTGAGCGCGGATGGGGTAGGGTTTTTTTTTTTTTTTTTATCATAGTAGAGGTTGGGGGTAAGGGAATTTCCAGGGTTCAGGACCCTGATTGGCTGACATTTGTCTCAGGGTGTCTTGGTGAAAATGAAATAGGTGCATGCTGGGCTCAGGGACATCTGGTGATCTTAGCTAACCTTACCTAAAGGTTGGAACATTGGGAATGTCAGGTACCTTCCCTTAGATGCTGCCCCATCCTCGGGTGGGGTCAGCTTATGCCTTTTTCCTGGAACTGCTGGGTGCTGCCTGCCAGTAAACCTAAACTCAGGCCTACTTTTTCGCTGGTTTTTAGTAAGCCTGTCATGGCAGCAGTGTGGCCAAGCTGTTCTGGGCCCCACACCCTGCCTTGTGGCTTTTGAATGTACACTGGGATCCTGAAAAGGAGACCCTGTCCAGCATGACTTAGCAGGGAAAAAAGGTCAATTTACTCACCTCATAAATATTCACAAACAAACCTTTGAAAATTCCAAATATTGAAACCAATGGAATGCAAATACCCGTCAGCTAGGCTCCCTGCTATCGGTCTCTGGGTTCGTGTTTGATTTGTTTTGCTAAATAAACTTGTATTTAAACTGTCTCTTGGCTGAATTCTTTCCTTTGAGGTGGCAAGGATGGAGGAGACATTGATAGCTGGCAACATTGAAATTTAAGAAAAAAAAAAATCACTGGGAGACCCTGATAGAGCAAAGTTCACGAGAGAGAGCCTCAATGTGTTATTCAAAATATATGGACTTGAAATTCATCTGTATTCCTGATCTCCATTGAATCAGTTCATGTGGGTTGCAGAGAAGTCTGCTGTCCAGAGGCACACCCGGTATGAACAAAAATGGAATGGAGGGCCCCTACAGCAACACCCCCGGATGTTAAGTATCCATGACTTTGTGTCATGGCAAGTACTTGGCAGGGCTTTGGACATAGCAAATGCTTAATGTGAAGTTCCCGAATAAACAGATGCACAAACCAATTCAAGGAAAGAAAGATTGAAGAGGAAAACTCAGAGGAAGAATCATGCTTGTAAGAAATAAAATCACCTAACGATTCTCTAAATTTGGCATCTGGGACCTTGCCAATCCAAGGTCTGGATTCTAGTTACTCTCCTACAAAGGGCCGGATTTCTTTGTAATGTAGATCCTCTCTAGTCCTAAGCAGGAGTGAAGAGTGTCCTTGCTTTCAGCTCTGGTTAGATTTCACCGATCATTAATTCTCTCCTAGGAAGCCAGATAAGGGTGGATCTTCCCACACAGCTGGTCCACGTTCAGGAGGTTCCTTAAATAGACCACTACTGAATCGTCAAGGACGTTTCAAGATGAGGTGCCCTTCCATTTTTACTTTCTTCGAGATTCCTTAAGTATTGAGGATAGCATCTGATGAATGATGGTTCTGAGACTATTTTTAATTTCCTTAACTGGCTCAGAAAGCATGTTCCATGTCCACTCCCTCTGTTTGTGCCTCTGCCCTTTGCCCTGAACAGGTGTGAGCTTGTTCACTGCAGATGTGATTAGACTCTGAGCCGAGTCGGTGTTAGCTTCCCGACACAAATTCCGGGCAATTGTGCATGGGTGTAGGGGGTTCATCTTGGGATGTTGACATCACTTCAGGTTGAACTAAGTTCTTCTGAGGCCTCCCCTGGGAGAAGTGCTGGCTTCCTTATCTGTCTGCTCCATTAATACTGCACCAGACTGATTTCTACTCAACTTGTTAGTTACAGCATTAGAGGAAAGATTCCAGCTAACATGGAAGGGGATCAGACTGAAAATAAAGTGCCCACGTGTGTCAGAAAAGTTAGAACAAAAAAGAAAAAAACCTAAAAAATCTGTTTTTAGATTTTTGTATTGATCGAATGTTAAGTGTGGTGGTTTGAATAAGAGTCCCATAGGCTCATGTGTTTGAATGTTTACCCATCAGGGAGTGGCACTATTGGGAGGTGTGGCATTATTGTAGGAGGCATGGCCTTGTTAGAGGAAGTGTGTCACTGGGGATGGGCTTTGGGGGTTCAGAAGCCCAAGGCATGCCCAGTGGTTCTCTCTCTCTTCCTGCTGCCTATAGATCTGGACATAAAATTCTTAAGTTGCTTCTCCAGCACCATGTCTGCCTGCATGTTGCCCTGCTTCCCATCCTGGTGACAATAGACTAAACCTCTGAACTGTAAGACAGCCTCAATTAAATGCTTTCCATTCTAAAGGTTGCTCTGGTCATGGTGTCTCTTCACAGCAATAGAACATTCACTAAGACAATCAAGATACAAGGTTTCTATCCCTCTTGGCTTGCAAATAGAGAAGAGAGGAAAGATTTAGAATATATGTGGTGTCTTTTATTTTCTAGTTTAAAAATGACTATTATTTGCTTATTGCGATGGTTAGTGTTAATGTCAGTTTGACAAAATCTATACTTCCCTGGGAGACGGGGCTCTGTGCATGCCTGTGGTGATTATATTGATTATGCTAATTGGCATGGAAAGACCATTACTGTGGGTGGCACCATCCCCTTGGCAAGGGATGGTACATGGTATACATGGTATAGAGCAGAGGGAGGAGTCGAACCCTAGCATGCATGCATGAGTTGCTCTCTTCTGATTCCAGACAAAATGTGACCAGCTGTGCCAAGATCTCCCTGCTGTGACTTCTCCACCTACTACCCAAAAAATTAGGTGTCAGGTGTTCATGTCTCTGTTGAATTTGAGGCATTTGTCTAAAAAAAAAATATTTTCTTAACACAATGATGTATCGGTAGTCATAGAAACAATAGCTCATTTCCATCTGGGATGGCAACATAAACTTTGATTGCACATGCACAGGATGCTGCGATGTGACTGGGAGGTGACAGAAAAATGATGAGGTTGTTGCTGCCAGTTGCAGTGTGGTACAAGTGGTAAACTGCAGAGTAGTTGACATCTAATGGAAGCAAGTTGAGTCTTCTTCCGTGATCTAAGTGAATTTAGTTGAAAGGATAGAAGAACAAGAGATTAATTATGACTGAGGATAACCATGGATTTGGGTTTCTTGGAGGACACCAAGCAGGTTTTTAACTCAAAGTGAATCATAGGCCTGCAGGTAAATCACAAAGCCATAAAACTCCTGGGTGACTTCAGAGAAAACTGAGGCAATCTGGAGTACTGCGGTGACCTTTCAGCTGTATCACCAAAGACATATCCATGAAGTGATTATTCGTAAGTGGAGGCTCTTTAAAATTAAGGATATTTTTCTCTGGAAAAAAAAAAGACTGTAAAGAGAATGAGAAGGCAAAGCCTGGAGGGAAAAATATCTGCAAAGGCAGCTGATAGAGGATGTTCACCAAGAGCTCTTCAGTTCCACACTTACAAGAGTAGGCACTGGGAACCTGTGAGAAATCTCCACACCTTCCTTTGAATTTTGCCATGACACTAGAAATACAATCTTAAAAAAAAAAAAGATATTATTTGACAGGCTAAGGCAGAAACGTCACAAGATCAAGGCTAGCCTAGGCTAAAATTTAGTGAGCTCCTATCTCAAAACAACAAGAAAAGTGGCTGGAGAGATGGCTTAGTGGTTAAAAGCACTGATCACTCTTCCAGTGTGTAGATGAACGGTCTTGTTAAGTAAGAAATACAGAGCCAATGCAGAGATGAAAGTCTAAGAGGTCAAAGCTAAAAACCTTACCCTTCACTGCTGCTGTTGTCCTCTTCAGCAAGAGACCTACTTCCTGTCTGTTTGTCTTTTTTATAGACTTTCTATTCTGCCTCTCATTGGTTGTAAACCCAACCACATGACCTCTTTGTCACTGCCTGTCTGTACAGACCTCCAGGTCTTCTATGGTTGGTACTGAGATTAAAGGTGTGTGTCTCCATGCTGGCTGTATCCTTGAACAAACAGAGTTCCACCTAGCCCTGCTTCCCAAGAGCTGGGATTAAAGGCATGCACCACTACTACCACCACCCAGTTTCTGCTATGGCGTGCTATTAGCTCTGACCCTCAGGCAACTTTATTTATTAATATACAAATAAAATCACATTTCAGTACAATCAAAGTATCACCATACCAGTGAATCTGGATTCAATTCCCAGCACCCACATGACAGTTAACAGCCATCTGTAACCTCGGTTCCAGGACATCCAATGCCCTCTTCTGAATTCCTGTACATATGTGTGTGCAGGTGAAACACCCATACACTTAAACTTCAAATCAACAAGAAAAAAGAGGGTAAGAGATATAGCCTACCTCCCATGTGTACTGCAAAGAGAGAAGAACCAGAGAAAAAGACAAATAGATGGATATGTTGATAGATACATACACAAACACGTAGAGAGATCGAAATATGTTCAACTGTGTAAATTCTCTTGTATCCTCTAACTCAGACTTGTTTGAAGGATTTATCCACACGGATACATGTCAATGCAATCCAATTTTGAGACGGTGACATTTCATCATATAAATGCAATGTAATCTCTTTTTCTAGCTCCTTCTGATGACATAATGACCATAATGTTATATAAGTTCTTTTGTACTTTCACAAGTATAAAATGGGTTTGCTGGTCCTTGCACATGGGTGTCATCAACTTAGCAAGGTATGGCTGTATTGGCTTTCAAAGATGGACCCTAGTTACCCCTTTTTATCAATGTATAATATCCCAGAACTACAAATTCTCACTTGAAACTTAAAAATTTCAAATCTATGGGAATCGTATATATTAATATTATATTTTAATTTTTGCTTCAATTAGGATTGATATTGAGTATTTCTCATTTATACTAACAGGCCATTCACATCTACCTTTCGTGAATTCCCTACATAGAGAGTTTGCCCATTTTCTACTGGGACGTTAACATGTCTTTCATATTTCCTTGTAAGAGCTAATTAGAAGTATGAATGTATATAAATATATTCTCTGTCACATATTTTATCCATGTGTTTTATACAGACCTTTTTTTATTTTTATTTTTTAAGGACAAACTGAGCTATCATTATGTATCCTAGGCTGTCCTTACAGCTGTGGTTCTCCCCATTCAGCCTCCTGAGGGCTAGGATTATAGGTAGGCACTACCATGCCCAGTCCATATTCTTCTAATTTAAATTTACCCTGTCTTTTCTTTTATGATTTTTTTTTGAGAAATTATTGTTGGGGCTGGAGAGATGGCTCAGCGGATCAGAACACTTGTAGCTCTTGCAGAAACCCATGGTTTGGTTCCCAGCACTCATGTAGAGTGGCTACACATACCTCTAACTCCAGTTCCAACACCCTCTTCTGGCTTCTGCCAGAAGATATGGATCTGCACACATGTGGTGTGAGAGGATGCCAGTGTTGCAGCCATCTTAGAGAAGGGTTAGACAGCGGGCAGCGGGACCTTGGACAAATTGTTCTAAAAAAAAAAAAAAACCGACCAGAGGATGTGCTGTCCCTTCACCCCTAGACCCAGACAATTAGGAGCTGCACACCAGACATTTGCTGTCATCACCTAGAGGATATGATAGAACATAACTGTCATAATAAACAAAGCACCAGATATGTCCTGTGGGATGCTTTCCGAGGTCATAAATTGTATACCATAACTGTTAGAGGGAATGAGTGTCCTGCAGATAAAAATTAGATGTCCAACTATCAGAGGAAATGGGTCTGTGGGCATAATAGATACAATGACATAGATTGCTAGAGGAGATGGCAATTTCCTTGCAGCTGCAATTCTCCAATCAGTTCAAACCAAGCATCTCTAACCTGAAGTAAGCACCAATCCTAAGCTTGTAACTATATAGAGTTGGAATTCCCCTAGAAACCCGACCCTAACTGTGGTGGTATTGTGTTCCCCAAAACATTGTGCACGATAATAAATGTATCTGGGGTCACAGAACAGAACAGCCACACTATTAAACATAGAGAATAGGCAGTGGTAGCACACGCCTTTAATCCTAGCATCCAGAGGCAGAGATTTACCTGGATCTCTGTGTGTTCAAGAATATAGCCAAGCATGGTGACTCAAGCCTTTAATCCCAGGGAGTGATGGCAGAAAGCAGAAATGTATATGAGGCGTGAAGACCAGAAATTAGAAGCTTTTGGCTGGTTAAGCTTTTAGGCTTTGAGCAACACAGTTCAGCTGAGATTCATTCTAGATGAAGACTCAGAGGCTTTCAGTCTGAGGAAATAAAACCAGCTGAGGAATTGGTGAGGTGAGATAGCTGTGGCTTGTTCTGCTTCTCTGATCCTCCAGCGTTCACCCATTACCTGGCTCCAGGTTTGTTATATTGATAAGATTCTTTAAGATTCATGCTACACCTAACCATTATAAAAACACTGCTTGATTGCTACTCAGGGTCTCTCCTGCTCTGCTGCTGCATCAAATGGACGGAGAGTCCCGAGTTAACTCGCAACAATAAAAAGACTCTTTGCTTTTGCATTAGATTTGGTCTCTTGGTGGTCTTTGGGGGACTCTGGGTACAACATGATATATATATATATATATATATATATATACATATATATATATATATATTTGGGTACATGCACATATATGTAATATAGAATGAAATAAATCTTTAAAAAAATAATCCTTGTTAAGAAATATTTTCTTAAGCCAAAATTTAAGTGTTTCTCTGTATTTTTATATTTCAGCCTGTACTTTTTATTTTTGAGTATGATATAAAACTTGGATAATTTTTTTATGTAGATAACAAAATGCTTCAATACTAGGTTTTAAATATGCCATTTTCTTATTGATATCTAATAACACAGACATATAAAAAGCTTCTATTGATTTGGAAACCTATTTCTAGAATTTCTGTTGTCCTCACTTGATTTCTTTCTCTATAGTTGTAAAATTATTGGAAATAGTCTCTGTATTTATATACTGACCATGCTGTATAGAAAGGTGATTATTCCCGATGAGAGAAATATAGTCAAGTGTGAAGACTGTTGTGGTTGATTTAAATAACTTTAGCATCAAGTGAACAACCCACAGAAGAGCCTCTGGTCTCCTGACCCCTTCATTTCTCTGGCTCTCAGGTCATGATGAAGAAATCAGACCCTGGGGGCTGGATCTCTTTCTAACTTGAGTTTCACAAACGGTACTTAGCAAGCTTGAAGGTCACTGCTGATGAACAACTTGGAATGTGGCTATTAATATTCACAGGACATGCCTATGCTAAGTGACACGACTGTAAAATACTCCAAAAGCCATACTATAGCAATTCCTGATAGCATTAACTATTTCCAATAAAATCCCATTAAAGCAGAAGATTACCACCATAATGACAACTTTGGATAATTCATCTCCCTGGGATTTTATGAAAGAGTGAATCTAAAGTGCATAAACCTTTCTCATCTGAGAAATGATTATTATATTTTCTTTATTCGATTCTCCTTCCTGCTTTTTTTTTTCCTGGTTACTTAACAGTTTCACACCCACTGTTGGACAACTAACTTCGAAAATACTTTCCAACCCATTTCACTACCAAGTTTAGCATTTGGGCAGTTTCTGTTGATTTCCCTACCGAGAACACTTAAATGCATATTCTCCTTCCCTTTCGTTTCCCTAGATTTGTTGATGTAATCTGAGATTGTATATCAAGATCACTATTCTCATGTGTCGTTGTCAGAAAACCATTTCTAAATAATAGCCAAAGTACCAGCATATGTGTACACATACATCTTTTTACTTTCCATGTATTGTTCCTGTTCGGACGAATTGGGTGGATTATGCCTTTGTATGAAAATTTCAAAACAAGGCAGCTGATGATGTCACATTGCCATACAGCCTCTGCCTGCATGATTCTATCCAGCGTGGCCATCTGAAGCCAGGTAGGAAAGGGGTGCATTCTGTACCTATTGCTCCATCTCTTTGTCTCTTCTCCAGCTCCTTCTCTGATGAAACAATTTTAGTGTGAACACCAGGGGACAGGAGGAAACTCATTTCCCCCTCTGTCTATGATAATAGCAACAGGTTGCTGTGTTTTTTTTTCTTTCTTAAAGAATTTACTGGAAAATAATCACTTTTTTTTTCATGTAACTTTACTTTCTCTCAGCTTAGACATTTCTTCTATTACCTTAGGTAATAATTTTCAGTGGGAAATTGGGGGCAAGAGAGGTTAAGAATATGGGTGGGATGAAAGGCTTCTTTTAGAACTTCCCACTTTAGAGGTGTTAGCAACCACGTTAACACACTCACCCATGCATGAGTACTCCTGGCCTCAGACTATCTGGATACTCTGCAAAGGACCTCAAGTGTTTCTGCTACATAAGCAAAGAGATTGTCAAACTAGGTCCTACATGTCAGAACTGGGCTAAAAACAGTCATAGTGTGTTTAATTGTGGAATAAATAATAGTATGACCAGTCAAAGTAGGGGCAAGAGGCTAAAATGTCTTAGGGTTTCCTTCCACTGAGAAAATGCCAGCTCAGAAGTAAGCCCTCAGCCCATCTTTGATATTTCCCTTGTTGACAGTTTTCTGATTAGAATTCTTAGTGTTCTCTTAATTTCATAATGATCCTACATCCAACAGCTGCAGACTGTTTTCTTTAATTAGTTTGTATTTGTTCTGTAAAATGTTGCTAAATAGAGGTGATTTATAATAAGAATTAATATCATCTCCCAATTGTTAAATATCATAAAACACCCAGAAAATATTTTTAACACCTACATTTATTTAGTTCTACATAAAGTTCTGAAGGTTGGTAGAAAGCATTAATATTTAAAATGTAGCAGGAAGGTCTCAGGCCATGCACGTGGTCTTTCAAATTGGAGCTTTTGAGGCTGTGCAGAACTCGGTTCCAAATACAGTACCATTGCATCTAATTGAACGCTGCTGCAGAATACAATGATGCTGAAACTGGTATTTGTGTAATTAGTTCTAAAAGTGCATCTCCTCCTTTGTGGAGGGGATTGAAAGGGAACAGGGACAAAGCTCCAACTACGCTATTAAAATGATGGCCAGCTGAATTCTGTTCCCTGAGATTATGTGAACAATATTCTATTCTGCTAAGTAGCTCAGAATAAAATAAATGAAGGGAGCAGGGCAAAGCAATGACGGGGGATGCTCACAGCAATAAGACATCTGGAATTGAGAACGCTGTCCTACTAAAAATCTAGATGGCTCAATAATAGAGTGTGTTGTTTCTTAGGTTCATGCCAATTTGGAGGCTGGTAGCTGCTGGAAGTTGCTACTACCCATTCAAGCATCACTTTAGCAAATGTAATGATGTGCATTGTCGAATAGGTAGCATTTTCTACTTCCCTGGTAAACCTGCGGAGAGTTTTATTAGCATATCTAGCAGGTTCTCTCTCTCTCTCTCTCTCTGTCTCTCTCTCTCTGTCTCTCTCTCTCTCTCTCTCTCTCTCTCTCTCTCTCTCTCTCATCACAGTTCCTGCTCAGATTTTAAGGAACTATTAATCATTTGCAGGGCATATGTGGCAATGTAGTTTGCTACAGGCACAGACTTAGATTTGATAACCACTGCAGATCCATTCTAGCTAGAACCCAGAAGAATGTTCCAGGCACATGTTCATACCTCCTTTCTGGAAATCTGACCCCAAATTTGAATCTTGGTCTCTTACCTTGCTTTGATATATCGAAGCGAGTCTTGATTATTCTTTTTACTTTCTTATCCTAAAGTCTACATTTGATGCAGGGATAAAAGGGCCTACTTCTATTTTCTTCCTTTTGCTAAGGACTGCATGAAATTTTGGAGCATGTCTTTTAAGATTTCTTTGTTTTTTGTACATGAGTGCTCTATCTGCATGTACGCATGCATGCCAGAAGAGGGCATCAGATCCCACTATAGATGGTTGTGAACCACCATGTGGTTGCTGGGACCTGAACTCAGGACCTCTGGAAGCTCTCAACCACTGAGCCATCTCTCCAGCCCTAGAGCTTGTCTTTTAATTGCTATGGAAGGAGGTGAGAAAAATATGGGAGGGGGAAGGAGAGAAGAAAAAGGAGAAGGAAATCCTTCATTCCTCAGACAGGACTATCCTGAAGCCTGCCCCTCTTTCCGTCTCTGTTTCTTTCTTTCTTTCTTTTTTCTTTTTTTTTTTTTTTTTTTTTGGTTTTTCGAGACAGGGTTTCTGTGTAGCTTTGCGCCTTTCCTGGGCTCACTTGGTAGCCCAGGCTGGCCTGGAACTCACAGAGATCCGCCTGGCTCTGCCTCCCGAGTGCTGGGATAAAAGGCGTGCGCCACCACCGCCCGGCCCATCTCTGTTTCTTTTTTTTTTTTTGGTTTTTCGAGACAGGGTTTCTCTGCGTAGCTTTGCGCCTTTCCTGGAGCTCACTTGGTAGCCCAGGCTGGCCTCGAACTCACAGAGATCCGCCTGGCTCTGCCTCCCGAGTGCTGGGATTAAAGGCGTGCGCCACCACCGCCCGGCCCATCTCTGTTTCTTTCAAGGTCCCATCTAACATAACAAACGTAGATGACAGATATGCTCAGGTCCCAGTAACTATATTGGCACAGGAGAAGGAAGAAAAGTGATAGAAAAACACTATCTAAGGGGGAAATCCATGAAAAACTGAACTCTTCCAGGAAGTGTTTGCCCTGGGGTCTTACAGCTAAATTTGATGACTGGGTACCACCTGCTGTGGTGGCTTACTTCTAAGTCCCTGGTGATAGCCCCCATCCTCCTCTTCCTCTCCCTCCTCCTTTCCCTCCTCCTCACTTTCCCAAGGTGGTTAGCTAAGTCCTTAAAAACAGCTAACTAGACTCACATAGCCTTCAGAGGACTCTGCACATCTGTATGCACGCCACAATGTCTCACATAATTTCCCCCTCATTTTGCCTTCAAAATTATGCCTTGGTTTCAGCCCGTCGGAATATCCCTATACTTCATAATGGCGTGTATTTTTCTGTTGTGACAAGTGGTCATGGATATTTTCGTAAGTGACAGAATTCCCTCTGAGACTTGCTTTCATAGATACCATGTCAACCTGGTCACTGGGTTTCAGGAGCGAAGCCTCTCGCTTCGAGTTTCACTGGCATAGGCTACTGAAATCCACCCAAAGGACCCGAAAACAGAGAAGCTCAAATTAGTTTAGGTCTTTGTGCGATATTAGGAAGACTTGAAAAGATGAAACAAGTTAGGGAAGACTCTGAAATCCTGCGGCTTCAGCCAAGTTATTCTTAAACTCTTACCATCTTTAAATGTGGCTTTGAACTAAAATTCAACGAGTTTACAGCCCGCACTCCGGCAACTGTGTCTCCACCTCACCCAGCCACACAGGAGCAATAGAAAACTACTGAGATGAGAGGCAGGCTTCTTTGAGTTCCCTTTGTCTGTATTGCACCAGGATCTTTTGAAAGTTGGGGAATGTTTGGGCTCAGTTGGTATAAGAACATGCGCAAGGCTCCAAGTTTAATTCTGGGTGCTTCCCCAAACAAAACAAAATCAAACAGAACAGCACAAACCAGAACAACCCGAGGACGTAACTTTGGAAATTTCCCTTTTTGGTTTTTGTCAAGGTGAAGCAGGAACCCAGCGCCTCATGGGTGCTAGGCAACCATCAATTGACTTCAGGAGGAAGCACTGAGAGACTTGAAGTCTAGAGGAGAGCAGATGTGTAGACATACTCCACCTCCTTCTCTCTTTCCCTCCCTCTGACAGGGTCACACTGTCTTGGCCCTGATGAACTCGTGGACTGAACTGACCCTCCTGCTTTAGCTGAGTCAGGAGCTGGGGATATGTCATGTGGCTGTGTGCCCAGCCACTAGAAGTAATCTTTGATTAGCACAAATCTAATCCAAATAAACCAGCTCGTAGAAGATCATCGACCAGTTAACAAGTCTGCAATTAATTCAGGTGTGTGCTAGGGAAGGGGGCAAATCTGATTTAGAAAGTTACATCATGTGTTGTTTACACATTTAAAGATTCCAGCCTGACTAATGAAAAAAAAAATCCCCCCCCCCCAGTTCTCTGTTGTCCACAGATAACCCTCTCTCTATGTAACCATCATCCCAATGTGTAATCATGTTCAATTGTCATGCATTTCCGCTTCCACTAAATTGTCGTGTCCAAAAGACCAGGAGAGTAACTTTTTTTTTTGAGACAAAGTCTCACCACATAGACCAGGCTGGTCTTTTTTTTTTTTTTTTTTTTTTTTTTTTTTTTTTTTTTTTTTTTTGGTTTTTCGAGACAGGGTTTCTCTGTGTAGCTTTGCGCCTTTTCCTGGAACTCACTTGGTAGCCCAGGCTGGCCTCGAACTCACAGAGATCTGCCTGCCTCTGCCTTCCGAGTTCTGAGACTAAAGGCCCTGCCTCTAGTATTTCTTATGATGAAAATATTACACTTATGTGAGCATGTGGCTAGCCACATAATAAATGTTCACAATTCTGAGTGGAGAGATAATTACTTCTACGAGCAACAATCTTACCCTCCTCCCCATTTCTTAAATCCCCCAGATCATCACTTTGTTCTACTTTGCAGCTGTCCCCTGGTTCTTAAATTCCACTGACGTGGCTTTCTCTGCTCGGTCACATCTCCAGCCCATCACCTCCATGGCTCTGCTGGATACAACTTCACCAGGGGCCTGTCTCCTGCAGACTTAGGATTATACTCTTACACTTTCTCCTGCCTGTCAGGTTCCAGGACCCCTGGCAGGGACTGGGGAATTACCCCACCTTCCAGCTACTGTTTCTTTTTCAGTCTTTTCCTGTTTCTGCTACACTCCAGGCTCTTGAGGGAAGAATCTTTCACTTTGAGACTCTCCCTGTATAGCCCATGCTGGCTTCAAACTCAGGATCCTCTTGCCTCCACCCCTGTGCGCTGGAGTTAAAGGCATGTGACCCCACACCTGAATAAAGATTCCTGAGGATTCTGTCTCTCTGTGTATTTTTTTTTTTTTTTTTTTGAGACAAGGTCTTACTATGTAACCCTCACTGGCCTAGAACTCACCCTGTTCACCAGGCTGGCCTCAGACTCACAGAGATCCCTCTGTCTCTGCTGGAATTAAAGGCATTCACTACCATGCTTGGTTCTGTGTGTATTCCTTTCTTCTGCGAATGCAAGTTTACTTAAAATTTAAAAAATTATTTTCATGGAGTCATAATTTTGAAGCTACAGAAGACTTCAGGTCCATCCTTTATTTTATAGATGGGAAGTTTTCGTTGGAACTCCATATGTATTTGTTAGGGTTTTGGCAGCAGAGTATCTTGGTGGATGGATGGGGCCAAGGAATGCTGCAAGGGTCATACCACACAACAGATCTCACGAAAGAGGTTTGTCGGGACACACACACACAAAGATATCAAAAATTAATAAGGACTTTGTTAATGTGAATAAAGCAGGTTCACTTGCTTCTCAAACTTCCTATCTAGAGTAGAAACATGTGGTAAGGGAAATGGGAATTCTGGAAGTGGTAAAAGTAAGGGTAAGAAACACATTGTGTTGACCCATTTCCCAAGACTCTCACCATCCTGTGTCAACTATAGAGGCAAACACATTCATTAGCTTTCCTCTCCTCAAGACTGAACACAGTGACAGACACACTGTAGAGCATCAAGAAGTTAGGTGACTACATATCCTGGATGTTCTGCTAAAATTGATGCATTTTCACTGTCAAAGTGTCCAGTTTGGAAGGCAGGTTACATGGCCATATTATCAAGATCTGTCAGTGTTTGTGGAGGGCAGACAGGGGCTTGAGTGTGAGTAAGAATAGCAGTTCATGGGCTGAGGAGATGGCTCAGAGGTTAAGAACACTGGCTGTTCTTCCAGAGGTCCTGAGTTCAATTTCCAGCACCCACATGGTGGCTCACTACCATCTGTAATGAGATCTGGTGCCCTCTTCTGGCCTGCAGGGATACATGTGGACAGAACATTGTATACATAATAAATAGATAAATCTTAAAAAAAAAAAAAAAAAGAATAGCAGTTCAATGTTTTCTCAGCCATAGGAACACTGTATATCCTTAGAAAACATTAATTTCTCAGGCAAATGCTCCTTTTCCTCAGGTATAAACTCACAAATGGCGAAAATTCTCACATCATTCTGTACTGGATGAGTGTAGGGGTTAATGAGTTAAAAATAAGCCACTCAAATGCTTCAGAGAAAGAAAAACATCTTCTCTGCATCAATTCAATGACTATTTACTGATTTCCTACTGTGCACAATGCCAGCCACGTGATGGAGAGTAATTAGATGAAGCCAGCCTCTCCAGAAAGAGTATGAACTGCATAGGAGAGTTTTCCAATTGCATGTCTTAAAGGGTGGCTAATCACATGTGGAGTTCCATTAAATGAGGGAGAAAGCGACTCCTTAGATGAAAGCAGAGAGTAGGTGGAAGTAGTGCCATGGTCCCATGAGCTTGATGGCATGAGCAGAAGTGATCCTCATTAATTCTGCGTCATGCAGTAATACTGAGCTTTTCAATAATCCCACCGCATTTGCATCGATCCTTATCCTTGCAGATTATTTCTACCCCCAGGTGTAAAGAGCCTTGGATGGAGGGATCATTGGTAGAATCACTGGGTTAGAACAACTTTATCTACTCATGAGTTGGTTGGCAACATCTGGGTAGTTGAGTGGATAAGAAAGAGAAGGGTAAAGCTGAGAGCAAACAGCATCACCGTCCCTTGTCCCTTCCCTTTTCTCCTTAGCTACTTGTTTTTACATTGCTTGTATTTTTTTTTATTTTGAGAAGTTTATTAACATGCACAGAGACGGTGGTGTCTTCTCTTGGCTCTGGTTCAGCTAGAGGAGGATTCCTAATAAGCTCAGAACAACATCTTTGGCAGCGACTGTGGTTATGGGATGTCTTCTGCCAGGAGGAGGGTATCTACAGGGGAGTAGGAAAGAGAGAGCTGAGCCAGTCATCTGGAGATAAGAAATGTCTGTTTTAGTCATGCAAAATTGCAACATTTGTGGGGCAAAAAAAATCAGTTTACAGTCAGAAGAATAGTAAAACTTAAATAGATAGTAAGTGCTGCATTGGAAGAAAATATGATTTGTGTAGTCCTTATCTTCAGAGTTGAAATTACATATTATTCCTTAACTCTAAGCCTTATGCTGTTTTTATAAACAAAATATATTTTATTTACATAAGCTTTATATTCCCATTTTGTAAAGGTCCTTGGTGTACTACTAAAGCTCATTTAGCTTACTCTCTGGGAGAGTTCCTTTCTTTCTTTTCCTCCTTTTTTCTCTCTTCCTTCCTTCCTTCCTTTCCTTTCTTCTCTTTTCTCTCTTTCTTTCTTTTTTTTTGGTGAGACAATCTTACTGTGTGGCTTTGGTTTGTTGGCTGGCCTTGAACTTGGTATTTAGACCAGGCTAGGCTCCAATTCAGAGAAATCCTCCAGCCTCTGCCTCGCAAATGCTGGCATCAAAAGCCACATGAGGATCCATAGCCCTTTGAAGGAGGGAGATTTGAAGAGGGCCCAGTGAGACAAAGAGGTGGTCCTTGTGATAGCAGAGTGTAGCTTTGCAAGCAGCCAGCTGGAAATAGTGCATTTCAGGATGGGCGAGACACGTGATACTTCTACTTGAGGAAGCTTCGTCGGTGATAAGGCAGTGTGGCCTCTACAGCGAGAAAATGCCAGCTTTGAAATGGGAGCAAAGGGACTTGGGGACTAAAATAAAACTAAACCAAATGGTGGAAACACGCTCAACTCCTTAATTCATCTGATTAGAGCCAACAGGCGCCACCGTGTAGAACATTTGCTCCTGTCCCAGATGCCATTAAGGCAGCCGCAGAGCTATTTCTAGGCTTGGCTCCAGACTGATGGGGGATGAACTCACAGTGGATTCAGTTTCAGCCTGAAGCCACCAAGTAATGGTGCAGACTGCAGTCACTGCAAAGTCTTCAGGCATCAAGTGTTCCCGGGAGCACATGTCTGATTCGAAGAGCTGTCCTAGCCCTGAGGGAACATTACTGCAACCCCAATTCCAACACAGCCCCAGTTCCTACCTATCTCTCTCCGCCTTACTTTACAACACAGATGCACGCTTTCTTAGACTTAAAAGCTCTTAGAAACTAGTATAGAACATGTATATAAAGGTTATAGTATATAATCATCACCCTTTTAAAAACTACACACATTATCATACTGGGTACATTGAAAGACAAAGCTTTCTGTTGCTATTTTAGGCTTTGGAACAGTAGTTGCCAATAAGAGAAAAAAGATAAAAAAGTTTTATTCTAGGTCGATGCACAGAACACCTGATAACCCTCCTCTGACCTATTCCAAATCTACAGTCTGCCCGAGTCCCAGTCCTTAAATGTTCTGCCTCCTAGAAAGGAGCTCTTGAATTTGAGATGTTCCTTACCTCATAAGGGAAGATGACATCCTGATAAACATAATGTAAGTTGAAAGTATTCTAAATAGACAATGCATTTGCTATATCTGACAGAGCTAAGTCATTATGTGACAACACAAGATACTATAGAGTATGGGTTGTATGCTCTCTTGACTCAACATCTGGCTGCTCCTCACAACATTTTTCCAGCATCATGAGAGAGTGTGGTACAGTGATTGGATCACCAGCTCAGGGACAGACCCAGACTCAAACCATAAAACATGTTTTCTACGGAATGGGTATCATTTGGGCAACATGGTAAAACTCCCAGATCCTAAGTAAAGATGTCAGATTTCAAGGGTCATTGAACATTTGATAAATGGGCATATGTGGAAGGTCTCCAAGAATCTTTAGTGCTGACTAACATCTTTTCTGTATAGATGGAGAGAACACTTAAATATTAATGGTGCCATAGAGAGAACTGTTACCCTAGAAAAGCCTTCCCAAAATTAGCATGGTCAAACTCTGTGGTTTGTGACTGATGAATATCGAACCTGTTTTAGAGTCTGGAATGATTTTTCTAGTAACTTCACTGAAACTTTTGTTGAACATTGTACTCAGTACTGAAAATTATACAGCTTACATGGACATGAATCTGTAGTATTCTGGGGGCCCTTTACAAAATAATTTCAAATGTAAAACCAGAGGCAAAGAGAACATTTAGTAGCAAATATATCTTGAATGAAAAATGAAATAACAGTGACTGGAGGCTTAGAGATTGAAATCCTTTCCTTAGGCATTGTATGAGAATGGTTGACATAAGCATGCTTCCCTTCGTAACCTGGCTTTCACCATTCAGTGGGACCATCTCTGAGCCTCATGCTTCATAAATCTTCAATATAAATATCTCTATTCAAATTCTTTATAGAATTAAGATGCATACAGGACAATTCCAAGACCCAAGTAAATTATAATAATTGGGTCACCAGATCACCCACTAGAAGCAGTTGCATGGAAGCAAGAGGTTTTCCATCATGACAATTATTTCTTTTGAAATTTTATTCAGAAATGAAATTAGACTATTAGAAAATTTGCAAAAATGTTTATTCAAAGTGTTTATAATTCACCTGACTTGCCATAATGTCAACACCTGACAATGCATGTTATTGACGCCTAGAGATGAGCATTCTTAAACACTATTAGTTATATTATAGTCTTTTTTTTTCAAATTTACCAGGTTTGGAGGACATTTTCATCTCTAGTCTATTTGGGTTTTAGGATGTGATTCAGGATCCCAAATGTATTTTGTCATGATGCCCCTTAGTATTTTTCTGTTCATGGCAGGCTCTGCATCTGCCTTTGACTTTAATGAGCTGGACACCTTGGGGGAACACGCAGTGGTCTTTTGTAGAGGAGTGGAGTCACATGGTTATGGGAGGTATCCTTCTAAAGTGCTACTTTGCTCCCGGCTCATAGTCCCACACGGTTATCCATTTCTTTTCTACATCTGTAGAAGCTGTTCCCGGCTGTCTCCTGGGCCACTGCAATGTCTTTTCAGCAGTTTTTTTTTCCCTCCTTCTGAGTGTTTCGTTTTGTAAATTTTATAGCAACACAGGTTGCTCCATGCTTGACTATTTCCTGTCCAGCCCCAGTATCACATCCTCAAGAAGCTTGAGAGCAGGTCTTTCTGATTAGTATGTTTTCTCTGCTCTTAAAATCCTGGGTCTTGGATGTGTCATTTGCAGAAAGAGCTCACGTGCGTTGTTTATGCATTACCAGTCACTAGTGGGTTCTTGTGCACCTCGTCTAGACTACAGCTGTACAAGCACCCCAAAGGGGAGGAGGCGTGCACACAGCATCAGAGACTAGGTATGCTGGCCTGCAGCAGCACATCCAAGTAAGGCTTACCGGGCAACTCCTGGGTCACAGGTGACCCTGGACACAGTCCTTCCTTCGCCTCCCACATACAGCTGTTAACATCTGTCAGTGCTGTCTCACAGGCTGCCCTTCCATCTCGACTGCCGTCTTACTTGTCTTTATTTTTTCCCAGGGCTCCCCTGGCACATGGCACAACCTCCTAACAGTCTTTCCCTGGTCACCTCTCCATTCTGTGCCCCAGCCTTCACATAGGTGCATAAGCAATCCTTTCATTTGAAAATAGAACGTCAGCGCTTGCTCTTCTAAAGAAAATGGTTTCTGTGGTTTCTGGTCAGGTTTTCTGCTAAACCATCACAGGTGAATGACTCCTGCCCCTAAGCATGCATGAACATTAGCTGGAGAATGTGCTAGGGTGGTTGTCGAGGTTCTATCCTATGTTTCGCTGGTCTGGGGGGGGGGTGTCTGACAAAGAGTCCTTCCGGAAAGCCCCAAGGAATGCTGAGGTTAGGGGCCAATGAGATTGTCTACACACTGCTTAAGGAGAAAAATACTCTTTCCCATTTGGGTCCTAGCACCTCTCGTATAGCTCTGTCCTTTTGTCAGACATGCTCTAACCTGCTCGTATCTTTGCACACCTTCTGCAAATACAAGCCCCTGGATCCTATTTGCCTCCCACTTTTTAACAATAAAACTTTATTCCTGGCTCCCTTTGCCAGAGTCTTCCCTCTTCTTCCAGCCTCAGAAGGGAAGTCCAGGTCTCTGCAGTGTCTGGTCTATAATGAAAATTCCTACTTGGTACAAGGTGTAGAGATTTACTAATTCAGTTCTCTCAGTAGCTCATGAATTCTGTGGTCTTAGTCAGCTTTGCTTTTCAGTACCTACGCCTCCTGACCCTCTGGACAGAACAGCACTTTATATGTGATGCTGAAAGAAACAACCTTTCTCAAGAGAAATACTAGCTTTTTGCACTGCAGAAAATGTTGAGGTGTTTCCAAGAACGTGTCAAGACTTGTTACTAGGACATTGCAGATGGAAAAAAAAAAAAGGATATTTTAATGAAGAGAGTGTCCCGAGAGATATAATGAGCCCAGTGACGTGTAGACTCTTCACTTATTTAAATAAACCAGGCAATTCAAACCAGTGTCCTCCATGAATCTGGAATGACCTTTCACCTTCTAGCAGCGTGGCAGCAAGCAAGGCAGAAATCTGGCATCTCTCTTGGACTTCTGACTGGCACCTCAGCCCTTTCGTCTGTGTGGCTGTTAACTGACCAACTAAGGGATGGATGGTTCAGTCAGTTTTGCTGTCAACAGCTACAGTATCCACCCCCAGGCTTAGCTGTACCTGTAGAACCATCATCCTAAACCAACCACTGGTGGTCCTTATGAAACAGAGGTGCCAGTCTCTGAATGTGTACATGGAAAATAATCACATATTGATTTTCACCAAGTTCATTTCCTTCAGTTATTACAGGTAATCAACAGAGTTGGATTTCTAGTACCGTGACGTCATCACTGGTGAAAATCATCTGGACTTGTATACCACACTCCAGTGATAATTCAGATTTATTTCAAGGGGCTGGAGAGATGGCTCAGAGGTTAGAGCACTTGCTGCTCTTGCCAAGAACCCAGGCTTGGTTCCCGGCACCCACGTGGCAGCTCACAGCCATCTTTTACTCCCGTTCCAGGGCTTTCAATGCCCTTTGCTGGCCTCCGTGGGCACTGCACACACATGGTGAATGTACATTTATCCCCACCCATGTACACATAAAATAGAAATAAAGCTTTAAAACATTATTTCAAAGTGACAATAGTTATCAAATACACTGTTATATTTTGGTATTAGATATACAACTGAAAAGCACGTATACTTTATCACATTTGTCTGAAATTTCAACAAAGGTACTTTACATTTCGAGATGTTAAAGATGGTCTGTGTTTGTCTCAAACAAAAGTCATATACATTTTATTTTGTGTGTTTAAAATATTGTTCTGTGAGGGACCCATAAAGTTCAATGGGATCCTACAGGGCTGTGTGACACCAGGAAGGTTAAGACTCTCCACTTAGACTACAAAGTTAGGGCAGAATTTACTCTGTCATGTAAGTTTGGGAGGAGAATTTTCCAGACGCATTAGAAAACTACCCAAGCGGTGTACGATTTAAAGAGCTCGCGAGACAACAAACCAGCTAATGATGTGTGTCGGAACACTTGCTTCTCCCCTTGTGTACAAACTGCAGATGAAACATCCCTTTGTTCTTCGGGCAACATGCTCCCGGGCCTGTAATAGTTAAATTAATTTCTAATATGTCTCATCTCATTATAGATGTGTGCAACAGTCTCTTTCAACTTTAAATGGAGCTTCGGGGAAGATTAAATACTTAGGGATCCCAGTTTGTCTAAAATTTCTAGATCCATACAAATTAAACTTCCCCTGTCTAAATGACCCTAATCATTCTAATTTAACTAGATGGAGCCTATTTCCTTTTGACAGCACTTGTCATGTTGAATCTTAGCCGCGGAGACGAACGGCATGCCAAATGGGTAATCAGTATTCCAGATGTTGCCTTGCTGCTTTCCAGCAGTGTTATTAATAAAAGTCGGTTGCTTCTTGTCCCCCCCCCCCTTTTTTTTAACCCTCTAACGTTACTGAGAGTATAAACTTCCCTTGTCCCCTTGAGGATATGGTAATGGTAATTTAGAAGTACAGCAAATGGGCTGCTCCAGAGGGAGATCATCTTTGGGGAAGGACCTGTCCCCTGTGAAGGGTCCACCAGGGACTCCTGGCTGATCTGTGGGACATGCAGCCAGGTGAGAACGTGGATAGGGAGAGGTTAAGAGGGTGTGAAGATTGGATCGGAACTTTGAGTTCGGTGTGTGTGTATGTGTGTGTGTGTGTGTGTGTGTGTGTGTGTGTGTGTGTGTGTGTGTGTGTGTGTTGGGAAGGTCTGAGTATCAGAAGGGCATTTCGCTTATTTCTTCCTGTGAATAAAAATTATAATTGGAAGCTCTACCGTAAGTTACTCAGTTAAAAGGGCCAGCCTTCTGGTTGCCTGGCAGTCCCCCACTGGCCTGATGATCCCGTTCCCTCCAGATCAATTCCCAAACTATGTTGGCACTTGCAGAGAATGCCACACATAAAATATCCATAAGGACCTTGGTGAGAGTCAGAGCTCTGTCCTCCAGGAACTGAAAGGAAGATGTGCCGGGAGCTAAGAGACTACGTGGGCCAAATGGGGATAGCGTTTGAAGATAGAATCACAGATCGGAAGATAGAGGGCCTGATTCCACGACACCTGACAGACACAGGCAGGTTCTTTAAGGCTTACTAAGAACTTTATATATGTAATTATAAGAAGATTAGACATTCAGGGCTGGGAAAACATCTATCCTACTATTATCATCACTATTACTATTTATGCACTAGGTGTGGTGATTTCATGAGTGTTTATTGAAAAGACTATGGGATTGGTGCATTATTCGTGCTTATTCTCTCTCTCTCTCTCTCTCTCTCTCTCTCTCTCTCTCTCTCTCTCTCTCTCTCTCTCTCGTAGCAGGAATCTTAAAAGCTCTTATTAATTAAATCGAACCTGAGGCCAGTTATTGGGGTGAAATGCTGGAAGGTCAGAGAGACAGAACAAACCACAGCTAACCTCAACTTCTCAGCTGGTCTTGTTTCCTCAGACTGGAAGCCTCTGTGTCCTCATCCCAATGGCTCTCAGCAGAACTGTGCTGCTCGAAAGCCTGAAGCTTAACCAGCCAAATGCTTAACCAGCCAAATGCTTAACCAGCCAAATGCTTAACCAGCCAAATGCTTCTATTTCCTGGTCCTCACGCCTTATATATCTTTCTGCCTTCTACCACCACTCCCTGGGATTAAAGGCGTGTGTTACCATGCCTGGCTCTTTTCAATGTGGCCTTGAACTCACAGAGATCCCAGATGGATTTCTCCCTCTGGAATGCTAGGATTAAAGGCATGAGTGCCACCATTTTCTAGCCTCTGTATCTAGTGGCTGTCTGTTCTCTGACCCCAGATAAATTTATTAGGGTACAGAATATTTTGTGGAACACAATACCACCTCTCTCTCTCTCTCTCTCTCTCTCTCTCTCTCTCTCTCTCTCTCTCTCTCTCTCTCGTGTGTGTGTGTGTGTGTGTGTGTGTGTGTGTGTGTCTGTGTGTCTGTGTCTGTGTAAATTTGCCCTCAATTGAAAAAAATTAGACTTCCCCTTTACTTTGTGATCCCTTCTTTTTTTTAGCTTAAGATTGTGGAAAGGCTTTTGAATTTCTAAACATAAGGGATTGGTTAATATAATCTACATTAGTGGTTCTCAACCTTCCTAATGCTGCGACCCTTTAATACAGATCCTCATGTTGTGGTGACCTCCCAACCATAAAATTATTTTCATTGCCACTTTATAACTGTAATTCTGAGATTGTTATGAATCATAATGTAAATAACTTGTTTTCTGATGGTCTTAGGTGATTCTTGTGAAAGGGTCATTTGACCCCAAAAGGGTCACGACACTGCTCTAGAGAAAGAAGAAATCTAATTGATGAAGTAATAATGTGGCCCCTAGAAAACTATCTCAGGGGCTGGGCGGACAACTCAGTGCATAAAATGTTTGCTGTGTTTAAGTGTGACGAGTTCAGATTCCCAAAACGCACATAAAAAGCTGCATGTGATGGCACACTATTGTAACCCCAGTTTCAGGGGCATGGAGGCAGAAGGATCATCCTTGGTCTAGCTAAACGTGAGTGCTGGGTTCAGTGAAAGACTGTCTCAAAGGATAATGAGGTAGTGGATAACAGGGAAAGACTCCCGACATCAACCTCTGGCCTCCACTGGTGCACGCGGTGGCATGCACACCTACTTTCTCTTTGTCTCTGTCTCTCTGTCTCTTTCACACACACACACACACACACACACACACACACACACACACACACACAGCCTCCATTGACATCCTAACCCACACCTGAGCCCACATCCTTAGCCTTTCCCTTTCGGTGTCGGTCATGACTTGGACTCGGACTAACAGCTTGACATCGAGTTGAAACCACTTTGATTTTTTAAGTGGAAGACATTAGCACCAAAACCGTGTTTGTTATAGTCCATCTTGCAGTGTTTCCAATATGCCTAATTATGTGGATTTTTATGCCATGCCACTTCCTCAAACTCAAAAAAAAAAAAAAAAAAAGTCTATTTTTGGTGCAAGTAATTTCCCTTCCATTATCTCCCTTGATTTTTCAAGTCCACTAACAATAGAGATTATTGAACTGAGTTCTAGTGACATCTGGTGGACAAAACTTGTGCCTGTGACTTGATGATTAGGAGCTCAGAGACAAAGCTCCATCAAGAGACATAGGAAGCAGAGCTAAGCCAAGCATGTGACTCCGAATTAGTACATAATAAGCCTTAGAGCACTTTCCAGGTCCGTTTTTCTAGCTGGCCAAGTCACACTTCAGCTTAGTGCTTTAAGTCGAGTTTCCTGTGCCTCCCCGAGCCTAGTGATTGTGCAGACAGATCTGCTCCAGTCACAGCGGGGTCTCCTCTACAAGGGGGCTGGTTCAGCTGGTGAGGACATTCATACACATAGGTCTTTCAGAGTGTTCTGTCCATGCTGGGCCTCTTGGCAGCACAACATAGTGCTGTCCGCATCAGGGCATCTTTGTGGGGGAAATTGCCAAGATGCAATGTCTTGCACTTAAGATTTTCTTTCCCCTCCATGGGCTTAGAGGTATAGATGGGGGGTTCTAAAATACAGTAATAGTTGATGTAACACCACTAGCTTTATATTAACATTTCATTGTTGTTTAGGCTTTTTTTTTTTTTTTTAAATAGAGATCCCTGCCATAGTTTTGTTTTTATTTTTGTTTTTTCTCTTTCACAGCCTAAGTTCTCATGAAACACTTGATCCCAACTTGGGGCTGCCTGGGCCATCTTTGTGGAACCTCATTTTAAAAAGAGGGTCTGGAGCGATGTATCAGTGGATAAGAGTGCTTTCCATGAAAGCCCGAGGGACCTGTGTTCAAATTCCCAGCATCTACATATAGCCAAGCATAGCTGTAGACCCCAGCATTGGAGTGGAGACAGGAAGATTTTGGGAGTCTGTTACCCAGCAATTTTAGCCAAACAGGGTAAGTTTCAGATCTAGTGAGATGCCCTGGCTCAGGCAGAGATAAGGTGGAAAGCAATAGAGGAAATCACACTATGTCTTCCTCTGGCTTCTACATATGTGTACACTTACACACACATGTGCACCCCTCCCCCCACAGATCCCATCAAAATGAGCAGTTCCATATTTTAGGTAAGATCCCTCTACTTCCTAGAAATACTTGGGTAATGATGAGTTCTAAAAAAAAAAAAAATCACAATTTGCTAAATGCATTAAATTCCTTGCAGACAAATGGACAGATATAAAATATCCTTTAAAATATATTATACAATTTTAAATAAAATTAAAGTGAACTCCCTATACAGTTCGCTATATTTGAGATGAGGTATTAGAGTTCATGATTGCTTAGTGGTCATACAATGGAGCTAATAAAGAACCAAGCCAAGGAGAAGAGTTGGGTGTCCATACAATCAAGAGAAGTCTGATCTGGTGGTGGGGAAGAGGGAAGTGCTTTTCCTTTTAATTTCTTTTCTGACCTACACATTCAAAAGTGAGTTAATTTCTATGAATTTTCCTGCTCCCCTCTTGGCATTAACGTTTACGTCCATTTCATTGTGGCTGGTAAGATCTGACATTCTCAGGGTGTTTTGCTCCCTAGCGTGTGGTCTAGCCTGGAGACTATCCTGCGTATCAACGCTGAGAGTAGGTAGTTCTTTTTCTAGTTCACTGAGGTGTGCATAGTACTGTGTTAGGTCCCTCTTCTTTTTCATCATTATGCGACCCCTGAGTACTTCTTCTACAGCATCTAATGAATTTGATTCTGATCTTTTAATTTGATCTTGTCCTTATGCTCTTTCCATCATCGGAAGTGGGACGTTGAAACCGATCATTATACTGCATCTGTTTCTCCCTCCATCCCTGCAGTGGTTGCTTCATATATTTGGTCATGCTGAAGTTGGATGCATATTTATTTGTAATAGCTGCATACTCCCGGGGAATTGATACTTTTGCCATTATGTCTCTTTGCTGATCCATTTTGACATGGACTATGTTGGGTGATATAGTAAACATGGACACTCCTTAAAATTACCATTTACAGCTTGGTGTGGTGGCGCTGCCTTTACTCTCAGCACCCAGGAGGCAGAAGCAGGTGGATCTCTGGGAGTTTGAAACCAGCCTTGGTCTACAGAGGGAGTTCCAGGTCAGCCAGGGCTACACAGAGAAACCCTATCTTAAAAAACTAAAAAGAGAGAAAGAAAAACAATGACCATTTACATACAATATCTCTTTCTCATTTTTTTTGGGGGGGATATCTATGTGTGTCCTTAAATCTAAAATGCATCTCTCACAGACAAATAAAATTAAAGTGAACATCATTGGATCTTGTTTTATTTTGAAAAGTTCCATTTGGCAATGTTATGTCTTTTGGGTACAATATTAAACCCATGCACAACTAGGAACCATGGTTGTGTAGACTTCTTCTTGCCTTTGTCACCTGCTGTCTGTCTCGTGCTTCTTTCTTTCAGTGTCTCTTTTCATGCTTTATTGACTGGGGTGGTAATACGATTTCTTGTTTTCCTGTGTGTGTCTTCTGTAGGTATATATGCTTCTCAGCACTTACGATTATCTAAAGCATCGTTTTCCTGTGATAATGGTTTAAACCTATAACTTAATGTCAATCTGGATGTTCACTTTGCTCACACTTTTATTATCAGAAACCACACTCCTTTATATTACATATCAATGTTTTATACTTAATTTTTTTTAAACAGGGTTTCTCTGTTTTGTTTCCTGTCCTGGATCTTGCTCTGTAGCCCAGGCTGGCCTCGAACTCACAGAGATCTGCCTGGCTCTGCCTCCCATGTGCTGGGATTAAAGTTGTGCACCACCACCACCCGGCTAATTTTTATGCCAGAATTAGAACCACTCCTGGGCCACCTTAACTAAACCACTCTGTTCCTGTCTCCATATTTATCTTTTTCTGGGCACAAATGCTTCTGTATTGTGTATCCTTCTGTTTCAACTTGGAACTTTTTCTTCTACTGTGTGCAGTTGCAGGTTTAGTGGTGATGGGACCATCTTATGATTATCTAGGAAAACATAGATCCATTTTGAAGGATAGTTTTGTTAGATGTAATGTTCTTGATTTGGGAGGTATTTTTGTTTCCCATTGTTTCACCTTGCTTAGCACTTGGGATACATCCCACAGTGGCTGGCAAGGTTGCTGCTGAGAAGGATTTATTTCACAGTCATAGTGAAGCCCCCTTGTGTGTGAAAACCCACTTTTGTCTTGCCAGTTTCAGAAGTTTCACCTACGATTTTGATGACTTGTTAGTATGTTTGAGGACAGATTGCTTTGTGTCCAGCCTGGATGTTAGTTTTCTTTCTCAGCATTGGGGCATTTTAAGCCATTTTTCTTTAACTACATTTTCTGTTCCCCTGTACTGTTCTGAAGCTCCCATAGTGCACATAGTGACTCTCCTGAAGGTAACACATATATCCTTTGAGCGTTCCTCACGCCTTTACTCATTACGATTATTTTCTCTTGGACCGGATGGTTTCAAAAGATTTATATTTCAACTCAATGATTCTCCCACTTTATGGAACTCCTTTGCTGACTTTGTCATTTTAGTTATTGTGTTTTTCATTCCCCAAATTGTTTGGCTCTTCTTTATATTTTCTGCCTATTTGCTAGCAGTCTCATTTTTTTTTTCTGTGTGTTATATTGTTTTCTTGATCTCAGAAACAGGTAATTCCCATCTCTTATTTCTTTGGAATTGCTCTACTTCTTAGGATGCTTAGCACTTTGCTTCTTAGCATGGGGCCAGCTTTTCTGTTCTCATGTAACTTATAACTCTGGGTTAGGATTGAAGTGTTTGAAGGAGTTGTAGCTAGAAACTGGAGGAGACACAGAAGAGGGAGGATGGGGTGAAGTTCAGGAAGGGCAAAGCAGAGAGGAGGAATCACTTCTGGCTTGCCCAGCAGTTAAGATATATTTTTAATAAATATTTATTTATTTTACATCCCTACTGTAGTTTTTCCTCCTTCCTCTCCTCTCCCAACTCCCCCAATCCCTCCTCTGTTCCCACACCCCAATCCACTCCTCCTCCGTTTCTGTTTAGGAAAAGACAGGTCTTTCATGAGTATCAACAAAACATGGTGTATCAACTTGCAGTGAGACCAAGCACCTCCATGTTTTAAGGCTGGGCAAGGCAACACAGTATGAGGAGTAGGGTCCCAAAAGCTAAAGAGTCAGGGACAGCCCCTGCTCCTACCATTAGGAATCCCACAAGAGGACCAAGCCACACAACTGTAACATATATGCAGAGTGCCTAGGTCAGTCCCATGCAGGCTCCCTGGTTGTCGGTTCAGTTTCTGTGAGCCCCTATGAGCCCAGGTTAGTTGATTCTGTGAGTTTTCTTGTGGTGTCCTTGATCCCTCTGGCTCCTACAATCCTTTCTCCCCCTCTTCTTCGCAGGATACCCTGAACTCTGTCTAATGTTTGGCTGTGGATCTGCATCTGTTTCCATCAGTTGCTGGATGAAACCTCCCTGATGACAACTGGACTAGACACCATGATGGTCACAGGAGATGGCCAGTTCAGGCTACCTATCTGCTATTGCTAGGCTGGAGAGATGGCTCAGTCATTAAAGGCTAGACGTACAACCAAAAACATATTTCAAAATGTCTGGGAGAGTATGAAATTATCAATACGTAAGAATGGTTGAAGAGACAGAAATGCCCGTTCCTCTGTGATTATTACACATGGCATTACATGTATTGAATTATAATAAAACATGCAGATGTTGCTCGTATTGTATAGCAAAAAGAAAGCAAGTATCTACTTTTGTCCCAGTGTTTACAGTTGGTTTTCTACAGGGGAATATGCTCAGTGTTAAACCCAGCTCGATACTGGGGGAAGGGGAGCTCTGAAACCTTGGTTTAGGAGAATATAACTTCTTTGTGGCTTTAATTTCTCAATTAGACATACTTGCCAGGTTCCCTTTTCAGGACTTTGTAATATCTTCTTGCTCCCTCTGGTGTCTGTCTTCTGCATTGTAAGTGGTTTTGTTCCCGTTTATACTGTGTTGAAACACGATCCCACATAATGCTGAGTTGGCCTTGGATTTGTTACATAACCCGGGGATGACCCTGGCCTCCTAGTCCTCCACCTTCTGGTGCTGGGGATACAGGTGTGCGCCGCCATGCCCAGATGCATGGTGCGTTCTTGGGTTCTACTATAGCAAACTGTCCCACTTGTCCTCTTTCCTAAAGTGGCTGCCAGACACCTAGTGTATGCCAGCTTCCTGCCTGGACTGTGTCAGGACAAACAGCAGAACGGCAGCTTCCCAGGAAGTCCTCCTGAAGCTGGGGTCCATGTTTCTGTTCTCTCCTGAGAGGAGCATCTTTTGTTTACCTACTGTAATCCACCTTCTTAGACTCTGGAATTCTCAGAAACAGTTTACTAGAAAATCTTACTTTCTGAAAGTGAATATAGGATGGACTTATTTTACCATCTTATGACCATTACAGCACATTCAGTTACTCACATTAACTCAGTTAATGAAGGCTTATAAAAATGAAAACAAAACATGCTGAGCAACCACTATTATTGGTAGTGATACTCTGGCTGTGAGTCATCCAAACCTGGATCAGTTCTTACTGTCAAATGCCCAGGAGACATGCTCATGTGGACAGAAATAAGGGATAGTAATGATCATATTCGTTTGTATCAGGCTTTTAATTTAGGAGAAAAGAAAGCATATCCCCCCCCCCCCCAACCCGTTTTTAATTAGGTTTCCAAGTCTCCTAGGTCAGCTTTGTTTTTAGGTTCTTACATAGCCCTGGGTGGATGGCATCTGAAACCCCAGAAACCCACATCACTTTATGAAATTCTGACCCTAGAATTGTGGCAAATGACATGTGGCCAGCAGTACCTGTATACATTTACTACTTATAATACACTGAGCAACACGGGCTTTGGGAAAAGAATGTGATTGATTTGTGTTTAATAATAACATATTTAAGGATGGTGCATTTTGGCTCCTTATAAACTGAATGAGGTGAAGAGGACTCTAATTTCCCACTGTGAGCTCCTGATTCCAGATGACTCACGTTAATCCTTTGCTCTGGCTATCTTTTTGTGATACTTAAACTCACCACTACAAAATATGCTGGTCATAAGACCATACTTTCCCTTTCCATCCTACATGACCACGACAGTTAGAAACCAGATTCCTGTCATTGCCGCTGCCTACTTCTGACTCATTTTTCTCTCCTTGGGATTCATGATAGATTTCTAACTCGTTTAGGAGCATCTCACAGAGATCCCTACACAACTTCAATTTGCATGCACAGTGGACTGAACAAAGCCATGGTTCTGTTTTTTACAACCAGTTTTCTTTTTTTTCTTTCATTTTTCTTTATTAAGAAATTTTCTACTCACTCCACATACTATCCACAGATCCCGCTTCCTCCCTCTTCCCACCTCTTAGGTCTCTTTCCCAAGCCACCCCACATCCCCACATCCCCCAAATCAAGGTCTCCCATGGGGAGTCAGCAGAGCCTAGCACACTGAGCCTAGGCAGGTCCAAGCCCCTTCCCACTGCACCAAGGCTGTGCAAGGTGTCATACCACAGGCACCAGGTTCTAGAAGCCTGCCCATAGACCAGGGACAGATCCTGATCCCCCTGCCTGGGTGTCCCAAACAGTTTGAGCCAAACAACTGTCTTCCATATCCAGAGGGCCTAGTCCAGTCCCATGGGGGCTCCACAGTCACTGTTCTACAGTTCATGGGCTTCCACTAGTGTGGCCAGTCATCTCTGCACGTCCTCCCATCATGATCTCGATGCCCCTCACCTGCAGTATCTCTCCTCTCTCTCATCAATTGGATTCCCGGAGCCCAGCCTGGTGCCTGGCCATGGATCTCTGTATCTGCCTCCACCAGTCACTGGACAAAGGTACTATGATGACTGCTAGGTTATTTGCTAGGCTGGTCACCAGAGTAGACCGGTCCAGGCACCCTATGGCAGCAGACCAAGGTGGGGTCAACCTTGTGGATTCCTGAGAGCCTCCCCAGCGCCCTGCCTCTTCCTATTCCCATGATGTCTTTATCTATCATGTACAACCAGTTTTCTTGACTCTCATATACTTCTCACTTTATCTCCTCTCCTCACTACAGGCTGGTTCCACAGGCCCATTTCGTACTGACATCACTTGTTCATCGATGTGTCCACTTCAGAAGTCTTTTGCAAGCAGATGTCATCCCAGTCCTCATGGCATGCTACAACTAGCACATGCTAGCAGTGGTCTTCTCATTTTCAAGTTTAAAAGCAACTTGTGCCGTGAGCCAATGACTAGAAGACATGGGATGATCTGTGAACTATTTCTAGAGTATGTGCATCTTAACAGGGCTCCTCAAGGAAAGGAATTTAACCTTATTTGAAATATTTTTACTGAGAATTTCCTATGTACAATGGACTTTGCTATTAACCACCGCTTCCCGAACTCCTGGCTGATCCACCCCCTCCCCTGCCCTGTTTCCTCTATTGTTTTTGTTTTTTTCAAATAGCCCAATTTGTGCTGCCCATATATGCATGGGTGTGGCACCCAAACTCTTCAAGAAAGCTCTTTCTCTGCAGCAGCCATCTCTCTCTCCCTTCATGCTGGGATGCTGACTTGCTTGATCTTGTACAAAATCTAACTTATTAACAACGATACTACTGGGGGTTTCCCAGAAGTTGACTAAACGAGAGAATCTGAAGGAATAAGTGGCTTTATGTCTTCAGCTTTCCCTCTGACCTGCCCATCACCAGGGCTGTCCAAATGGACTAATGGTAACTGCTTCTAGACTGGCTGCGTGCCTTCTCCCTCTAAAGGCATCTAACTGCAGCATTTCCATAAAGAAGCCATAGAGCACACGAGAGCCAGGCTTATGTCGGGCTTCATGAAACAAGGGAGAGAATAGTTGGCACCAGTGCAAATATCTGAACATTTTGCAATTGCTTGGCTAATCAACCATGCTCTTCAGATGGAGTTGCCAGAACAGGGGCTGCTTTGTGCATGCAGAACCTACTGTACATACACACAGACGCGTCCAAAGCGTGCAAGCCATAAAGACAGGGCACTGCTCAGAGCACGCTAGAATAGGCGTGCCTGTAGCACACAATCTGACAGTACTAATAGTGCAGAAAGGATCTGTGAGAGTGCACGTGAACTGGTAAATGCCAGTTTCTGAGAAAACAGCCAGTATTTGCCATAAGCTTACAGCGAGCCCCCATCAGCACTTTGAGATGACAAATACTTTCCTTCCTATCCTGGTCCACCAGAGAAATTAGGTCATTTTGATAGTACTTTACAAACTGATTCATAAGGAGTCCATCTTTCCCCTCCATAACCACTAAATGCCACACAAAGGCTTCTCCAACACTTATTTGCAGAGTGACAGGACATTAGCTGCAGACTTAATGTCACCGTGGTTGTAATTTGCATGTTGATGGAAAGTTAACATAATGTAGAGATGTGAAATTAAGTTGGCTGACTGTGAGAAGTGGCCCTGCTAAGATCCATTTCTCTATCCTCATTAGCCCTCGTTTTGGCTCACTGTCCGTGCTTTCTCTCATTGCCACCGGAACTGTAAAATATGTCCCCAAGGAAGCACTACCCAGGCTCCAGGAAGACTGTTTATCAGCTCACACAGTGGAACTGTGGAGCCAGCGTGGTCTCCACTGCAAGAGAGCCAGTGTCTTTCTTTAACTGACCACAGCGTTGGAGAGGAGAGAGTGTGGATACGCAACAATGGAACAGCAACTTCTCCGGGGAGAGATGAAGGTCATTCTAGCATTTGTGCTCAGAGATGAAAACACATGCCTCGGACAAACACTGGCAAACTTCTGACATGCTGGCTTGCTGGGTCACGAGAAGTGGTAGTCTCCCAGGTGACTGGGCAGATCGCCTTTCCCTAGGATTCTGCCTCATTCAGTGACTTCAGTTCAAGCTCCCTTAGAACGGGGAGCAGGGAGAATTGCTACAAGAAGGCTGTTAGTCACTGACTGCAGGTAGACTCAGATAAGCACAAGGTGGGTGATGCACCACATGGCTCAAACTCTTGGAGATTCTTCCTAATTGTATCATGATCAGATATGATAACATTTTCCTTCTATAAATCCAATGTTAGCAAGGAGTGGAACTAACAGTGAAGTAAAGATAGGAACGAATCCCAGGGAGCAGGTTTATAGAGAAAAAGAAAAGCCACGATTTACCATTATGGAGAAATAACTTGCAAGTTCAAACATAAGCAAACAACAGCAGGCAATAGTAACATTTTATTGAAGGCTAGTCAGTCGATACAGATATGATCCCAGCCCTTCCCAGTAAGTGGCAATGGAACCTTGGGCTGATCCCTGAATGTCCCCAAGACGGATTCCAGTTGACAGGATGTAAAGTGTTCTCCTACAGCCCAGTGGTACAGAGAACTCAGAAACACGCTCTCACATGTTTCAGGGAAGCAGACAAGGAATTGGAATTTAGAAAGATTAAGTAGGGACCACACCTATTTCTAGGAGCCTAAGAAGTATATAAATAAATGTTCCTGCTCACATTGTTTATTTCAGAATTAGGTGGTAGATGGCAAGGGCACCGTAAAAACCAGATATAAACTGCCCTGAGGACATAGGAGCGGAGTGCTGCAGTTCAATTACTCAGGGAAATGGGAATAAGGAGGAAAGAAGTACCCTCAGGTCCCCCTTTAGCTAACTCTAGCTACAAATGGATGAGACATGAGTGAAGAAAAGGGAACCCGATGACTCTAAGGACCAAAGACTGACAGATGGGAGGAAATGAACGTCTGGTGGGAACTATGGAGCTGGTCATGGTAATGTTGACATTTTACATGATGGAAGGTTATGGAAATGTACAATGTGATAAATTCACTGCTTGCCAGGCTCTGTACATTTTACCGTCCAGTCTCTGTATGGAGATTAGCGATGCCACTGAGTTCCCCGGAAACCTCTGGAAGGTTTTTAAACCAAGAAGACCATCTGAGGAACAAAAGCAACAGTGCTGCTTCCACACAGTGCTGGAGAGGTGTGGGCGTGAGCTTCGTACTGTACCTGAGTTTAAAAAGCCTAGAAAACTCCATGTCTACAAGGGGCACAGAGCCTGTCAATGTAGTAAGTTCAAAAGCTCCAGCGGAAATGGAAGCGGAACGTTTGTGTCGATGGATCTGTTCATGGATGGTAACATGCAGAAGGCAGCTCAGACACTCACAAGGGTGAAGGTCGAAACTCTTTCTGGGGCTACATTAGTCAGGATGCCTGGGGAAGTACTGTGACCAAAATACTGGTTCTTTTCTTTTAAGAAGTGAGGACAGTAGCTGAAAGTACAGGCAGAATACAGTAAGTCACTTAACTAAACCAAGTGGGCTTCTTTTCTGAAGCTGGACAGCCCGCCAAACAGATGCCCTCTGCTGTCTACGATTCTCACTTACAAATACCGACACCATCGATGCAGCCTTCACCAGGCAGTCTGCACACAGCATCCAGCAGCCCTTGAGAGGGTGAAGTCAAACACGTCCCTGACATACAGGGGCCACAGAAGGAGCAATCCAACCCCAGGAACTGAGCATTGAGCTGTTCTTTGGGTCCTACTGTAGGTAGCCTTTAAAGGGCCAGAAAATTACTCATAGTATCAGCTATTTTGGTGCCAATCAGAAAATAATGGGATTATTCCTCACAGCAACCAGCACAGACTCCATGGGGACTCGATTTCCAATAAAAATAGCATGACCACGAGAGCCACAAAAGAGCACATTAACTATCCTCAGACCCTGTAGCATTAAAGCTGGCAAATGTTCCCAGTCGGTTACAAAGGGCCTGCATAGGCCTGTGATAGGAGGAGGAAGAGGGGGCGAAGAAGTCAAAAAGCATCTGGTCAGAGTTAGAAGCACTAAGGAGTCCTGAACTCAATAAAGCAACCCGACTCCATGCTCTCAGACTCGGACGGGGCTGCGCTTGGGATATGTAAAGACTGAGCTGTTACAAGCATGGAGGCCATAATATCAGATGCCTCCGAAGAACAAGAGTTCTTGTCAAAAGCTCTGTTCCCTTAGAAGCTATAGCATCTCCCTCCCCACCCGCTTTGTAAGCCTAAGCAGACTCTGTCCTATCTGGTGAGAAGATCAATGTTCAGATCAACTCACAGGGAGGGGCGACTGTGGCATTAAGCACAGCCAGAAAAGCAAGGAAAACCTAACCCAGACTTTCAAAGCTCAGGCTGGAAGACTGTCTCAGCAAATTTACACACAAAATCTACTTCCAGCTCTCACAGGAACATTTAAGGCCAAACATTTTTTCAACTAAACATTTCCCAAATACATCGGAAAACAAGGAACTGTTGTTGGTGAATTAGCTGTCAGATCAGAATGTGCATCACAACCTTTTTTAAGTTTTGGTAACATTGCTGGAATACAGTGCTCACGTGGCTCACTGACAATGGTATTTCTAGTTCAGACAGGAACCAGAAATTTAAAAAATGACTTTCAGGTCCCACGTCTAGTCTGTAATTCTTACAGTTTTTCTTCCAGAAGCATGGGTTATATTTTTGTCCCCTTTAATAATCAACCACTTGGAGAAAACCAAGTCATAAAACTACTCTCTGTTAGAGGAAAAATATTCAACAGAAGAGATAGAAGGCAATATTCAACAATGGCCATTTGCATACAATCTGTCCACCTGTGCTGACGTGTGTGTGTGTGTGTGTGTGTGTGTGTGTGTGTGTGTGTGTGTGTGTGTATGTGTGTGTGTGTGTACATCTGAGTGCTGGGGACAGAACCTAGGGCCTCCTGTATGCTAGAAAAGTGTTTTACCACTCAGCTATTCCCCAGATCTCTCTCACTTCTTTATTCTGAAATGGGGTATCACTAAGTTGTTCAGGTTGGCCTTGAACTTGTGATCTTCCTGCCTCCATCTTCTTAGCAGATAAGCTAGCATGCTACCAGTCATGGCTTATTGAATTTTTAGAAAACATTTTAAAGAGCTCTAACACATTATTACAGTCATAAAATTAAATAAGAGGAAGATTTCCTCTTAAGTCTGTAAATACTATTCCTGTCAATTATCCTTCCCTTTGGAAGAAAATTAAGATGGCTTTCACTTACACTTTGAAATAAAAGTAAATAATAAAAGGAAGGTGCTGAACTGCTGAAGACAAAGGATGGAAATAAAAACCCAACAACATCAAGTACACAGTTTCATTCTGCGCCTTCCAAAGCAGTGGAAGCACTTAGCCTAGGCTGGAATATACAGAGAGGGTCATGCTGCAGGGGATGTGCTTTCCTTTTAGAGTTCAAATGCAGGGAACTTGGCCTTTGTGGGGACTAACAGGTCAGTCAGGAAATATATTGTTCCAGCCATCCCTAAAGGAAGAGAAAAAGGTACAAGTCATTACACCAAATGGCTTCATTTTATAATGTGGTTCTTTCTTTTCTTTTAGTATTAACATTATGCTAAGGCATGGGATGCTCCCTGTAATTCATACCATGCATTCCACATCAGAGGCCCCTAGAGGGGCTCTTGGTTTTTTTTTTTCTAGGGCGAAGAGAGGAAAGAGAACAGGGGCCAACAAGTTCAAACCACCTGGCCATGTGTGACCTCCTTCACCAGAGCACTGTGGCCACTGACCTCTCTGAGGCTCTGTGTCCATGACTCAGCATGTGGCTCCTGGCTCCATAAATGGTGGTCACCATCATAGCTATGAATATTAAAGTCTGGTGGTAGTATGCCTACTAAGTAACTTTTTTTTAATATGGGTTTCAAAATGGTAAATGACTGATGATGATCTTGAACTGCTGATCTCCTGCCTCAACTGTCTCCATCCCCAGTGCTGAGATTACAGCCGACATTGTGTGCCAACATGGCCGTCCATGCAGTGTGAAGGACGGAACTCAGGCTTCGTTTACACTAAACAAGCGTTCTACTAACAAGTGAGCTCTACCCCCAGCCTTGCTAAGTGACCTGACATATGAGGAAACAGGAAGTATATGTTTAACGGGCTATAAAAATCTGTTGGCTGCTTCAACTGGAATCCAAACACATTATCACTGAGCAGAGTAGTAGTTGATGGTGTAAGTCACGTGTGAAAAATACCTTCAAAGAGGGAGTAGGGGGTGTCCGGGGTCCTGCATCCATGTTCTCCATAGTCTAAGCACCACTCAGCAAACTGAAAAGGAGACCAAGTTCAATGACTGTAGTTATTTCTTCAGAGACCTGAGAGACTTGTGAAAATTCTGTGTTACTTGGATAAATTCCCAAACCACAAGTCAGAGACGAAGAGTTACTTTTGAGAAAGTGTCTGAATGCAGGTACCTGGCTTGGGAGGAGTTTAGTGAGCAGTGTGAGCCACAGGCTGCCAATGGTGTCAAAGAACAAAACGCCCCTCCCTCTTTCAGCTTCTACTCCCACAATGACCAAGCAGAATCTACCCTTCAGAGGAATGTTAATGTAACTGAATGGTTCCTGAAGGTTCTTCTTAAAGAACAGGTTTGTTAACTCTAAGCTCATGGACGTATTATAAATCAACGGACTCGGATAGACCTGAGCCCCTTCATTCTCCCAAGAAGCTGCTTCCCCACGCACAGCCTGACACCTACCTTACAGGCCCTGTACAGGTACTTTACATCTTGTGTGAGGTTGTAGAGCGCCAGGAAGGCATAGGCATTCCCTGCAGCACCATGGCACAGCCCATAGCCCTTCTTCAGCAGTCCATACTGCCAGACCACGTCAGCACACTGGTAGGCAGCAGAGAGGTACTGCTCCTCTTTGAACACCTGCAAGGTCAGGGGACATACATGAGTTCCCATCATCTGGGGCATAAAGGAAAATCCTCCAGGCAGCCCTTTCTGAAGAAAAGGCAAGGTGGGGAAGAAGAGGAGGAGGTATGGCAAGAAGAGATAAGGAACGCAGCGACAGAATGTGGGTACTGCCAATGATGAATTCTTAACATTGATGTGTATCATAGTTATCTGTCAACTTGACACAAGCCTAGGCACACCCGGGAAGAGGGAATCTCAACTGGGGAACTGTCCCATCAGACTGGCTGGTGGCCATGTCTGCAGGGTGTTTCCTTGACTGCTGATTGGTGGGGGAGGGCCCAGTCCACCGTGGGTGGTGCCATCCTGGCACGTAGTCCTGGGTTGTGTAAGAGAGCGGGCTGTGCATGGTGGGGAAGGGAACTAGTAAACAGCATCCCTCCATGGAGTCTGCGTCAGTTCCTGCCTCCAGGTTCCTGCCTTGGCTTCCCGTCATGTGGGACTAACCTATCCGCCACAAACCCTCCCCTACTCTAAGCTTCTTTAGTCAGTGTTTTCTCACACTGACAGAAAAGGAAACTAAGATAACTAGTTTGCTTTTTAAAAATAAATGGGTCTGATCTTTTGTGTTTTCTTTTCTAAGCTTTATAAATGTGTGTGTGTGTGTGTGTGTGTGTGTGTGTGTGTGTGTGTGTGTGACTGATGCAGCACAGTACTGAACTGGCTACTTGTTCTTATTACCAATCCCTGTCCAAAGAATACACAACAGCTGCTGAGTAACTATGACACCCTTCACCATCAGAGTGTCGTTACACACGGGGGAAGAATCCATGAGCTATTGTATTTTTGTGTGCATGTGTGTGTTATATGAGGGCATATGTGTGTGGATACCTACGGAGGCCAAAGTCCAAGTCAGGTGTGTTCTCTAATTGCTCTCCACCGTATTTTTGAGCTGGGGTCTCCTACTCACCCTGGAGCTCAAGGATTAGGAATACTAGCTGGCCAGTGATCCCTGGGCATCTCTTTGTCTCCACCTCCTCAGCACCACGATTGCTTTTCTATGCACACAATTCAGTGGCATCGTTATCATCATGAGATTGTGCACATATCACTTCTATTTTATCACTGCACATCGAGCAATAGGCCCTCCACTTCCTGGCCCTGATATCCTCCAGTTTCTGTCTCCATAAATTTGCCTACTCTAGACACCTCCTACTAGCCATTATTTCACATAAGTGTAATTTCCTCTTTTGATTGCATTTCTGGGTGTCTATTTATTTTGTTTAGCATCTTTTCCAAGTTATGAGTATTCTAGTATATATTTCACTCCCTTTTATGACTGGATACTGTTCTACCACATACACACACTGTATTTTATCTATACATTCATCTATTGATGGATAACTGATGTTTTGGTATTATTCACGTTTTGGCTTTTGAGTGGAGCCGTTATCAACAGTCATGTGCATCTATCTCTTTGAATTATTTCATTTATTTTTTTTTTTGGCGGGAGGCATAAGCCTAGAAGTAGAATTGCTAGGTTATATGTTAAGTGCTTGATTTTTAAAGGACCAGCAATCTGTCTGCCCAGCAGCTGTACCATTTCCCATTCCTGCAGCAATGTATAAGGATTCTGCTTTTGGTCATGCTTCTGGGGTATTTATCTGGGCTCTGCCACTGCCGTTATCACCTCGGTTACTCTGCCAGTGAAGTGCTATGAGATGGTACCCACTAAGGTGGGAAGGACTGTGAGGATGGATGCTCACCCATTCAGCACAATGACCTTATAGTTAGCAGTTGGTTCATACTCCTTTAACCATTAGGAGAATAGTGTTAAGTTACAGAAGCGTTTGCTATGTTTTTTTACTTTCAGTGAAGTAAGAAAACATGAGATACCTTGTAGGCCTGGATGAGCATGTAGATGACGCCAGGGGCACCATGGCACCAGTGGACAAGCAGGTCTCTGGTGTCATCCAAACACGGAGGGTAATTGCCAGAAGGGAACTTCAGCTGGCAGACAAAGTCGACACTGGGCTTCACCAAACCATGTAACTTTGCTTGGCTCACCTGAAGGCTGGGCTAAAAATGAGAAACAGATTATCAGTTCTGATGAAGAAAAAGACATTCCTAGAACTCAAAATGACTTTTAAACTAGAAAAAAAAAAATCACAACTAATAGGAAATTCTAAGTCATTAAAAGGCTTTACATCTTCTAATTTTTTTCATCGCTGGATATTGCTGTTTTCCAATTTTTTAAATAATGGAACAAACTACAACTGAGCTGTTAATTAAGTCTCAAGGCCTTCTGTATGTATTATTTCCAATGTCTGTTGGACACATTCACGAGTATTTTTCCTAAGTCAGTGCTTTCAAACAAGAGTAAAACAGATGTCCGTCAAGTGCAGAGATTCGCTGACTGCCAAACGTGGCTCCCACTTTCCGAAAGAGAGGCGGTGGGTGCTATCCGCAGCAGGGAAGGGCATGGGGCTGGGAGACGTGAGACCCAATGCAGAACTGCGGTGTGGCTCAACACCAATTGAAAATGACTTGTTTATGGATTATTCTGCTATGAGAAGGTATAAATTTATATGGCACAGTGATTCAGGGCACATGGCTGTCATTTGGGATATAATTTTGTCATTTCTCTTTCTGATCCTTCTCTTAATTCAATGCCTTGCTCATTCTTTAAAAGATACATTCAAAGTACTGCCTTCCAGTTGGGGGTAGGGTGTGTAGGGTAAGGGGTGCACAGCGGTGGGGGGCATAGTCCAGAGATGGTACTGGGAAGGACGTGATGTAGTGTGTTCTCAGGATTCTGTTTTCTTCAAGACACGTAAAAATAGTACTTTACATAAAACATATTATTCAATAGAAAGAATTAAAAGCTGAGTAAGTCACTCTCCAGGAATTATCCAACGTGGCCTAGAAGTAATATTGTCCAATTTTATGTTGTTATCTAGGCACATTCACGAATGGATTTTCATTACTAAAAATTTCATCTTTTCAAACAGATAACAGCCTGGAAATTGAAAAATCAATACTGTGGTTTTCAGATTTCTTATTAGAGCTAACAAAAAGAGGCAGGGCAGATATCTCCTGACTATCAGATTTAATGACAGGTCAACAAGGCCACCCAATCACTGACATGTACGATTTTAACTCACCTGGAATGTCAGAAGACACAACCTTTCTTTCATGAAAGCTTTTTGAGAATCTACATGTAGTTCTAGAAGTAAGAGTAGCTGAGAGAGCATTCCAGAAAAGGGAATTTAAATCTTGGTTGTCAAAAATGCTAATTATACAACTTGTAATGGAAAACAGAGTGGATGGATGGATGGATGAATAAATAAATAAATAAATGAATAAATAAACAAACACAGGTTGGCCTCCGATCACTGCTCCCAAACTGTGACTCTATTTAAAAGCAATCATGGGTTGAGGGCAGGTATGCCACTGGTTTTACCTTCTTCTAGCCAGATGGTAACATGTCCACCCATGCATGCATGCATGCTGGATGCAGGAGTGCAGCACCTTCCTTTATGTGACTGCACTTTGTCACGGGGAGACACGAGTCTCTGCTGCCATGAAGAATCCATTTTCTTTTGCCATAAATTCTCATTTGCAATCGCCAATTGTTCCCTTAAAATGGCACCCTCTGAGTTATCTTTCTGGCCTCTCGAGTTCTATTTGTCTTCAGTCTCTCTCACTTTGACTGATGCCTCCCAGTATTGTCAGAACCTAAGAACTACTGGGCACAGCACATTCTGCTACTTTTCAGGCAAGTCAGACAAAAATCTACTGGAAAGTCTTCTTGGCTTTACTCCCTTGGTGAGCCTTAGGCAGCGTGTGCTCATTTGTTTTTATAGATTTGTTTTTACTCCTGGAATTTGTTTCATTGGGTTATTCTTTATAGCAGCAGGGAATGATCCTTGTAATTCAAGGCATTTTCCGAGAGAGAACAGCACTTCCCGTAGAATTAGCAGCTGAGATACTGCTCTAGGGGCACTCCGTGGGTGCATGTTCACCTGGAACCCGCGCACCATCCCCAGGATGGTGTCTTTCTGCTTTCAGACCTGAAGATGCACCGGGGCTGCAGCACCTTTGCTGAGGTCAGGTGACATGGTGACCACAGAAGGGAAGCCAGCACACGTGTGGGTATCATCTGACCGTCTCACCGTAAGCATCCCTTACCTGCATTAGGTAGTAATAGATTCCCGCCAGGCCATGAGCAGCTCCCACGTAATATTCCTGGTACCACTCATACATCAGTGGAGACTTTGCTGTGAACTTTCTCTTTCTAGCTAGGTTCTCCCCAGAATTTAAGATTGCTTCACCAATCTACAGAGAGAAAGCCAAGCAAAACAACAAGATGATTAGACGAAAAGTGTTCTTGGTGGAGGCAAGGAACTTTTTGTTAAGAAGTACTGATTACTGGTAGGGAGTAAGACACCATCTTGCACTGGGAAGGACATAGCTCCCTTCTGAGAAGTGTGGATGTATTCTGCCTAGAAGACGGTTCAGGAGGATCCTCAAGTCTTTCTATTAGCACTTTTAAGAACCTACATGTCTTCTAAAAAAAAGCCTCTAGGCACTGAAGGAGATACCTGCATCTGAGAGATGAGATCTGCACTCCATCTCCCCCAGAAGGGCTTCTGAAGTACCAAATGGAGCAGGACAGCCTGCTGACTCCTACTGCTCCTGACAGGGCTTCCTGCAGACTGAGTGTGAAGCTGCAGGCTCTCTGTGTCTGATCCACAGAGATCAAAACATGTGGTCTTTCTACCTGGGATGTGCTAACTGGAGAGACAGAGCATGTAAACAGATGCCTAAAAAACACTCCTAAAACCCACAAAACTGTATTACCTGCTGAATATGGCTTTGAGGAATCTTCTCCTCTCCAAAGTTCTTATTGACAAAAAGCAGAGCAAAGATGTAGCCTATGCGGCCATAGAGCATTTCATTTGGTGCATGGGGATCAATCTTATTTAGGTGAATGAGCCTAGGAACAGAAACACGTGTCTATGATCAACCTACAGGGATCAGACGTTAGCATATAAAGTGGTCCGCTGAAATATATATACACCGCGACCCATACACATACATACCTAAAACCACAGTTTAAAGATGAGCCCCATTCAATGGAAGTGGTAAAACATAACTTAAGCAGTGGGGATCAGAGGAGCTGGGGATGGATGGCTGCCACCGCCGCATTTAGCTGGACTGACTGACACTTAGAGAGTCATTGGCTTCAATGACACGTTTGGCGCATCCCACTCATCACCGCAGCCTGATCTGCCGCAAGATAACATGCAAATGGCACCAAGCCCTCGTGCTCTGATTTCTAGAAACAATCTTGACTACCAAGTTGTGTCTGTATGTGAGTGTGTCTCTAGATTTGTGTACATATAAGCACACATACATGTATGCATAAATACGAATTTAACCCAGCAGTGCTCTGCCACACCCTTCAGAGACCTTCCCTATCAAGCACACCAGTCTCATTCTTTAAATGTTGCACACAGTAATTTATTAGGTTCTTACTGATGGACTCAGCGCAGCTTCTCAAAGTTCTTATGGGTTCTGTTTCCAGTTAAGTAGCAGCAAGACTTTGAAAAGGAAATAGCAGCAGATAGGTGGGGCGGAATCTGGAATAACAGATTGGAGGTGTATTTCCCCTTCCAATATTCCCTTGGCCTGAACTCAGTACCGTCAAACACACAGAATGGGTAGCAGCGGGCTAACAGTGAGCCCACAAGGAGCTTGTCTCAAGGCTGAACAGGAAAGGAAGGTCCTTAATAAAGGACTAGAGTGGGTAAGGCTTGTTTCTCTCCCTGGCTGTCTCGTGGCCTGGAAAAACAGGCATCTTAAACCTCCAGCAGAAGCAACAGCAGCGGGAACTCATAGGAGCCGCAACTCTGAGGGAGAGAACCTTCCTCGGAGACGAGAGGCCCTGTGGTTCCAGGAGAAGGGTAAACCCTACTTTACTTCTAACTTCTGTGTGCTTAGCCCGGAAGCAGGCTCAGTGAGGAAACATGGACAGCTGGGCAACCATACCCCAGGCAACCAGGAAGTAGGGGAAGACCGCAGGGGAGCTAAGCTTGGAAGACTCCACAGATTAGGTAGCCTCAACTCTGAGAGCGAACCTTTTTTTGAGACAGGTTTCTCTGTGTAGGCCTGGCTGTCCTGGACCTTGTTCTGTAGACCAGGCTAGCCTCACAGAGCTCCACCTGCCCCTGCCTCCCCAGGGCTAGGACTGAAGGTGCGTACCACCACTGGCTGGCTGCTTTAGGATTTTTAATCACACAGAGTTTTGAAAATATAACTCAACTTTCTTGAAATTAGTCTATGAATTTCAATGTGATCCCATTTAAGTTATTAAAACACTTGAAATTTTTGTTAAAACTTAACAAAATAATATTAGTATGAAAAACCCAGGGCTTTTCTGGAAAATCAAATGATACCTGATATTTTATGATATACTAAGCATGACATTTCTACTTTGCTATTCCAGGTCTCATCTCTACAAATGAGTCCTGATTTTAAAATTCTCTTATTTGTTGTTGGGGGGAAACTCAACTTCGGATCGTCAGCTTAGTGTGTGTGCCTAACTCGAATTCACACAAGTACTCCAACAGGTTTGGAGCATTACAAGTCACACGGGGTGAATGGCTGTATTTGGAATATTGTAACCAGGAGTTAACAGTCAGGGGACTCCACACTTTCTATCAAAATCCACAGCACGAGCTGGTCAGTAAGCGCAGTAAAGAGTGGGAGGCGATGGTCGTCTTGGGAATGAGCTGACAAGGTTGAGGTGTGGGCCTGTGTGTGTGCAGCCTTCCTCGTCCTTTCACACGTGTCTAGAGGACACCGTGGCTTTCTCGGAGCTACAAGAGCAGGTTGTCAAACTATCATGTGCTCTTCTTCTTACTAAGTATTTGTCCATTTCGTAGAACGAGGCCCTTGCCCAGGCTTTTATTTTCACATAGTTAGGAGTTGGGTACAGGTGAGGTAGTCTACAGCCACAGCCTCTGGAAGCTACCAGTATTTCCCCAGATGGAGACAAGAAACCCAGGCACACAGATCCTTGATAACTGCTCCCACTGGGCCAGACACACACCAGTACATACGTAAGTGGCTATAGCTAGGCAGGCAGAGCATTTGTGAGAAAGGAAATACTCCTCTCCTTCCCTCTTCTACCACTTCTATCCTGTGCTGGGAGGGAAGAGGAACTCTGGTCCTATAATGAAAAGGACTTGTTCTTGTGATCAGAATGAAATGATTTTGTGACTAAAACAGCTGACAGATATGGAGCAAAGGCCCAGGAGAGGTATAAAGGATTCTTGTTCTTAAAAATTAAGCAAAAAATTTTAATTAGCTTTATTCATTTTATAAGTGTTTCACTTGAATTATGCATGTGCACCACACATGTGCCTAGTGCTTACACTGGTCAGAGAAGGTATGGGATCCCCTGGAACTAGAGTCTTGGAGATCGTGAACCACCATGTGAATGCTGGGAATTGAACCCAGGTCCTATGTAAGAGCAATGAGAAGAACAATGAATTCTCGCTTTGCTCTTAACCACTGACTCATCTCTCCGCTTCTGGTAGAAAGGATTTTTTTTTTTTTTTTTTTAATGAGCACTTGCTCCTTGGTACAAAAAAGGGGACTCTGAAAGAATGGCACGTTCCAAGTAATTGATGCACCTTAAATTAGCAAACTATATAGATGCTAGCCCATATGTTCTCTTTATTCCTTTTCACAATTACAGGAAATAAACTGGCAGGGTCACCATGGCCAGAAGTTTCTTGTAATGTACTGTAATACTGTTTAAGCTTTGCTCAATGCTAGTGGGGCTGTCTGAGTTGTAGACAGGAGTTCTGTTTTGATTCTCATCCCTCCAGCCCCCTCATCTTATTTGTGTGGAGGCCTGCACCCACTTTTTCCCTAGGGTACTCTTGAAGAGGGAGGAGTGAGAAATATTTAGACAGAAGGACAGAGGTGAGAGAAACAGAAACACAGGAGGGCCTCAGGAGGGCCTGGATCCTTATCCACCAGCCCCTCCTGTCTCTTCTAAAGGGCTTTTTATAGGAATGCCAAGGGGTGGAGCAAAAGACCGCCCCCTAGCTTGGCCAAGTGCAGACCCTTCCATTCACCTGGTAACCATGCATGTGGTCAAGCAAACCTCTAATGCAACCCTTCTGGGTAAACGCAAGCTCAGATCTGCTGTGGATGACTGATTGATAAATAAAACACTGATTGGCCAGTAGCCAGGCAGGAAGTATAGGCGGGACTGACAGAGAGGAGAATTGGGAGAACAGGAAGGTGGAGTGGGAGGAGACACCAGCCTGCTGTCAAGGGAGCAGCATGCAAAGGCAGCAGGTAAAGTCATGGAACATGTGGCGATATATAGATTAACAAATAGGCTGAGTACAAGAGTAAGAGCTAGACAATGGTAGGCCTGAGCTAATGGCCGAGCAGTTTAATTAATATGAGCTTCTGAGTGATTATCTTATAAGTAGTTGTGGGGTCCATGGGGCTTCACAGGACTGGAGAAAACTCTAGCTACACAGATCTTACTAGGAAACCTTTGTGGGCCTCCACACTTACTGTTGCAGTGCTGGGGATGAACTCAGTGTCTTGGGCATAATGGTCAAGTGCTCATCCCAGGTTACAACCCCAGTCTCCAATTTTTCTTATACTCAAAAGAAAATACAAACGGCAGGTATGTGTGGTCAAGGTCAAACCTGTTAGTAACAAACTAAAAGAATAACAATCATAGAATTTTTGGGCTACTGAATAAGGTTAATATTACAAATACTGGCATTGGTGAGGCTGTATGGGATATGTATGCATGTATATTATGTTTTAGTTTTTGGGGGAGGGTAAGCTATTTCTAGAGGAATCTGTCTAAGGTGTCTTATGTGTCTTGTAATCCAACAATTTTAATCCCAGGAGTTTTTCAGTATTTATCTTTGCAGGCCTGTAACACAAATGACTGGCACATTTACTCTAAATCATTTTCCAAAATGATTCTGCAAAGGATGCTATGTAGATTCTTGTCCTATTATGACACACACCTAGTGTCCAGGCAATGCAAGGCTCCTCAGGGACTAGGCGGCTTCACAGAAGCTGAGCAAGCTGGCACATGCTCAGCACAAGCTCAGCACCAGGGCATGGAGACAGGATCAGTTCACGGTCATTGAGGGTACACAAGACTCTGCCTTTAAAACAAGTTTACAGACTCACACAGAAGCCTTCCTCAGAGCTCACAGAGCTCCTGGGAGGGAAGATCTGGGAGGGCAATCTACATGGCCTCAGGCAGAGAAGCTCACCAGCCCCTCATCTCAAAAGAGCTTAAAAGCATTTGCTAAGAAAACTGTATTTTTTCCCCTCCTGACAGAACTTGTATCTGAATAACACTGGAGCCAAGAAAACAAATCTGTCTGCTACATACAAACCCAGCTGCTGTAATGGCCAGAACATGTGCCTCAAGGTCAGATCCGAGTACTTTATCAACTTCTAATACAAATGCAACAACCCTCCAGACTTTGGAAATAAAAATGAACTTGATTTACTTTTGCAAAGGGACTGAAGAAACTATTCAAAAAGGAAAACTTCAGTGTCATTTCTGCCCCAGGAAGTATTATTGTGAACGATTACTGCCTTCACTCCAATGATGATCCTACTAGAAGTTCAACAACTACTGAATTACAAAAATGCCAGTGTTCTCACCTACACTACCACTAGGTGGCGATATACAATTAACATTTTGAAACCAAATTCATTTGCAATAGGGCTGGTCACAGCAGATAGGAATACAGTTTAAATGCTTACAGACAGCATCCAGTTCAGAGCCACCAGCTCCTAACGACAGTGTTTGGGGTAATAAGGGACATGGTGCAGTTCTTTTCTGGATCTGATTGCGAATTATCAGCACTTATTAGTTGGTTTTGATTACTAAAGGTAGGGCTCGAAGCTGTGTGCTTCACATGCTACCTTCTTAAGGTAAAATAATGAGGGCATTTGAAAATTGCAACCATTATCGTATGTCTTTTTGGAAACTCTCAAGCCCACAAGTGTATCTCAGTGGCTCCAGTTATTTGTTTGGATAAGCTGATTTTAAACCAGTTTTTAGACGAGACCAGCAAGTCAGTGAATGCCATGGGAGGAAGAAGACTCTCAGACAAGATGGCCCTGCTGGGCACCTAGTGGCACTTCCCCAGGGTGTCACTGAGCTTTTCTACAACACACATCACGTTCTCGGCTCCTGACCATCCTAAGCCCCAGGCTCAGCGTACTATGATCTCTCATAATATATGTGTGTGTGTGTGTGTGTCTGTGTGTGTGTGTCTGTGTCTCCTGACCATCCTAAGTCCCGGGCTCAGCGTACTATGATCTCTCATAATATGTGTGTGTGTGTGTGTGTGTGTGTGTGTGTCTCCTGACCATCCTAAGTCCCAGGCTCAGCGTACTATGATCATATGTGTGTGTGTGTGTGTGTGTGTGTGTGTGTGTGTGTGTGTGTGTGTCTCCTGACCATCCTAAGTCCTGGGCTCAGCGTACTATGATCATGTGTGTGTCTGTGTGTGTGTGTGTGTGTGTGTGTCCTGACCATCCTAAGTCCCGGGCTCAGCGTACTATGATCTGTCAGGCCGGTGACCTAACTGGGAAACAGTCGATGCTCTCTACTCGTACTATGACACTGAGAGCTCCGTGCAGACTGGACTTCCACAGGGTTTTTACCAGACAGCAGAGAACCAGTGAGAGGTGCTGTCACTCACCCAGGCCATCTGCAATACAGCATGACCGCTTGTATTTTCTCATTCACCCCCTCCAAGCCCTCAGCTCCCTGTGTGAAGTTAGAGACATCCATCCTCCATTGGTACAGTGCAAGTCCTCTCCATCCTGAAAACGTCTCGCTGGGTCCATCTACTTCTGGGAGTCAAAGATCCTCAGGGGCAAGGTTAAGAACTAAACCCAATGAAACTGATTTCTTGGGAGTCCAGTTTCTTTGTCTAAACATTACTTTTTTTATATTAAAGGCATGTTTGCCCTTTCAAACTCAAAATTCTGATTTTGAGAGCCCATTACACCCAGAAAACGCTGGAAAGGTAAATGGCTGGGGCAGCCAGTGGAACACAGCAAAGACATTGCTGAAGGGAATGGGTGTGTGACACCCTCAGAGGACGTGACACTAGGCAGATGGCTCATTAACAAGCCAAATCAGCAAGCACGCCGATTCAATACCTGACGATATAAAATGAAACTGGACTGAAGGAATTTTACCACTAAGAGGGAAGAGATGGAGAAAGCGAACCCAGCAGTACAATTCCAGATAGGATCATGAAATCAAGAAGCTGGGCAGTCAGAGCTGTGGCCACAATGACTTGCACAGTCATATCGTTATACACATTTGAGTATAGGTACAACCACACACAGACACACACACACAGACACACACACAGACACACACACAGACACACACACAGACACACACACACACACACACACACACACCTTCTTCTTTTGAGACAATCTTACACCCTAGACCAGGCTAGCCTGGAACTCACTATGTGGCCCAGAGTGGCCTTGAACTTTCAACCTTCCAAGTGCTAGGGATTATGAATGGGAGCAACAATGCCTGATCTCACATTCTGTATTAACTGTACATAACAAGTTTGCTGGCCATAAATAAAATGTTCTTGAAATGTCATAAAATTTTGAAAACATCACAAAAGATGTTTATAACCAAGCTATCAAATAAATAACAAGCACATCTCAGTTTACTCATCTGAGGCTGTCTGTATATTACTGTAAACAAAACACTGCGGCCTAGAGCTGGGGATCTTCCCCTACACGTGAGCTCCTGAAGACAGGAGAGGTGTGCGTTTCCTTTTGTGTAACCAGTATTGAGCACAAACTCCAATCTGTTTCAACACCTTGTTTCCACCCATTAAAATTCTTCACAAAGCAGATTCCTACTTGGCCACTGTATTTTGGGAAGATGACCTTGAGTGTGACATACTGGAACTGCTATGACGTCATTTGATAGTAATTCAGAGTGATACTGAAGAATTCTATCTCAGGACCTCACATGCCTGACGACTTAAAACTGGCTGTGCATAAGAAAGGCAGTTTCTGTGTTTCAGACTTAAGTGAGCGTCTAACCACAGTGCACTGGCTGGTCATACATCAGTAACTGCCATGGGAGGAACACATGTTACTTCAACTTTTAGGGAAATTATTGCTTTGTACCATCTAGCCCTCTGGTGACAGTTTTTTCAAATTCCTACTTTATTTTTGTGAACCCATCAGTTTAATGAAGGTTACCCTCAGGAATGTGGGCGTGGATCATCACAAATGCATGGGCATTTTGCTTTACCACCGAAAAACTGCCCCCTGCTCTCAGTGGCCACTGAGCGCTGAGAAGATGCTTAGGCCAGTGGGGCCTGTGACTCCTCCCCCTCCACTAAGGGAAGCTGACATGACTGACTGATGTCCTGCAGGTCTCTTGTAGGCAATCACAGCTGCTGAGAGGTCAGGAGAGCAATAGCCCTTCACACCCACTGGGCAGAATCCCACAACATTCCCGCTCTTTCCCGCTCTCTTGGGAATCTCTGAGATTGGAAGGGCGATATGATGCCCCATTTGGGGCTCAATGCTCAACAGGAACATATTTTCAAAGCATAGATCAGTTTTGAGTCTCTAAAGAAACTGCCATCCAGTGCAAAAGAAGCTCCTCTGGCTAGCCTGACAATAGCACTGACCTGTGGGCATGACCATAAATATTTAGAAGGAAGCTGACGGGGCACTGTGTCCTTTTAGACAAGGTTCCCCAAAAGGGCATATGACCTCCAGCCATGGACTTCTGACCAGGCTTCCAGTACCAGACATAACCCCCCTCCTGGTGGGGAGGTCTCAAATCAATCGGGAAACAGTTGGATAACCCTGTCCTGTTCTGTGGGACAGTAGTACAACATGCAGGGCTCACAGCTGAGTATGACTATAATGTCATTTCTCTAGCAGCCCGTACAGCATCTTCCAGCACTATGAGGGCTAGCTTTTTTTTTTTTTTTTTTTAAGAACAGTAGTAGCCAATAATCTTTTTCTAAATAATTTATTTTTATGTTATGTACATTGGTGTTTTACTACATGCATGTCTGTATGAGGGCATTGGATCACCTGGAATAAGAATTACAGACAGTCTTGAGCTGCCACGTGGGTGCTGGGAATTGAACTCAGGACCTCTGGAAGAGCATCCAGTGCTCTTAACTGTTGAGCCATCTCTCCAGCCCCTATGGAGAAAGCTTTTAGCTGGGATCTAGCTTGAGATTTCTCTAAATCTTGTATAGTTTTATATTAAATGATTTTCTGCTATAGTTTTTTTTCTATACATAACTAGATAATGTGACTCTTCATTTGAAGTTGGACTATATCATTTGTGGCTTCTGATAGCTATAAGTACAATTAGGTATTAAAAATGTCAATGCAGAAAATGATTTATTATATCAATTCATATAATGTTATAGTAGAGCAAAAGATTCTTTGGCTTCCCTACTGTGGTTATAATTTCAAGAAAAAAATTGTTATAATGAGAAAGTATCATTGTATGGGACAAAATTTGGAGAGATTTCTTTTATATATATATAATGTATATATATATAGATGTTATATATATACATTAAGTAACACAGGTATAAATAATTTTTTTTGTAGGACAGCTGTAACTTGAACAGTTCAAAAGGTCTGTTGATAAACTATACATACAGTTGATAACTATATATAGTTATTGCTAGGCATCCAGGAGATTGGTTCTGTCACCCCCGAAAGACACTAAAATATACTGACATGCACATCTTTCACATAAAATGGGGGACTAGTATACAACCCATGGACATGTCCACTTCTACTCTGAAGCATCTCTGTTATACCTAAGGTGCTCTGAAAAGAGTCACGCTGTCTAGGGAATAACAACATAAACTTGTTGCCCAACACTTCTGATCCATGGTAGGCTGAGTCTATGGATGTAAACCCAGTGATATGGAAGGACAGAATATATTAATGAAGAGATTCCTCAACAAACAAATTGGCAAGTATGCATTTCTAGCAGCAACTATAAGGAAGAATAGTGGGGCTATACAAACCGCAGCTGACTCTGGGATGATCACACTACTAGAGTGCGACACTGCCTGCTGACATTCACTTGCTCAGTGAGAGCCCAAGAGTCCTGCCCATCTGGACCTGCATGCCAGTCAAACTTCTCGAGAGTTCAAAGAGTGCTCAGCAACTTTTACAAAGACAATAGATATTGTCTATTTGTAGAAAAGTTTAACAATTCTTTAAAAGTTACTAGCACATAGTTCGCTATGAGTTATATTCAAAATGATAATCTAGCTTTGTATGTTATTGCTCCCAAGGAAGGCAGTCATCATCATCCTCCTCATCCTTATTGGATTTTGGATGGTCTCAGTATGTAGCCTAGGCTGGCCTTGAATTCAGGATCTTCCTGCCTTAGCTTTCTGAGTGCTGGAATTATAGATGTACACCCAATCCAGCTAGAATAGCAGTCTGGAATTAGTTTTTGGTCCCTGGCTTATAAGAAGAGACCCACTTCCCTTTTTCAAATGCTGATTCTGGGGAGCACGATGAATCAATCATCCCACGATCAAGGCTCTGATCCCAGGGAATTGATACTTGATCTGGACCATGCCAGTGTCTTCTATCTTGTACTAAGATAGGGATTACAAGGCTGTTCTTTAACTATAACAGGAATAAGAGAACTGACCAAACGCAGGAGGAAGATTCATTTGCTGAGAGAGAAAAGTAAACTCAGTAGAATGTTCTTTTATGAGCATGTGCAGCATCCTAATGATGTCTCAGTAGCCATCCTCACAAAGCAACATGATTACCGTGTGATGCAATCCTCTGCCTGCTTCTCACTGTTCATCTTGTGATACAGCACAGCAGCCACAGCCAGGGGACCTGCATCGCCGCACAGGAAGGTGATGGAGCGCCTGCTCAAACAGTTGAGGCTTTGCTTTACATAGCCGTGGGCCATCTGCAAGTAGGCAGGGTCCCCAAACACATCATAGAGGTGTAAGTAAAGCACAGCAATGCCTGGAACACAAGGAGGAAGAGGAGAGGTGAGGACGGGCAACTCACTGTGTTCATCCGGTGGGACCTGCTCTTCTGGGTGGGATGTGACAAGCTATGTGAAATCATCTGCAAGTTAGGTGCCTTTCTTTCTAGCCCCAGCTGCTTACTATGAATCAGCTCTAAGAAAAAGGCAGAGGGAATCGGTTGTCTTTGTGTTCCTCACTGTTAAAATTCTATTAAGTAATAAAGACTTTTTAAGACTTGTCCAAGAGAGAGACACATACACAGACACAATGACCATCACTAATCGTTTTTGGTCGATAGCTTCTTAATGAACAGAACTTAATGATGAACAAGATATATTATTATTATTGTGACATAAAGCAATTCAGAGCAAGGAATGAAAAAGCTAACTTCTCTTTAAACAAAAAGTAATTTTTTTGTGTGTGTGTGAGAAGCTAGTTTGTATCACCAAATCCTACACTCCGGTTTCCTTGCAGGCAGGCATTGGACATTTGAGAAAATACACTCAAGTCTTCTAATACTTTCTTCCTGCCAAGGGCTGCCTCCTCTGCTACCATGCTCCTTTGGAGACTGACGTAAGAGGTGCCAGTGACTTTGTTGTGGTTCCCACTGGTCTTGCTCCTGTCTTCCCCTAAAGCCTACAGAGTAACTGAGGCAGTGTCTGTGTGTCCTTCTTCTGAGTGCTTGTCACAGGAGACAGCTGCCCCTCTGAAGCCGGCTCAGTGGGAAGCAGTCAGAGACACAGCCAAGGGAGTCTGCCTGCCTAAAGCATTTCCAGAAACATTTTTTCCCTGTAAAGTACATTTTCCATCTCATTTACCATTTTTAGAAGACACACAGCCTATGTTTAAATCTAAATTAATAGAGCCAATCTCTTCATGGATTTCAGTGCAGTAAAAATGCAGTCTGCAGAATTACTTTTCACTGTACTGAGGACAATTTTAAATTCAGATACTTTTCTCATTTTGCATGGGTAATCTCCAAAGCTTTGTGTTACAGACAATTCAATTTCACATGTATATTAAGGCCAAATTTTCATTTCCTGCCAAAGTTAATAACCTTGTCTGCTCTTTCAAAGTGGCACGGTGTTAGTAATTCCAAAGTTGATGAGCAGATGGAACGATGCTGCTCAAGGTCTGTAGACAAGTGTACAGAACCACGTAGGTGGGGAGGAAAAAAAATCTCCTTTTCACAAGTGATCAACGTCAAGAGCTTCTTCCAGAGTCACGTCCTTCATGGGCTTCATCGCCACCCACCTCCCGCACCTGCTGGCAATCCACTTAAGCGGTGGCCCTTTCACTCTCCCTTATTCCCACTGCCGCCTCAATTAAGTAATGCCAGATAATGACATGACCATATTGAGAGAATACAGTGACTGAATTCAAGTCCAGTGACTGTTTTCCTCTTTGGATCCTGGTTTCTCGATCCTCAGCCCCTTTTGTCTTAAACAGTTAACAAACAAAATCTCTTATGCCTCACAGTTATTTTTTTAAATAAATATTTTTATTTTATAATTAATTTAATTTTACATATCAGCCACAGATTCCCCTGTCCTCCCTCCTCCCCCCCCCAGCCTTCCCCCACAATCCACGCCCCTCCTCCAAGGCAAGGACTCCCCTGGGGAGTCAGCCCAGCCTGGTAGATTCAGTTGAGGCAGGTCCAGTCCCCTCCTCCCTGCACCAAGGCTGAGCAAAGTGTCTCAGCATAGGCCCTAGGTTCCAAAAAGCCAGCTCATGCTTCAAGGATGGGTCCCGGTCCCACTCACTGCCTGGCAGTTCTAAGAAGACCTAATGCACTCACTCCTCATGAAAACCAGGTAATCTTTTGGCTGGTTCTTTTCTGATGAGCACAGAATTATTTCTTAAGCTTCTTGGATTTCATGGCCCCAGGTTGCATTTCCCTCTTCCCCCCTGTTCTGGGCCCTTGTGTCCTATTTCGATTAGGCAGTCTGTTCCTAGACTGTGTGGTTTCTTCCTCTGCAAAGCACCCATGGATGGGAAGGGCTTTAGGGGCTGAATGCTGCTGCCAATTCCCTCAGACCTGCTTGTAAACCAGCTCGCTCAGAGATATTTCATTTCTCATCGACATTTTTAAATTTAATAATCGAAAAAGTGGGGAAATGAACTACCTGAGGCCAAATGTCTCGAGCCTGACCCTCAGACAGTATGCACAGGCATATCTTCATCTCTGCAGATACCAAACACGCAAACACAGCAGACAAAGTGGGACGACAAGACGCCGCCTGTGGTCCTGATGATAGAGTCACAGGTCTGGCCTCAGCTGAGGCGTTAAGGCTCTTTATCAAAGTATACCTGCTGTTCTTCACGGGAAGTCAGATAGCAGTGCACAGCTTCCCCTGGCCCGCTCCTGCCTTCCAGAGGCAGCTACCATCAATGATCTCATCTACCTCTTTAACTCTCTGCCTCCAAAGTCTGAGAGAAAGCCCAGGTGTTATTTGTTACTTCTTTCCATGGCAGACATTTTTTTTAAAATTCCCATTTGTGATACGAAGGTTTACTTCTTTTTTTTTTTTTTTTTTTTTTTTGGTTTTTCGAGACAGGGTTTCTCTGCGTAGCTATGCGCCTTTCCTGGAGCTCACTTGGTAGCCCAGGCTGGCCTCGAACTCACAGAGATCCGCCTGGCTCTGCCTCCCGAGTGCTGGGATTAAAGGCGTGCGCCACCACCTGCCCGGCAAAGGTTTACTTCTTGTAACAGGAATTTTTTATAAGTGGTTCTCTCAATGCACACCCATTTCCCCTCAACAACCATACCCTAGATTTCAAGGAAGTTAAACCTGCAGCCTCTGGCTAGGCTCTCCCCAGTGAGCATGTATCCTTCCTTCTACTTCCTTCCGGTCTGGAATGCAGACGTGATGGCGTAGTCAGCGCAGGAACTGTAGACCATGAACTGGAAACTCAATTAGGATGCTGGAGATGCACAGATGGTGGCCTAGTGCGCTGAGAGCTAAAATCCGACCACACCAGACCCTGCTCTGTCTACTAACACAGGAGAGAGACCTTCTGCTTTATTAAGGCTTGTAAGAGCGGTCCTAAAGAACAGCGCTCTTTCCAAAGCTAGAGAGGTAGCAAAGTGTGTCGCAGGTGTAGCCAGTGGATGATGGCAGTTTCATTTGAAATGCATCATTTGAGGCCCAACAGCATAATGGTATTAAAAACAATCGTGACAGCTGCCCTGTAGGGGATGGAGCAGTGTAGTCAGGAGGATGCTTCAAGAGTCAGGGTGAGACTCAGGGCCAGGGGCAGAAGAGAGATGCGGTAAGAATGAACCTGCCCAAGAGGAAACGCAAGAGAACTGGGTGGGGATGAGTGACGGCAGATTTCATGATGGCTCCTGGATGTCCCAGTTCCACAACTCCGTGGGCACCACCAGCATGGCAGCACCAGCAGACAGCAGGTTCTCAAGAGATTACCACTGTGTTCATGGAGACGCACATCTTTAAATACATTCAAGTCTTTAAAGGAGACAATGTCATGAGGAAAAATAGTTCTATGATAACATGTGCTGGCTGGTTTTGTGTGTCAGTTTGACACAGAGTCATCACAGGAAAGAGCCTCAGCTGAGGAAATGCCTACATGAGATCCTGCTGTAAGGCATTTTCTCAATTAGTGATCAATGAGGGAAGGCCCAGCCCATGGTGGGTGTGGCCATCTCTGGGCTGGTGGTCCTGGGTTCTATAAGAAAGCAGGCTGGGCAAGCCATGTGGAGCAAGCCAGTAAGCAGCACCCCTCCATGACCTCTGTATCAGCTCCTGCCTCCAGGTTCCTGCCCTGTTTGAGTTCCTGCCCTGACTTCCTTCAGTGATGAACAGCAATGCGGAAGTGTAAGCCAAATAAACCCCTTCCTCCCCAACCTGCTTTTTGGTCACGGTGCTTCATCACAGCGACGGAAAACTTAAGACACAACACAACAGGACAAGAGCCTGAGCCCAGAACTGCATCTGTCAGTGTGTAAATCTATCATGGAACACACAACTTCTTTGCGACAACAGCCATTTGTAATTAAGTGAGTTCTTCAATGTACATCTGAGCAGCAGATAAAGTCTCTTTGTATCGTATTTGCTAAGCAAAGACTACAAAAACAGAGATATGCTTCCTTTTCCCATCTTTCAAGTTTCTGTACCATCCCAGAAAATATTCAAGTACGATTTAAGTTTTGATTATACTTAATTGTAAGAATAAGCTCCATCATTTTTTTTTTTTTTACTTTGGAAATATTTTATTTGAAAATATACGCCTCCTTCTCATGAACCTGAATAAATTTTGACATTTTCATGACCACAAACCTTTTAGAAATCTTTAAAGTTACATTTCATTTGTCTGTGGTGTGTGCGCGATGGCACACATGTGGAGGTCAGAGGACGGCTGGTGGGCATCTGTCCTGTCCTGGTACTGCCATGGGTCCAGGGGACGGACATCCAGCTGTCAGGCTCGGCGGCATGCACCTTTACACCCTGCACCATTGCACTGGCCCGACATTAGCATCACAATTTAGGTTACGTGTTATTCATTTCTTATCTTGGTTGGTCTACTCCACGAAAACTTAGTGCCACTAAGCTGTGCAAATTAAGGCTTTCGGTTTGTACTGTTTTTCAGCTTTGCTCATAAACATGGCTAAAACGTGCAACTTAAGGGAGAGTATAATCTGAGAGAAGGGAAGACAGGAAGACGTGGATAAAGCAAAAATCTAATTAGACAACATTTATTTATGAATCCTATGGTCAAAAAACGGGATCGGTAAGCATCTGGGAAACATCTTAATGCCGTGTAACTGAAGTGGGCAATAGTTCCCAATGTGTGTCAGGAGCTGCTGGAGGGAAACGGAGAATCGTCTTTCCTTAAAACAAAGCAAAGCAAGCCAACCTGCCAGTCTGTGGTCTGGGAGGCCAGGAGAAACTGAGGCATGTTAGTGCTCTGGAAGGCAGCTCTCGCTCTGGTCCCAAGCATCTGCTGCCAGCTCCTGTTCTCTAACTATGGACATTTCAGTTCACAAACAGGAAACACATTTCCAGTTACACTGCCACGTCATAAATGGTCAACACCTACACTTGGCCATGGTGACAGCAACCTACCATTTCCACTGAGCAAAATGTTCTAACACGACTACCCTAATGAGCAGGGCTAAGTGTTCCTTTGCATAAGGAGCTGCCTCCAACTCCCCCTATAAATGTGGCTTTGCAATGTGCATAACTAATTTACTTTAAGAAGGAAAAAAATACACCATGAGGTCAAAAAAGTCTGCTGAAAGAGCATCAGTGCTGGCCTGCTCTGCTGTTCCTTTCCAGGACCACCACTGGGGGGGGGGGGGAGGCCAACTGTTGAGGCCTTACTTGGCTCCCCAGCCTCAGCGGCACTGTAAGGATAGCCAGCTGCTGGGAAGTAGTTAATACTAAGCCTGTGCGTTTCTGAGGGATTGCTAGTTCTATTCTTCTTGACCAATCAAGACCTCACTGCGTCTCTAATGTATACAGACATGATAAAATCTCCAAACGTGTGTCTGTAATGCTAGAGATTACTTCTACACATTTCTCATTTCTTCCACGACCCGTCAGCAGTGGTACCTTTGCCAGAGTATGTCAGCTCCAGGCAGGTCAGGGGCTCTGAAAGCTAGAGGCACTACGGCAGGAACACGTTAAGAGTGCAGACCTGTAGGGAGAGGTCCCCTAGCACTCAGTAGTTTGGAAAGTCAGATAATTACTAAAGGAGAGGGGAGGGAGAATTCCAATCTAACTGAAATGGTTCACTGAAACTTCAAAAGTTCACTAATTACTATGTTTTCTTCATTCCAGATTTGAGGAACAAAAGTGAAAACTCCTGATGAACTCCCATTACCTATACCCATCCCTTTCTGGATCAAGTTGGTGCTTTCCACTCTAATTTCAGAACTGTTGCCCAATCTGATGTGTCCATGATTGGGAATGTGCACGTTTCATCAACACAATTAGGTGCCACCAGGGCAGCAGTTTTTCTTTACTGTGCACAGCTCTACCCATCCAAGCTGGGTGTCAGTTGAGCACCCACGGTGGTATCTGCTCAGCCATGAGACCAGTGCTGCCCACTGGGGGCTGCTGGCTGCACAAATCCCCCAGAGTTTTCCACACAGGCACCTGGGAAGAAAGCAGGGACGATTCTGCTCCTTACGTTTACTACTACCCCAAACAAAGAGCAGCGGAAAAAGGTCAAACATGCCCTTCAAACATGGGTCTTTTTTCCTCTTAGCCATTTCCATAGCTGCCATACAACTGTGGAACGAGGATTAAGAACAAAGGAAACCTTACACGTTCTTCCTTTCACTCAGTGTCCAGCAGCCCTCTGCTTCAGAAAGGTCAAATATAGACGTACCGCTAGCCTCTTATCAGACTGGCATAACAGGCTATAAGCAAGCTGAAGTAGTAAGAACATGGGCTCTCCATTCAGGGGTGGAAGACTGCCTCTCCCCTTGCTAGCTGCGCAAACGCAGCCCATTTCCTAAGCCTTTAGCACGCTTCTGAAAACTGAAATGATAGCGGCTTCTATATAGAATTACTGAGTCACGTGGCTCACGCAGATTAGTCCCTGGCATACACTGATTCGTGTCCATTCCCATGAGGCAGTGAACCTCACTGGATGTTAGGTCACTTTACTCTGTCTCTGATCTCTCATCTAAAGGGACAGAGTGCAGAGGGAACCATACTCTCTCCCCCATTTTGGATCTGTGACGACAGAGAACTGTTCTATACAGAAGGCACCTACCTGGCCTTCCACTGGCCTTCTGGAGTCCTGTCCTCATCTGTTCACCCCCTTCCCGTTAACCAGGCATGCATGCTAACCCAGGACTATCAGGTGCTCCTTACTCTTGGGAGAAGTTCAGGTCAAGATATGAGAGAAGCCAAGGTCTCAATGATTGGCTCTTTACCAGCCTTACTAGTTACAAAGCAGATATGGTAAAACTGGTCAGCTAATCCTGAATTCTTGTCTCAACTTGACCTGACACTGGAGCTGTGAGGAACTGAATCACATCCTAACAGATAGGAGCTGAGCTGAATGTTCATTCTTTTCCCCTTGCACCGAGTCTGATTAGTTCTTTTGGGTTACACAGTTAACGACCAAGAGCAGTAATGCGGCTGCCTCCCTCAAACATTCATCCCGCAACCATTCTTGCTGAACACTATGGACTGACTTTATGCCGAGTGGAAGGCCTCTGCAGTGGGAACGACAGGCCCAGCTGCAGCCTTTTCGGTGGTGTCTGTAATGGTCATTGCTTAGGTCAGTCTGATTTCCTTTCTACTATTTCGTGTGTGCGTGCGCGTATACACGTTTATGTATGTGTGTGAGTGTGCGTGCACGTGCAAAGCTCAAGGCTGATGTCAGGGGTCTTTCTCAACTACTCTCTACCTTATTTGTTGAGTCAGGACCTCTTAATTGAACTCGTAAGTCTAGCTACCCAGACTACTCTGGGGATCTGTGTCCACACTCAGAATGCTGGAATTACAGGCAGGCACCACACCAGCCCAGAATTTACATGGCTGCTAGGGATCTGAACTCCGCTTTCCATCCTTGTATGCCAAGTACTTTATCCACCTGAACTATCTCCTCAGTTCCCCTTCTACCAATTCTTCTGATTTGCTTACAAACACTGTCACCTGCTCTCTGTGCTTCACCTCCACACCCTTTGGACATCTAAACACCACACTTGTTTCAAACATGTGCCTTAGTAACATACCCTACAGTACAACGGCACCCACATCATATGCTGTAAGGTGTGGCTCAGAGAGTCAACAGACAATGCTCCTGGCAGTTATCTATCCAGTCCGGGGATGGTAAGAAGGGCTCTAGTGCACCCAGTGTCCATCCACATTCAATGGCGCCGGTTTAGAGGGATGGGTGCTTCTCATGAAGGTGAAGGGGACCTCTGCTCAGGGCTCAATCAGACACGGAAATGCTGGCTCTGACACAGGAGCTTCTAATAAAGAGAGATCGAATTGCAAAGAGAAGACAACCGGCCAGAATGACTTCTTTCAAATAAACCTCATGTCAGCAGTAACTGAGAGCCACATGCTAATGTGGCAGCTAACAGCTATACACTTGGCAGATCAGAGTGAACGGCGTCTGGAAACACTAATGACCTGCGTTTAGAGCCCAAGTTAATATTACTCTAGGGATCATGCTGCAGCTCTTCTTATTTAAAACGTTATCTAATGCTCGAGAAGAGGACGTGCATGCCAATCGCAGCCTCATTAGCTTTCCGAGCCGGTTAGCAGGAGCTTAGCCCGGGCCTTCCAGAGTCCAAGCCCCGGGAGCCCTTTGTGCACATGGTTTCTTCTCTTCAAAAGTGTAAGCTGATCACCATTTCTCTGAGGAATCATCAGCGAGGAATGGGGAAAGTGACATTTCACGAAGGCTAGCACTTTTCCTCATGCTTTCTAGAGACACCAGTGACATCAGCCCTCCCTTGGGCTTAACTTACTTAACTCTCTGCCGTTATCTGTCAGAGAAGCAGTGTTTCCTAGTAAACGCCTACTTTTAACAGAGACACGTCCCTGCCCATTAACCTTTTATAACAATAACTCTTTACTAGTCTTTTGTGATTTCAACTCTGGATGCCATTCTAAGATCTTCGATAGTCTTTCCTGGAACAAAAGACAGCTCAGCCCAGTGACATGTAGCACTATGTCCCCCGGAGTGTCCTGTACATTGCTGGACCCATCACAGAGCCAGCAGCTGGCCACGGATTTGGTTGAAGGGTTCCATTCCTGCTGTTTTCTTTATCTAAGTAACCTACATGCTTCCCGAGCTCCTAAACTGTGAGTTGTCAGTCTGCTGGGAGGGGAGGGAGACGTGAACACACAGCCCAATGGTGACTGCTGACACATGCCAACCTCAACCCCTGTGCACTGCTCTTCAATGTAAGACGCTGGAAAGGAACATTCTGTGGAACAACTGAGGCTGTTCATTTGAAATGTCACTTATTAACAGCTGCCGACTGATATTTAGATGGATGAGAACTCACCTGAGAAGATTCTCAACAACCCCTTTTCAACTACAAGCTGTTAGGAGAAGAATCTTCTTTGGATCAATTAATGTTTTATTTTGAATCTACACTGAGTGTAATTATAGGGTTAGGAAATAGGAAAACACATTTTCTACAAAAGAATGCCAGAGATTTCAGTTTTTTTGCTGCAATGCTGAGAAAAACTTCTAGAACTTACTTTATGCCCAATCCTTAATAACCTACCTGCAGGCATATCAGTAATTACCTGTCCCTCTGCTGCCTTGGTAATAAGGCTTGGTTCTCTATTTTTCAAATTCTGTTCATATTTTTTAAATAAAATACTGAACTCTGATTGGTCATAAGCAATTCTAAAATGATGTACAGTACAGGTATCAGGTTGTCAGGGCTCAGACTACTCCATCTCAGAGATCTTGGGAAAATCTTCCCTTACAAACATACATGATGAACACAAATGCAGTAGTTGGTAGGAAGCATGCACACAGACTCACTCCAAAGGCAAAGGACATGACTCGTGAAGCAGGCTTGCAGGACAGAAGCCTATCGTTGTCGCCTGCTGTCTGTGTGACCCCAGAACTGGGCCTCGCTCGGCTTCCAGTTCTCAGCTCTGACATGGAGACCCTCTACAGACTCCACACGGTGGAGACACACATGGGCACAGAGCAGTGGACTAAAGGAGAGCACCTGGGGTGGGATCTGCTCTCCCCGCTGGGCACGGATGTCCGTGCGCTGTCACTCTGTCATGCCAATGTCAGAGCGACTGTTCACAGGAGCGGTGCCTGGATCTCTTCTCTTCTTTCCAAGATCACAGAATTCTGCTTCTCTACCACAGTGTAAAAGGATAGATGCCAGGGGTGTGAGGCTTAATGATGGCATCTTAAATTCGACTGAAACTACACAGTTAACACTCTTGGTTCTGTGAAATAGCCTCATGTTCCATTTCAGAGCAAAAGCCATGACAGTCCTCGCAGAACAGTTTGACAAGTGAGGCCTGCCCACCTTCCTCCTCCCCCACTTTCTTTAGTGTATCTGCATGTAGTGTGCATGTGTTTGCACACATGTAGACTTGTGTGCGTGGAGGCCAGAGGTTGATGTGAGGTGTTCTCCTTGGCCATTGTACACCTTATTTGCTGATACAGTCTCTTGATAACCCTGAAGCTGGCAGATTTGGGTAGTCTAGCTCACCAGTGTGCCACGGGAAACCATCTCTACCTCCTGAGTGCTACAATTACAGGAGCGCTTGGTTTGGGATTACAAGTGGGCTGCTATGCTCTCTTGCTCTCTAGTTGGGATCTGGGGCACTCCAGCCCCATGCTTGGGAAGCAGGCCCTTTACCAAGCCATCCTGCCAGCCCCTGATTTACTGCAAGTTACTGGACATAGTAACCCTTACTAACAACAGATTTTGTACACATGCGGTCATTCCAAAGTTTCCGCTAAGCCGAGCCAGAATTAACTATCAGACCACACTAGTAGGTGGAACCAGATGGAAAGCTTCTAATGGTAATGCTCATCTTCTAAAGCACGCATCACACAGAGGCGCCCTGGCAGAAAGCTGAAGTACCCCGTCCCTGAGTCTCAGGTTTCACTGAAAGACAGAAAATGGAAAAGCTATAGGAGTGCACGTGTTTGGATGTAAGTACAATGTGGTACTAAACACACAGTGCTTCCTCCCAGAACCCGTTCATCTTCGAGGCTAGCTGAGCAAGCGGACGGCACACAGGCACCAGGCAGCTGGGCAGCCTCATCTGTACCTTTAAATCTTCAGTCAGGAAGGAAGTGACACTAGTTGTCACTAGACAGGAGTCCATAAATTGTAAGGTTACACAAGCCTTACAGATTACGATTTCCCGCGGTTGAATCAGCATTGTATCTTAATCAACTCAGAGCTTTACATTTTCAGACTGAATACTGGCACAGGACAGCCTTTTATGTATCGGAACGCTGGAGGAGACAGTTTATTTTACGCGGGAATAATGATATTTTAACTGCGTTCGATGAGGGGACATTAGGAACCTTGCCTCGGAAGCCATTAGCAAATTTATCTACAAGATTTTATGCTTCCTCAGAAACCCACCAGCAACTGAAGACATCCTCACCGCTCAGTGTGCCCATCTGCCCCAGCCGCTTGCCACGGGAGCTCTTCCCAGAGCCAGCACCGAGAGCGAGCTGCTTGGGGGTAAGACAATGAGAGCTGAAGGGGAGGCCGCCATAGACGCAGCCAAAACGCTTAAGCCAGGCACATTCCAGTGAGGAGGAAAAACAGCTCTGCTGAAGGAGTGTGACTTTTAGCTTCTCGACTAAGCCTAGCAATTCAGGACGTTTGATGGATGGCTTTTCCTGACCTTGTCAAGTTAGTCATTCAAACCCGAAACCAGTCAGCCGCCATCTCTCTCCCTCTCCCAGGCAAAGTTCTTTAAAATGACATGAGTCCATGTGAACAGGTGACTCAGGGATTGGAGTCCTTTTTGTAATCTGCCCTGGAACTATGTCTAACCATCTGCTCAGGTCAGTCTGTGCCTCTTTCTCTGGTCAGAGACAACAAAATACACTTCATAGATAATGGAAATTTCACATGTCCAGGAAAGCATCTGAGCCTAGGCCTATAGTTTATAACCTTGCAGAGAAGGACATGTCATGGCACCTGTGGAGGGAATTATTCTGTTTTCTCCAAATTCTGTTATTTTAAAATAAAGATAGTAAAAGTCTTCATTAGTGACCTGAGTCTGTCAATTACACTATAATTGAAATTATAATAGGTAAAAAAAATGACACTTTGAGATCTTCCTTCTTGACACAAAATACTTCTTTTATTCTCTGCTCAATATTTCCTGTGTTCAGCTTCTAAAATACATAACAAACTTAAAACTCAACTGTTTGGACCAATGTTATCTTGCCTTAGGCCAGGCATGGTGGCACACGTCTTTAATCCCAGCTCTTGGAAGGTGGAGGCAGGTGGATCACTGTGAGTTTGCGGACAGCCTCATTTACATAGTGAGTTCCAGGCCAGCCAAGACTGTTACAAAGTGAGACGCTGTCTCAAAAATAAACAGACAAACAAACATATAAATAAACGGTTGGCCCACTGCTCTCTCCAATTATGTTACAGATTTCATCTGTCTTCCCCACCTTGTAAGGAAATGTGACTCTTCACACTAAAGAGGGTTGTGAAGAACCTGCTGTTAGTCAGCCTCTCCTAGACAGCAGCTCTAGCTAGCAGCCCACACATCAGCGTCCACATTTGTTTGTAAAATGCACAGTCCTTGCTTCTGCTTATGAATCACTGAGAAGCTCCGCTGTGGGGCCCAGGAACATGCATTTTCAGACTCAAAGTCCTATAGCTCAAAATGGAGGCTCCCTAGTAGTCAAAGCCCATGGGAAATGCTACGCACCTAGACAGCTTTCTTCAATATTCTGCCAGCACCCTCCTGTCTGCAGCAGGGAGGCTAACCTCGGTCTCCCTCCAGTCTTTCACAAGAACATGAGCACCACAGTGTGCTTGCCTCCCTAAACAATCTTCACACCGAAGGCTGTCTGTGGGGTGGGGAACACTGCACTCCCAGGACGCACAGGAGGGCCAGCAGGCGCAGGCCACACCTAACTGCTGTGGGAAGTCCTGCTCTGGCTCTCACCAGTGTGCACGCTAGCTCAGTCAGCACTCGCTCTGTACCTGCCCAGCCGGTGTATCCAGTGCCATCCCGAGGATCTGCTGACTTTAGGCCTCTTTCCATTTGCTGAAGGAGCTCGCGAATCTTATTGGTTAAGCGCTGTGAGAACTCAGGAGTCAGCTGTAGAAATTAAAGAACAACATTTTAAAAAAGAATAGAAGTCAATCACATTGACAGACTAATAGCTTCATGATGATATTTTCTATTCATGGAAATTAAATATCACGTAAAACTTAAAGCAGCCTTAAAGGTTTAGGTTTTCCAGAAACCATGCTGGGAGCTCATACTGTTTAAGCCAACATGTTTATTTTAAAAAGTTACCATGAGCCAGGTGAGGGCAGCGCGTGCCTGCAAGCTCAGCATCTGGTAGGCTGATGCAGGAGGCCAGCTACTTTGAGACTAGCCAAGGCTACACAATCAGACCTTGTGTCAAAAGAATAGACCAGGCTGGCCTTGAACTCAGAGATCCCCTTACCTCTGATTCCCCAGTGATGGGATTAAAGGTGTGCTCTACTGCACGAGGTAGAAGTCATTTTCTTAAACATAAAGCTAAAGACACCCATTGGATCTCAGCTGCCGGATTCCAAACCGTGACAATGTTAATCCCCTTAGGAAATACTCTTATTTGTTTGTTACTTTTAAGGATGGACAAAGCACCATTTTAAAAAGCAAAACAAGTCCGTGATCATCAGGAACCTCAAGCACAAAGGACATGAAGCCTGGAATGAGACTCTCAACCAGCACAGTGTGCGGCAAGAGGCCTGGCTGTGTCCTCCTATTACTGGCTGATTGCCCTTGCTCAGCCCCTAACTTCCTACTGCAGCCACCTTCCTGGAGTTGGAGAGTAACACCTGCTTCATGCATCCTTACAGGCCACCCACTCTGTGCCAAGGGTGTACTCTGATGCTGGAGCCCTGGGGTTAGTGACGCCAAATGAGGGCCTACAGACTGATGGGCAAGCTGAGGTTCACAAGTCATATCCCTAAAGGTATATTCTTTTTCATTTTTTTCAGATTGACTTTTATTATATATGATGGGATTGTGACAGTCTGCCTGTCTGTGAACTATGTGTGTCTGGTGCCTGAGGAGGCCAAAGAAGGTGTTGGATCCCCTAAGACTGGAGTTACAGACAGTAGTGAGCTGCCATGGGGGCGCTGGGAATAGAACCCAGGTCCTGTGAAGAGCAACAAGTGCTCCCAATTGTAGGGCCATCTCTTCTGCTTTCTCGAAAAGGCATATTCTTTATGACAGCATCTAGAAAGCATCTTCAAAGTACTGTACACTCTAAGTGACTTTAAAAAGTCACTTCAATGTGTCAACTATTCAGGAACTTGCTATTGACTTCATACTGGGATTCCATAAAACCAGTAAAATTTCAGAACAGGGCTGAGGAGCATTACAAGTACAGAAACGTGTTTCATCATGGGCAGACTGTAGTATCAAACCTGAACTGGCCATCAGCAGAGGCTCTCTCTATTAGTCTGGGTGTGTGTACCTGCTCGTGCATGCATGGCAAGCACACGGGGAGAGGGCAGAGGACAACTGCAGGGGTCAGTTCTCTCTTTCTGCTTGGGTCCTCAGCTCGCCTGGCAGTGCCTTTACCTGCCAAGCCACCCCAACGGCCTTACAACCTCATTTTTAAGAGCATCTTGGGTTAGTGAGATGGCTCTGTCAGTCAAGTGCCTGCTTTACAAGCGTGAAAGATTGAGTTTGACCTCTAGAACCAGTATATATAAAAGCAGGGCATGCTGGCACATACTTAATAGCTGGGCATGCTGGCATGTGCTTATAGCGGGGCATGCTGGCATGAGCTTATAATCTCAGAGCTGGGGAGGAGGAAACAGGCTGATTCCTGGGAATCACTGGACAGCCAGTCCTGGCCTACTTGGCAAGCTCCATGCCAGAGAGGTCCTACCTCAAAACAAACAAACAAACAAACAAACAAAACAAAAAAACAAAAGATAGCACACAGGGAGCAACAGACATTATCCTCTAACCCACGCATGTGCATGCCTCCCTGCACACACATGGACATGGAAAGAGCCATTTAAGGCTGTAAGAAGGCAGTGTCAGAAGTATTAGTACTAATAATATTCAAAGATTCACCTTTGTGGAGCATCTCTGAAAAGGTTTGTGGCCAGCGCAGTGAAAAGCACCACTAAGAATCCACAGCTTGACAGACACTTGCCTGTTATTTAACAATCTCTGCCAAAAGGTTAGGTCTTCAACAAGACTTGAGACACATTTAGTAAGACATAATAGACTTTAGTATTAATATGAAGAGGTCTATAAGTCTCAGAGGTTGAGGAGTAGCTTGACATGACCATACCCATCTTCTGAACAGAGACCATGTGTAATTCATGGTCCTAGTCGGCCTGACATTAGGAGGCTATAGTGAGAACACCTTGGTCTCAGGACAGGAGTCATTTTCTACTGGGCACACAACATTTTAAAAGGTGACCTGCCTGGAAATACTGTGGCCAACATCCCATCACTGAAATTGAAAATGTGAAGAGTCCCTGCAGATGCCAGGAAGCTCCTCCCACATCCTTGTGTTGACAGGAGGCAGCCAGGGCTCTATGGTTTGGCCTTTTGGGTTCAACGTTAAAGGACTTTAAAAACATGGATGCAACTTCCTTTGTAGGATCCCCAAACTATGTTCTACCATGTGCCACCTTGTTATTCAGGTTTAGAGTTTGGATTTGTGTCTTTTGTGACATATCCCTTTAATCCCAGTTCTTAGGAGGTAAAGAAAGATGGACTTTGGTGAGTTTGAGGCCATCCTGGACTTCATAATGAGTTCCAGGCCAGAGCTACATAGTGAGACACTTCAAGAAATGAATGAACCAATCAGTGTTGAGAGTCAGATGTGGTGGCTCACACCTATGATACTAGTACTCAGGAGGATATTTGAGTTAAAGGCTAGCCAGACTGAGCTACAAAGTGAGTTTTAGCTTAGCATTCAAAAATTCAAAGCAAACAGCCTGAGATGCTGTATCAGCGCACCAAAGCATTTGCTATGAAAGCCTGACTTGGCATTTGATTTCAGAACATATAAAAAGCTGAATGTGGCAGTATACACCTTAATCCCAGCATTCCTACAGCAAAATGGGGAGCAGGGACAGGAGTCACCCAGAGGCCTGTGGTCCAGCTAGCCTGGAACACACTGCTCAGCAGTACAAAGAGTAGACCATGCCTCAACAAGGCAGAAGGCAGGAACTGACTCCTATGATGTCCAAATGGCTGTAACATGTATGGGCCTGCACAACACAATACAATGAGTGGATACATTTCTTCTGAAGCCAAAAAAAAAAAAAAAAAAAAAAAAAAAAAAGTAAAACAAAACCAGAAAAACCCACACAAATTAAATGTATAAGAAGCACTGATTTATGAGCTGCCTAAAGCCTAAAAGTGAAGTTCCATCATCGGGGCACTTTTTCAAGCGCTCCCTCTGCCAAGTCAGCACACAGCACCAAGTCTTCTTCCAACCAGACAGGACTAACTCATACCTCAGCTTCTGATCTGCAGAGGGAGGCAGAACACAGGCCCAGATGGCCACAGGTAGGCCACGGAGGCTCCGGACAAGTACACACAGCTGTCCCTGCAAGTAATCCAGTCTTTAAATAAGGGACCCTGGCTCCACACACACACTTCATTCCCTTCCACATGGCACCTCCATCCTTCACCCCTCTACCGAACGACTAAGGTGTGTTTGCAGAGGTGAGGCGACAGAGCCACATAAACCTGACAGATGTGAACCCCATCCGCTGCCCTAACAGCACCTAAAATGTCTCTCTGCAGCGTTGACAAGTTTCAAAGAAATAAGCTGGAAAAATTTTTAAAAAATTATGGTCACCAGATACATCGGCCTTACACTTTTAATCCTAGTGCTTGGGAGGCTGAGGCGGGAGGACAGTGATTTCAAGGCCAGCCTGGGCTATCGCAGAGTTCAGCCTGGGCTACACAGTGAGTGCACACTCTTCAGCTCTCTCTCAGTGATCTGCCAAAAGCAGGCATCCCTTCCAACAATCCAACTCGCCAAGGAGGCATGAGAAAACAGGTCCCTGGTGCCACACCCCAGACTCTCCTCTCCAAGCGCCTCTCCATAGGCAAACGAGTGAAAGGACAAATGATTTTTCTAATCTTTGGCTCCCCACTCTCAGCTTTAAAGATGGCTTCGAAAGAACAGTAAAATCACAAGTTATTTCAGGCCCGTGGGTCACATTGCTCTAGGCACCAACCCCTGAAAGACGAACTCCCAACAGGCCCGTGTGCTCTCATTACGCTGTCCAGACTTGCGCAGGCTCACTAGGAAATAACGTGGCCCGGGTGAATATATACAGGCAGGTACCTCACCTCCCTTCGAGGACAATTTTTATAACTGACATTCTGAAAACCTGAGGCTATGCTCCCACTGTTAACGAGGTTGACAGTGGTTTTTTTTTTTTATTCCCTACCCATCACGATAAGGCTCGGCACATCCTGCCTTAGACACTTATGTAAGTCCGCTCCAATCACACATCTTTGGCAAGGGATGGATGAGCGCCCCCCCCATCTTCCAGGCAGGAGTGTGGTCCTCCGGAGCTCTGCCCTCCCCGCGCCGGGGGTGAGGTGGGGTGGGGTGGGGAAAGGGGGAGTAGGAGGCGATGCAGGCCAGCCTCAACTCACCCTCCCCGTGGAATCAAAGTAGCACTCGGCCAGGGACTTGTTATAGTCGGCGTAAGGGTTCGGGAAGGCCCGCTGAGCCATGATGACGCCGCCCGCGAACCTGCAGAACAGGGGAAAAGAGAGAGCTCGCAAGGGGCGCCGGGGCTCCGGGCTGGGACGCCAACGCGACGGCGGGACAGCGGCTCGGCACGCTCGCGGGACGGCGGCTCGGAGCCCCGCGGGAGCGAGGGGGAGGCTCGTTTTCCACCCACGCCCCACGCCCACGAGTCAGGGGGGGGGTGCAACAGGGCGACCACGGGGCTTGCACGCCGCCTCTCCGGAGCGCCGGCCTCGCAAGCGTCCCGGACCGCGCCGACAATAACAGACGCTGCGCGTTCCCCCGCCCCCTTCCTGTAGGCCCGGCCAATCAGCGGGCACGCTGAGGCGGAGGCCCGCCTCCCGGCTTCGGAGTCTTAAAGGCGCGGCGTGCTTGCGGAAGCTCTGGGAAGGCACCTTTCACTCCCCGCCCGGGAGCGGTGATGGGGCCCCGCCGCGTTTCCTACCCTCCTTTGTAAACGCGTTGTGAAAGACAGCCAGTTCAGTTCCAGATCGCAGGAGTTGGAAGCCCTGTTCGCCTGCAGGAAGGAAAGGGTCGCTTTCAAACCTCAACGCCGTAGCCTTAACTACACCTGAAAGTGGGGCACTGTCTGCAGACACCTGATGCACCTTTTTTAAATTGCATGTCGAAAAGCAGGAAAAAAGGAAACACAGAAAGAAGGGACAATGGAAGGAACAACGATAAAAACAACAAACCACATGGCCAGTACCACCACTACAAAACCAAGATGTTTTAGTTAAATACTTTGGGGACACTTTTTTCTTCAAAACATTGTAAAGGCACCAACCAACGGACAAGTCACAAAAAACATCAGGGAATTTATGCAAAAACGCATAGTTCTGCTCTTAGGACACTGAGCCAGCTCTTTAGCCTAAATTAGACTCTAATTCTATTTTTGAAGCCTTTAAAAAATAATGAAGGACAAAGAATGGAGAGCCATCTCCATGCTTAACACTCTCTGTGGTTGAAAAGTTTTTTTTGTTTGAAATTAAATCCTACTGGGGGACACATTAGGCCCTCTCTGTTCAAAGAATATGAGAATCCAGTTCAATTATCTGTCCGGGCAGGAGAGATGCCTGGCGGCTAAGAGCTCTTGCTGCTCTTGAGGAGGACTAGAATTTGATTCCCAGCACCTATATTGGGCTGCCTACTGTGGTTGGTTGTTTTTGCTCTTTTGTTCTTTTAGGACCTGCCACCCAGCTAGCAAATAAGTCACACATATGGAGGCTTATTCTTAATTATAAATGCTTGGCCTTGGCTTGGCTTGTTTCTAGCCAGCTTTTCTTAACTTAAATTGTCCCATCTAGCTTTGCCTCTGGGCATTTACCTTTCTCTATTTCTGTATGCCTTTTCTTTCCATTTTACTTCGTATCTGTCTGTGTAGCTCGGTGGCTGCTGGCCCCTGGAGTCTTTCTCTCCTTGTTCTCTTGCTCCTTCTTCTCCTCCTCCCAGATTTCTCCTATTTATTCTCTCTGCCGGCCAGCCCCGCCTATCCTTTCTTCTGCCATACTATGGGCCATTCAGGTCCTTATTAGACCATCAGGTGTTTTAGACAGGCACAGTAACACAGCTTCACAGAGTTAAACAAATGCACCATAAAAGAATGCAACACATCTTTGCATCTTTAAACAAATGTTCCACAGCATAAACAAATGTGACACACCTTAAAAGCCTACAATCAACAGAACTCTAGGAGATTCAGTGCCCTCTTTTGGCCTAAATTGATACCTACACACAAGTGCACTCCCTCCGTCCCACCCCCTCCCTCCCCACATGGCCAGAGGGGAAGCATAAAATAAAAAAACATAAAATGTCGATTCTTTCCCCTCTCTCTTGATTAATGGGCACAAACCTCAGGCCTCTCACTGTTCATGAACTTCCTCTTCTTCAGGTTGTTTCCAGTTCTTCCCTGTGAAGTTGCCACCCCCCCAAACTCTGCCTTAGACTTACTTAAAGGTTTCAGGGTTTTTTTTTTTTTTTTCTTCTTATAACTTTTGATCTCTCAGAAAATTCATTAGCTCAGTTCCCTCAGCACATTCATGGAGAGTTAGTGAAGGTTCTTATCGAACATTAAGCTGAAAATATGGAGGTTTAGAGGAGCACGTCTAAGAGAGGAAAGGAAGAGGAGATTGAGCATTTTATCAGCTCTTCTTTCTGTAGTTATTGCAAGTTCAGTGTCAAGATATCCCATCAAAGTCTTTACATGAGCGATTGAAAGTCCAGGGACATTTAAATACACTAACAGTTTACAGAAGGTGTTACAATGTAAAAAACGGTGGGAAGGAGTTACAGCATATAACTGGGCCCACATGAGAGGTTTATTGAGGGGAGGGGAGAGAAGGGACAGAGAAGTGGGTAGAGACCATTCCCGGTTACCTGGGGACTAGAAGAAGAAAGAGAAAGAGACAGGAGGAGGGCAAGACCTGCCTCTTATAAGGAAATGTAGTGAATGCGCACAGGTGGTGCTCTTAGTGGCTACAGCTGAGGGTATATCCTGTCAGGACCCTAAGGGCAGGCCAGTACAGATGCCTAAATGCTAACAGAAGGAATGTTTCATGATAGTCGAACATTTAGCATGAGACAATGTTTGACAAGGTGATTGTGGACAGAAAGATGGGAGTAGGGCATGGATGGAGGAAGTTTGAAAATCTGAAAGGGGAGTGTTGGTGGCTGAAAGAAGCATGTGCCAGGTGGACAGCAGTACAATGAGATGCTCAGTTCCAGTCAGCACTGTGGACACTGGGAACAGAGGCACTCCTGTAGGAAGCCAGAGACGGTTGTGGCGTCCTTTGTCACTCTGCCTTGTTTCACTGACACAGAGTGTCTCACTGAGCCCGGAGATTGCTGTTTTTCTCCTTGGCTACAGTCAGCTCAATCCCAGAGAGTCTCCTGTGTCCACCAACCCCAAAGCTGGGATCATGGATTTGTACATTTGGTTTTTATGTGGGTGCTGGGGATCTGAATTCACACCTTCATGTGTGTTCAGTAAGCATTCTTACCCCTGAAGATATCTCTCCAGACCTAGGCACATGCTCCTCCTCCTCCTATTATTATTATTATTATTATTATTATTATTATTATAGATTAGGTATACGCATTCTATATATACCAGAAGTCAACTTCTGGATCATAGGAAATTCTCAAAATTAATTTCCCCAATACTGCTAGATTGCTTTCTAGAACCACTGGATTAGTTTATCTTGCTTCTGTTTGGACCTATCAGTTTCTGTCATCCTTACTTGTCTGGCATTGATTGTCTAATAGTCTAAGTTGACCATGTTAGTCTACATCGTCTGTGTCCTGTCTCCCACAAGGACCCTGTCATTTGTTAATTTTCATTACCGATTTAAAGACGGTCTCCAACTGTAGTCATGCTGACATATCTGGAGTTAGAACAGCCCTGTGTGAGCTTGGGGCCTGAAATCCCACCCATCATAGTCCCTATATGTTCACCTGTAGTACTTACGGTGGCTGAACACATTTGTGCCTGGCACGGGTTTGAGTGACAGAATTTCTCAAGGACTTTCCACTTCTAATAAATTAGGAGTGATTTTTAAGTATGTCTATTTTATAATTCCTTCTCTTTATATTTATATTCTATTTATATTCCTTCTCTTAAATTTTTAAAGCTGTCTTATATGAACTCTCAGATTGCACCATTGCCTTTAAAATGGGGGATACTTCCAGAAATTTGGGAAGATTGCTATCAAGTCGAGACAGCCAGGATCATCTGAGGGTTCGCTATTTCTATCCTCAGACCTCAAATCTCCAAACACCACAGCAGGGACCAGGGTGAAAGCGAAGTCACAGCTGGGAAGGGGCTTCAAGCACATCTCTTAGTTTAGGTTAGTTTCATTCCGTGTCACCATTCAGGATTGTAGATGTCTTCCACTTCAGTGTGTTACCCTTCTCACACTGTCCATGGTGGTCAGAGGTACACCTGTGTTCCTGCCTGAGGGGAGGTCCGGCATGCACAGGCTAGCAGTGGAATCCATCACCCCCCTCATGTCTCCACTGGTAAGCATTAAGCCTCATGGCTGAGACTGGCTACCCAGGGAGCTATGAAAGGAGGTCATCTTTTGACCCACTCTGTGTCTGGCTTTGATGTACAAAGGAGATGCCTGGTTTGGTGGGTAGTGGTCTCTTATGCACAGTGGAAATGCTGATAACTGATAGTACCTGTCTGCTAGCAGAGGGCAGCACAGTTTTGTTTCTGTGCTCCCCCCACCCCACCCGCGCCTCCTCTGTTCTTGTTGACGGCACTATGGCTGCCTAGGGTGCATCTCCTTGAACTTCATTAGTTATATCATTGATCTGTGGGAGGAGATAGACCACGAGACTCTACATTATTTCCTCTTTTAGAAACATCTCCTCTACAACACACACACACACACACACACACACACACACACACACACACACACACACACACGGCCAATGGCTTTTATTTATTCCTCCACTTCTACCTGATTGCATCTTATTTTAAGAGTAGTCTATTTTCTTTCCATCTCAAAAAGCTATAAAATAGCAATTATCTAAGGCTGACTTTAGTATCACTCTCCTGTTGGTGTAACATCCAGTTGGAGCTATGAAGCAACTTCCTAATTTTCCCATTGTACTGACCCCACTGATTGGCAGCAGAGGAAACAGGCATGTAAACAGACGTTCACCAAGCACACTGTGGTATACTTTTAATATCCTGGAGACCGTGTTTCCTATGGTATAGACAACACTGCCTCCCTGCCTGATCAGGACTGTTATCAGTGTGCTGACAGGTTTCTTTGTACCTATAACTGCTGGGACAGAGCTCCTGTTATATGAAACACAGGGGTGCTGGGCTTCTCTGGGAGATTAAAAAGACTGTGAGTATAGAAAGTTGGTCGAAGATGTTCAAACATTTAGACAGTTTTCTCCATTCCCTATTAACCCTTTAGAAGGGATCTTGATCAACCCCACAGCTCATGTCTTTAGGAGCAAGAAGACAGAGGCTTTCCCATCTGTTGTTGAGAATATATTGGTGAAATTATTAAGGCCACTCCACATAGTTAAAAGGGAGATTTATTTAATGGCGTAACTTACAAATGAAGGGATAGTAGATTGCGGGTTCTGGGGAAGAGGCAGAGCAGTCCGGCGGTGTTCTCTGGAGAACTCTCCTCGGTCTACCTCTAGCGTCCAGGGTACAGGAAACAAGAGAGTGGCACATCTGGACCTCGGGTCCTCTCTTGGCCCTACCTTGTAGGGGTGATAGTTACCGAAGCCTCAATGGGGGTTGGAACTTCCAGATCAAACTTCCAGATCTTGTAGTGGGTAGCTGGAATGGCTACCCACTACAAGAATGTGTGCCTGTGTTGAGTTGTTGAGGTTACATAGAGCTTGTTTTATACATGCATGGTATATATAGGTAAGCCAGAGATGAAAAAACTATCATGGACCTGGACCTGCACCTGGGATCTGTCTCAAAATCAGAAAACATTACAAGTTAAGAATATATTTTAATTTTTTATTACATTTATTTATGGTGTATGTGTGTGTTTGCATGCGTGCTGTGTGTGGAGGGTAGAGGACAACTTGAGGGACTTTGTTCTTTTTCTTTTTTTCCTTCTCTCTGCATGGCTTCTAGGGATTGAACTTGGGTTGTCAGGCTTGGCAGCAAGTATCTTTATTCACTGAGCCACCTCTTGGCCCTCAGACACCACTAACGAGGTAAATTGCATTTACTTCTATCCTCACAACACAACACAAACGCATGCCGTGAGGCGATACATCTTCATCCTTGGTTTGTCCCTGTTTGAGATGCAGACCAGCCTGTCCCACTGGCTGAGGAGAAGGCAGCAGTAATAAGAGTGCTTCGTGTCAAGTTACAGACCTGCCTTACAGTAGGCAGTTTTCAGTCACTAAAAGAAAGCATTAAAAACTTCCAGCTTTCCCAATGGCCGTGCTATTTAAACTTCATTTTTCTTTTCTATTTGCTATAAGAATCAAGAGGTCAAATGTCAAGGTGAGTAACTGTGGACTTTACAGTGAGAAGCCAAAGAAGCTGCCTCAGTTGGGCTATGTGTATCTGGAAATAGAGCTCATAGACCAGGGAAAAGGCTTAGGAATGTGCTGGTCAGCTTGTTACCACCATGTCGCATCAGTCGCATCAGTTTTGAACCATTTGTGTTGCGGGTCTGACTGCGACAGCCATCGATTAGGCCGGGCTGCAGGAAGGACCTTCCTCCTTCATCAATACAGTACCTGAGCCACAAAGCCTGGCTTCAGGGCTGTGCTCTGGACTGGCTGAGAAAAAGAGACTCAGACTCCAAAGAGTCACACAAAACTTGCTTGAGGACTGATTCTCATACATCATCACTGTTAAAGCTCATTTATAATACAGCTTCTCCAGCTTCCTGCCAGATAGATACTGTGTCGTGGGGGAATTGGTTGACTCTGTGTTATGAACATCTTCATACAAATCTCTTGTAGGCAAGAATTGCAGACGAGGCTGGACTGTTACGTGATTCACTTGCAGTCTCGAGTTTGGCATATTCTGATTCTAAAAAAAAAAAAGAGAGAGAAGAATATGAAAGAGTATAGTTTGAATATTAAAAAACCATGGCTATCAATAACAAGCTGGAGCTCTGCAAAGGACTGATTTCCAGTTTACATCTGGCACATCGTAGTCCCTGAAGTATTCTCTGGACTAAAGCTAAGAAAGAGAACTAAAGAGAGGGAGGGAGTGAGAGAGAGGAGGGAGGGTGAGAGGGGGAAGGGAGAGAGGACAAAGGGAAGAAGTGAGAGAGGGTCTCGTGTCCCCACTTTAAGCCAGCCTGGGCTTCTAGGCAGTATTTTGAATATTTTATCTAGACACTTCAGAGAAGGGCCATTCCTAACTTTTGTTTTTCTCAAGACAAGGTTTCTCTGTGTAGCTCTGGCCATCCTGAAACTCAGACTGGCCTGGCCTGCCCTTGCCTTCTGAGTGCTGGGGTTATAGGCATGCACCAACCAGGACCACCTGTCTTTTTTTTTTTTTTTTTTCTCAACTCCACTTCTATTTCCCCAGAATTTCTCTCTTCAATGTAACAAATCTCTCAACCATATGTTCAAACACGTTTCTAGCCGAGCGGAGAAGCACTAGCCAGGGCAAGTCTTCTGGGAGTCCTGTGGCTTTCCCTGGACCTCAGGCGGAAAAATTCCACTCCACACATTTCCTCTGTGGGACAGAAGCTCCATAATACGTCTCTCCACTGCCGAGCCAGAGGCTTCTGGGGAGGGCAGCAGGAAGCTTGCTGTCACTCTTTATACAAATGCTCATAAACCTTCAGGACATTCATTGTGGTTGGCAGGCACATAAAAAGGCCGAGAAGGGGAGACTGGCCTGTCGTCCCTTCCTAATAACAACAGCTTGTGTTCATAGGACCTTGTCTGTGCGCCAAGTGCTCTATGGACTCCTGTCCATCGTTAAAGCAGTCCCATGCGTAGCTATTTGAAATTCATTAAATCAACTGCCCACTGATGCGGTGGGGGTGGGTCAGTCTTGCTTGCACATAGGAATTATCCAGAAGCGTTAAAATTTCTAGTACTCAGGGCTCTGCAGTGGAACAATTACATCTGAATCTCTCAGGTGGGAGCTCATAAAACTTCTGATAGAAAAGAATTCCCAAGCCTTCTTCCAATCTGGCCCTCCTTATTGCCTCTTTCTCTGGATCTCAGTTCTGAACATTGGGACCTCCTCTTATACAGCGAGCACCACCTGCTTGCTTTCACATTTATTTCTGTTAATCTTACACTCTAAACTCCTCGAGAGCTGGAGGCCATCTCACTCACCATGTGACTACAGTACATAGTACTGGTGCCCTCTCCTAAAGACTTGTTGAGAGCATAAATGCAATAATAAAGCAGAGAAGAAGCCATGCTTATTTTTCTTGAAGCCATTTCTTTCTTTAGATCCCAGGGTCTTTTTCATCTTCCTCTCTGGTTCTCTCTTCTCTCTCTCTCTCTCTCTCTCTCTCTCTCTCTCTCTCTCTCTCTCTCTCTAATATATATCTGCATATGTGTGTATGTATGTATGCACATGTAGCAAATAAGTGTTTTTTTATTTATTCTTTGCAAATCTCATGCATGTATTCAACGAGTCTTGATCATCTCTATCTTCTATTGCTCCTGGGCCTTCCTAAAAATATTCCCCTCACAACTGTATGGCTATTTTGTTATTTTTAAATAACTGCCTGAGTTTAATTAGTACAGCTTATTTGTGCTTGGGGTGTGGCCATCCACTGGGCATGGACAATTTGCCAGTGGCCACATTCCCAAAGAAAAACGACCCCCCTTCCCCAAGCAGCCATCAACTACCAATAGCTCCTCTGATGTGGGTGGGGCCTCAAGACTTCCTCTCCGTCTATGCTGGAATTTTTACCTGGCTTGGTCTTATATAGATAATTACAGCTGCTTTGAGTTTATATTGTACAATAGCCATATCATGTCCAGAAGACAATATTTCATAGCATTCTTGCTACCTCTTCCTTGATGTTGCCTGAGCCTGTAGGGGTGTGATGCTGATATTAGATGTCCTGTCCGTGTTTGAGCACTCGGAGGCACTTATTCTCAGCACTCTGACCAGTTATGAGCCTGCTTTTACTACTACTGCCCACTGCAAAAAGAAGCTTCTCTGACATAAGTTTATAGCTGCACAAATCTATGGGTGGAAACATAAAGATTATAAGGGAGTTTGACCACATGGCCGCTTAGCAAAACAAAAGTAGAGTCTTCACAGGGCCTATGCCTTCCCTAGCCAGGGTAGCAGGCCTCAGATCTGGTCAGAAAGCAATTGGTTACCCACACAACAGCCATACCACTATTGCGTCAATGGGTACTTCTCACAGGTCAGTGGTGTAGCACACTCGGTTCATCACTGGGTAATACCATTTTTGTATTTTTCTCCCTGCAGTCTGTGTGGCACCTTCCAACACTATGAAATCTAGCCAGCAGCGAGAGTTTCCTGGTCCGTGCTGTTGATTTCTCTGTTCGACAACCGAAGTGCGTGATGTCTTCAGCAGGATGGTTTTACGGTCTAGTTGTGGCAGGCAACTAAGAAGAATGGCCACAGCATGTGCTGATTTAAAGGACTCTGGGGTCACCTTGACCAATAACTCACAAGAGATAACCTGCTCCTGGCACTGAGATGTTAATTTCATGAGTCATCTCTTTTCTTCAGCCGACTTTTGTCATAGCAGGGACGTCCTCCACCCTGTTCTCCGTCCAGTCCACTCTGCACTCAGTTCTCTCCTTGGTGAATTCTCCTATGCATGTGGCTTCCATTCTTTCCTACCCGCTGAAAGGTTTCCAAGCTATACTTCTCTGCATTTCAGACTTACTTTTCACTTTTTTTTTTTTGTAAAGAATCACAGTTGAGAGCTTGGCTTTGGTGCTCCAGAAATAAGGGTAGGTTTAGATCCCAGCTTAAACGTGGTCTCTTCAAATGATTTAATTTTTATGATGGGAACACATAGCAGAGCCAACTGCTTATGTCATGAATTAGGAATCATAGACAGGAAAAGGAAGAGCCTGGGATACCTTGACCCTTTTCTAGGGCACATTTCTAATGACCTGAAGGCCTCTTACAAGACGCTGCTCTGGGCATCAAGACTTTAACAGATGGGCTTTTAGGGAACACTTATCCAAATCAAATCATTCTAATCCATAATCCCCAAAAGTTCATGTCTAGAGTTCTTAGACATGCTGTAAGCCTGCCTTAAGTGTGGATTGTTATGATGGTCTCTTTGGCCATCGTCTGCTTCTACCACTTTAGAATGGCCCATTTGCTATGTAATAAGATCCCTGTCTTCTACACTATATTCTCTCTGTGTATTCCGAACATTTTCTGCAGAGACCATAAAGACTAGAGAGCTGAGGAGGGGTCCAGAGTGAGCTCCAGTTACAAAACCCTACCAGATCTGCAGTTCTTCTTGCTTCTCAGTATCTCTTATTCTCAGCACCCCGACCAGTTGTGAGTCTGCTTTAACTACCGACCACTGCCAAAAGGAGCTTCCTTGACGTAAGTTGATAGCCATGCAAATCTATGGGTATAAACATAAAGATTAATACAAGGGAGTTTGACTGCATGGCCATTTAGCAAAACATCGGTAGGTTCCCTATGGGGCCTATGCCATATGGGGAACCTACCATAGGCAAAAGCTGCACCGTTACACACAAAACTTATGTCAGAGATGCTTCTTATTAAAGTTGAATCCTTCTGCTATGTGACTCAAAAAAGTCACAGAGAAACTCTTGATTTGGCCCCAGTTACCATCTCTGGAAATGAAGGATAGCTCAAGAGTGACTTCCAATCTTCTAATCTCACCTTTCCCTAAGAGGCCACTGCTGCAGAGTATTCCTTTACACCGTGTGGAGATGTGTTGCAACAATTGGTTTAATAAAGAGCTGAATGGCCATTAACTAGGCAGGAAGAGGTTAGGTGGGACTTCTGGGGACAGAGAGGACTCGGAGAGGAAGAAAGGAGGAGTCGCCAGACAGAGGAAGCAAGATGTAAAGATAGCTGATCCACGTAAAAGAACGTAGATTTAAAAATATGGGTTAATTTAAGTCATAAGAACTAATTAGGAACAAGCCTTAGCTAAGGCCAATCTTTCATAATTTGCAGTAAATCTCGGTGGCATGATTTGGGGCAGGGAGGGGCTGGCAGTCCAACAAAAGCCTGCTACAGGCCACTGCATAGCTTTCTCAAGTCTACTAAACCATACATCACATTTTTCTTCTTTTAGGACTTTAGCCAGGGGGCTCCCCACTACCTGCTCCTTGCTAGCCCACAGACGTACTCTCCTGTCATGTGCCCTCAGTTGTTGAGATGTTCAATAGTGTTCTAGTTTCCTTTGCTATTGCTGTGATTGTAGCAGGAATCTTAAAAGTACTTATTAATAAAATCAAACCGGAGGCCAGTTATCAGGGTCAATGCTGGTAGATCAAAGAGACAGAACAAGCCACAGCTATCTCACCTTGCCAATTCCTCAGCTGGTCCTGTTTCCTCAGACTGGAAGCTTCTGAGTCCTCATCCCAATAGCTCTCAGCTGAACTGCTGCTTAAAAGCCTGAATGCTTAATCAGCCACATGCTTAACCAGCCAAATGCTTAACCAGCCAAATGCCTCTAGTTTCTGGTCCTCAAGGCTTATATACCTTTCTGCTTTCTACCATCACTCCCTAGGATTAAAGGCTTGCTTTCTGGGATTAAAGGCGTGAGTCACCATGCCTGGCTGTTTCCAATGTGGCCTTGAACTCACAGAGATCCCAGATGGATTTCTGCCTCTGGAATGCTAGGATTAAAGGTGTGTGCTATCACTGTCTAACTAGTGGCTTTTCTGTTCTCTGACCCCAGATAAGTTTATTAAGGTACACAATATTTTGGGGAACACAATACCACCACATGTGATAAAACACTTGTCAGGTCCAAAGGGTACCCCATTCTTTACCCCCTCACCCCAAAAGGGAAGTCCCACTGGCCTGGTCCAAAATTGAATCTAGGCCCAGTTCAAGCTGGACGATAGAAGGATTTCTGGTGGTGAGATAAAAGTCAGCATCCCTCAGGAACTTGTGAAAAGCGTCCCCATCCACCAAAAGGAGTCATTTCCCTTGCCTCTGGCAGAAGGGACATATGACTCTATAGTGATATATATCATGTCATCATATCAAACCCCATGCTGGCTTTCAGGCTCATGCACCTCCTATCACATTTGTTTGATACTTGTTATACATCTCAAAGTCCAGCTAGCATCCTGGCCCATCTCACTTCCACCTCCACTATGCTTGCTCTTAGGCTGTTGCTGTGGACAGCGTTCTTTCCTCCCAGATACCCCCTTCATTCTCTATCTGATGAAGAGGTTTCCTTCCCCCTGGCCCTGCTATTCTCACTATTCTCAGGCTTGCTATCATTGCTTCCCTAGCCATGGCCATGTCCAGTCCACTTCCTTTTCTCTCTGCTCTGGACACTTCCAGATGCTTCTGCCTGTTCTCTCTTATCCACATGAAAAAACCTCCCCCCAAATAACGGAGCAAGGCATTTTGGTGGCTTCTTTACTGCACCCTTGCATACAACACTGACCAAAAACAACTTGGAAGGGTTTATATTGCTTTTCATTTGCCGATCACAGCCCATTATTGAGGGGAGACAGAGAAAGAACTTAAGGTAGTAGACTGACACAGAAATCACGGAGAAAGGCTGCATGATAGCACATTCTCTGGCAGACTCAGCTAGCTTTCTTACACAGTCCAAATGCCCCTGCATAGGCATGGTATTGCCTGCAGTGGACTGGGTCCTCTCCCATCATCATCAATCAAGAGATTCTTTCACAGATGTGGACATAGTCGAATCTGATTGGGGCACTCCCTCAGTTGAGACTCCCACAGATACGTTAAGAGCCGAAACTAACTAGGTAGGACAAGTAGGAAGAACAGCTTAACTATCTTCTATCTAGATAGTCCAAATGATTGATGGGCCCTGACATACAGTAGACTCAATTTGAATCATCTGAATTTCATTACAGCTCAATAGTTTGCAGATAGGAGGGCCTCAGGCAGGTGTTTTGGGCTGAAGTACACAGTAGGGTTCTCTGACTTGGTATTTGCCAGCATTTTTACTAAGACAGAAAAACAGTGATGTGTGTATTAAGAGATAAGGGCAGGTGATGATGAATGGAAATCACAGCCCAGGTCCTCCAAGCTGTCTTTAGATATCAGTTGATTGTTAATTTGTCTTTGAGACTCTTGTAGGGTTGTTTGTTACATCATGACACCTCCTTTTCCTTTAGTTTATAACTAAATCTGATTTTTGTCTCTTACAAATTCTTTCCCCCAATAGTCTGGCTTTACTCGTTCAAGTGTTTGGAGAGTAAATTTACCTTTACACATGTTTGTGCTCCCAGCCATACATATCAATTTGCAGCAAGTGAAATGGAGAACAATTTAGCCTCAGTGAAATGTCAGAAAAATACCCAGAAGGTTCCAAGGCAATACTTGAGTTTCAAATTTTGAGAATGGAATTAGGCCACTAAATCAGTTTTCCTGCCTGTGTCGTGGGCCATGGGGACATGTCCCAGTTCTTCAGAAAAAGGGCATCTTCATCTCACTCAGTACGACGCACAGGTCTATGCTGGGGACCTGTGGGAAACCTTTGGCTGTGAACCTAATTGAATGTGCATTGAGATGACCTTTTCCTTTATTAAATATCTGGGTTTGCCCCACACCTTTTTCTTTGGCCTGCTTGCATTATTCCTTTGTAAGCTACACGGTTTGGCTCTCTTCCAAGGTTAAAAGAGAAGAAAATGGGAATGACTCATGCTTTCAGATTCTGGGGATGATTTCATTTTTTTTGTGTGTGTGGAAGGTAAGAACATGCCTCAGTTGCAGCGGGGAGAAGAGCCAGCCATCAGTGCAAATGATTATTGCATCTCCAGTGCCTCGGTCAAAGTTAGAGCATCTCTTCTATTTCAAAAGTGAGTCAGGATAACATGCATGGGGTCCCTATTGCCATTGGACCCGCACTGTAAATGCTGTGCCTCTGAGGGGAGGTTGAATGTGTTCGGGGCCACATTTCTTTTCCAGGGTTTGGCAGATTGCAGTCGGTCCGAGGCTTCCTTATTAGCATGCTGCCTGTCTCTTCTATCTGCTTCCACTATACCTGCTGTGATAGTGATTGTCTTCTGTATGCAGGAACTATTGCCTTCAGAGATTAGGGCTATGTTGTGAGTTGAAACAAACCAAGTATTTATCATCGACTGTACAAATTCCACCCATCTTTTAGACAACAATGGGAAAATCTCTTGGGAAAACAATGTTTTTCTCTGGGAATGGCGGGTTTAAAGCTTAGGTTTGTAACTTTGCCTGTCTTCCTCTTCTCATGGCCCTCCTTCTTGTAATTTTTCACTTATTATCAAATCTCAAATCCAGAGAAATTAGTAAAGTAGTGAACAATTTTTTTTTAGGCAATAAGAAACATTGTGGATAAGTTTTACCAAATGGGATTGCTGAAATCTTCCTGTCATGTTTAAGAAGTCTTAGTGGACTATAGATTCACACTTTCCCAAATGTCCTTCTAACCTTTATTTAAACACAAATCTTAGAAATCTGAGATGCAAAAGATGGCAAGAACGATCTGCAGCTATTGTGGACTTTGCTTTATATTTCTGCCTACTGAGCATTTTGGAGGACAACAAACATCTTTCTGGGTGAAGTTTGGGTTACTCCATGGTTGGCACTCAGCCCTTCCCAGATCAAGAAGGAATGCTTCTCATTGTATCCTAACATTATCTCAGGGAGTGATTCAGAGACACAGCCAGACACATCCTAGGAGGGAACCCTTTTCCTTCATTTGGAAGTTGCAGGAGAAGGGATACAAATACGAGGCAGAGGAACATTAAAAGATGCTCACATTTAAGCTCAATGCTACACTATAGGGAGACAGTGTTACCAACCAGTTACAAGACTGTAATCACTTGTGCTTTTCATCATGCTCCCTCAAGAATGGATGAGAGAGAGGAAAGCAGAAAGGAGGAAAAGAAGAAAGGAAGGAGGACAAAACGGATAAAGAGAGAAGAGGAAAGACATTTTACATGGCCCGTGGCTTCATTTCTGTTACTGAGCCTTTAAAGATGAGCAATGTCATCTGTGGCTGCTCAGTGACACCACCCAGGAAATCTACAACCAGAGATTTATTGCAATTAAGAATATTCTGTAATTTTATGGAAGCATATATATATATGCTTTATAAGTCTGGTATATAATATATATTATCTTAGATTATAATGGTTTTCTTTTCTTTCCTTTCCTTTTTTTTTTTTTTCAGAGTGGAAAAATTTTTATCAACTGGTTTGGTTTTCTTTCCTTTCGTTCTCAACCACGGTGGGTATAAATATGTAGATCTATGTAACCCCCATATGTATATCAATTCCAATATTGGTTGGATAAAAGAGTTTTGCATCCAGTACATGCATGCACTTTAAGTAAGTAACCTGGAAATTATGCCCTAAATGATTTCACTGTAGCATTGCATCTGTGGAAAGAAGCATATTCATGGAAGATGATGAGGAGAGGACACGGTGAAATTACTGGTTTAGTTATTGGTGACAGGGTGCACTAAAGATAGAAGACTCCTTCAACGTGAGCCTGGCTACAACTTGAAAAGGCAGGACTTCTTGGAAAATGAAAAGTAGGACTACTCCATTTTTGTGCTATTAAACTTGTATCTAAACTTTGAGGCCCCCTAATATATATCTTGAACTTGTTCAGGTATTAATGCAAGTCCTCCGAAGCTCAGTTTACATTTTTTTCTCCTGTATGTATGAAAACAATACTGCCCACAGATTGTAGCTGGATTTCTTTTCTTTTTTTTTTTTTTTTTTGGTTTTTCGAGACAGGGTTTCTCTGTGTAGCTTTGCGCCTTTCCTGGAACTCACTTGGTATCCCAGGCTGGCCTCGAACTCACAGAGATCCACCTGGCTCTGCCTCCCAAGTGCTGGGATTAAAGGCGTGCGCCACCACCGCCCGGCTTGTAGCTGGATTTCTAAGCGGTCTTAGTAAATAAAAATACACGGAGCCAAATATAGGGGTGAAAGCCTTAGAGATTAGGGAATTAGGAATAGCCACCAGCTAATATCTTAATTCACCATGCCGTTAGCTTCCAAAGTGTCATGACTTCCTGTGTACACTGGCTTCTATTGCCTTGCTGTTCTGCCCTCTCATCGGCTCTTAGCCCAGCTACCTCACTTCCTTGTCACTGTCTGTCTGTACAGACCTCCAGGTCTCTATGGTTGGTACTGGGATTAAAGGCTGTTCCCTAGTATGGCCTGCCAAGTGACCGGATTAAGGGCGTGTGTTACCACTGCCTGACTTTTGTGTTTACTTAAAACAACTTGCTATTTCCTCTGATCTCCAGGCAAAGTTTATTTATTAACATGCAAATAAAATATCACCACATTTCAGCAGAAATAAAATATCACCACAACAGAGTCAACAGAATCTACAGCCATCTGGGAGATAGACCTCTGGATTTATCTGTGGGGAGTAACTTGATTACATTAATAAAGAAGGGTAGGCCCATCCACTGTGGGTGGGAACATTTCCTGGCTTAGATCTTGCACTGTATAAACTGAGCCGAGCCAACAGCATCATGCACTGGTTACTCTTTGCTTTCTAATTGTGGACATAATGTTACCTGGGGCTTCAAGCTCCTGGTATCTTGACTCCTTACGATGATGAACTAAACTGTGGAGCTGTGATCCAAAATAAATCCTTTCTCCCTTAAGTTGCTTGGTGAGTATTTTACCGTACTAACAGGAAACAAAACTAAGTCAGGAGTCTAGCTCTGTCCTTGCCAGCAAGTCTCCGGTATCAGAGAACTTCCTTCAAGTGCCATGAACCCTGGCTTCCTAGTATCTAGAGGCAATTCGTAGGCCTGTAAACAAATTCTTTTGAAGTGAAGGTTTGAATTGTATATTGGCAGGAATTGTTGGAATAATTGACTTGAATGTGTTTAATTGACTGTAAGAGAATGTTTTGTTTTTGTTTTGGTTCTTCAGAAGGCGTTAATTACTGCTTGTGTTGAGTTCCTGCAGGCATGATTTTGGGTTGGCTATTTTGAGTTGTGTGGGTGATAAAAGCATGATTGGATATCTGTGGATTCAACTGATCCTTTGTAGTGTTCTAGGTGTCCTATGACAATGGGAAGTTACCACCTTACCCCATGATTAAGGCATCTAGTGGATACTTCTTTTTTTCATAAGAAGTTGTAAGATTTGTAAGACGTCTGTTAGCATTTAGTTTCAGTGATCACTCTTTTAGAAGTCTTTAGCTCCATTTTGAATCTTTTTTTTTTTTTTAAGTTTTCTCAAGTTTTAGGTGGAAAGTCCCCACATGTTGGGCAGCCAAATGTAGTTGGAAGGTTTCTCTGGTCCCACCTGGTCCCACAGCCACTCAGATCCAAGTAAACACATAGAGGCTTATATTATTTACAGACTTTATGGTCTATATCAAGCCTCTTGCTAGCTAGCTCTTATATCTTAAATTAACCCATTTCTATTAATCTATAAGTTGCCACGTGTTCCATGGCTTACTGGTACTTTCACATCTTGCTTCTCCTGGCGGCAGGCTGGTGTCTCTTCTACCTCTCCATTCTTTTTTCCTGTCTCTTCCTCTTGGATCTCCTGCCTGCCTCTAAGCTGCCTTACCATAGACAAATGCAGCTTTGTTTATCAACCAGTCAGAGCTGCACATAGTCACAGCATACAGAAAGATATCCCACAGCAGTTGGGACTTTAGGATGTCTTATATCAACTGGACAAACAGGGCTTCCCTTGGGCATATTAACTTGAGAAGCAATAAGGGGGTCTCTCTTCCCTAACTTAGTGGAGGCTTCAGGGACAATGGCAGCAGTGAATAACTAGATGATCCAAGAACATGGTGCTGGAGTCGATTTCAACAAGGTTGGTGGCTATGTATTTAGTCTGAAGCTAGCCAGCATACAAGAAACAGGGTCTCACTAGCTTGACAAAAGTCTTTTCTGTGCCATGCCATTCTATGACTGTATAAGATTCATCGTTTGGAAACCTCAAAATACATAAACCACTGTTGGAGAACTCTTGGATACAGTTAGGCAGCTCAATGGCCTACAGTTTTCTGCTCTGGACATGTAGAGAAGAAGGGGTTCCTAAAGGTTAGGTTGGTTGCTTTAGTGTGTGAGCCCAGCACCGGAGAAGCCAGAAGTAGGGGAGCTACTCGCAGTGCCTGCTGGGAAGTGTCTCTTCTTTTTCTAAGACATGCGACTGAAAGTATTTCAGGTCGTTGCTGACTGTTTGACCATCTGCAGAAAGTTACTTTAAATGCATTATGTGGAAAGATGTATAGAGGATATCTGCCTGAACAAACAAACAACCCCCCCCAATGAAAACAACCCCCACCTCAAAGCCCCCTCTCAAATGTGTCATGAAGCACAGAGGGCCACTGGTGTGGAAGGACCCAGAAGAAGATATTTGGTTTCTTGTCTACCTTGTTCCTATGAGTTTGAGTATTGTAACTGAAAGGTTTCTCTGGTCCTGCCCAGCTGTCCCTGCCCCCACCTCCGCAGTCCGCAGCCTCTTATAAAATAATCACTCAGAGACTTAATATTTACAAACTGTATGGTCTATGGCATGCCTCTTGCTAGCTAGCTCTTATATCTTAAATTAACCTGTTTCTATTAATCTATGTTTTGCCATGTGTTCCATGGCTTTACCTGCATCCTATTACATGTTGCTCCTTGGGCGGCTGGCTCAAGTCTCCCCAGACTCTGCCTTTCTGTTTCCTGTCTCTCTCCTTTCCCAGCTGCCTCTAAGCTGCCTTGCCATAGACCAAAGCAGCTTATTTATTAACCAATGGGAACAACATATATTCACAGCATAAAGAAAGACATCTCCCAGCAGATTATCTGCAAAGTCCATGAGAAAAAAAAAATCATGTGCTTAGCTTATGTATGAAAATCACATAAAAGTTCAAACATCAGTAACTACAAAAGAAATAGCTTTAAAGTTTCTTGACCTTTCATATCATGATTGGCAATGTGGTGAAACCTACATCCTCTGAGAACAATGATTTCAAAAGTGCAATATAAAACAGAAGGGAAAAAAACCCCACCACATTGAAATATTGTTATATAATAGCTTAAAATGTCGCAGCACAATAATAGCATGCATTCTTCTCAGAACAGAATCTAGGTTTGTGGAATTCAATCAAATAATCATTCTAAAACCAAGTAAGTAGTACATATAGTCTACCTCCAACATGTGCACCATTGTGATGAGAAGTTTAAATATAAGTAAACTCTACGATGAAGTTGTAGACACAGACAACTCTACTAAGGTTGAGTTCTTGCATTCATATTTGAATGGATATTAAATTTTGGCTAGATGTTACTAAAAATAGACCGCAGACCCCTCCCCACCCATTTAGATTCATGGGTCTCTTAGAGTCCAATTCTCATCCTGCTCTCCGTGAACTCAAGGCTAAGAACTGCTTTGTTGGCTTTCCAAGATGTTGTTCAAACAGGCGTTTTATTGGGGTGAACTAGTGGATTCACTCAGTAGAAGATGGGGGTAGGTTTGAACATGGGCTGGGCCGTGTCTGATCAAACTGTAAAGCGATAAACTTGTCATCTGTGCAATCACTGTGCTGCCCGAGTAGTTTCCCTCCAAATCAGGTGTTTGGGCAATTCTAAGTGGCAGGAACAATTCCCTTCGGTGTAATCATTAGTGATGCCGCCATGGTTTTTTTTTTTTTTTTTAAATATACATGGCTGTACCGAGTATGGATATTTAAATGCGCTAACCAGGGAGATGTGATATTTAAAACAAAGGAATCTAGTGCCCATAGTGGATTGTGGCTTTTTTTTTTTTTTTGCAACTGGGTCATGTGTAAAGAGACGGTGGTCACTTTTCCAGTGTAGAAAGGGATGCTCTTGGCAGTCCCAGACACTTTTCAATCAACTCCATCACGGAGATGGGCTGGTCCTTTAGCTACTGTCAGTCCGAGGTAGGTCTCTTTTGACAAAGCCGAAAGTTGTTCTTTTCGGTTTGCTCTTGGTCCTGCTTACGCTGGCAGCAACATTTCCCCAGGGGGTGCACAGATACCCTTTCAAGTTGAACATCTCATTTACGGTGCTGTCATTTAAGGTGAGAGCCATTTGTAGTTTATAGAGGAATGATTTCATTCATATGAGTGAACAGATGGGTTAATAAAGCTGTCTGGAGTTGTCAACTGGTTCACAGGTGTTTTCACAGACATCTATCATGGTGTCACAATGCTGAATACCGAACTACCAATAGTTGGCTAGATTATAAGTGCCTTGGAAACTGGGGTTAAACTTAATCTAACCCAGGCTTGTGCCAATGTGGAGTAGAGAGCAATGGTGTTATTTCTAGGGTTTTAGAAGCAACAATGGCTCTGGGTCTCCTGTTATCATGTGATGGTTAGAATGCACAGAGAAAATACTCAAGCTGTAACAGGCCAATTTCATTAAAAGGCACTAAAATAGATTTTATGCCCTCGTATTTTGAAAATGTGTTTATTTTCTAACTTTTGTGTTGATAAAACAGTATCGACATCTTGAATAAAATCATCACACAGATGCACATGTACTTTGACACCTGTATGGGCCCCAAGTGAAGGAGTCTTAAATTTGACATGCAAAATATGTTCTCATACTCTCTAGCTTTGTTATACCTTACTTCTATGAGGCCTCTCTTAAGGTGCCTAAAAGGGAAGATTTGGAAGTAGTAGGGTCTATGGGCCCAACTCAACTGCTGGAATGCCCATGGCAGGCAGAGCAGATGCTTCATAGCTCAAGTATTGGCTTTTGGCATCTAGTAGAAGAAACTGGGGACTTAAAATTCCATGAACTGATATAGAACTTCCTGTGGGTGGGCAATGACTTATGTGAAAAGCACTGTGTATGATTCTGCTGAGAAGTCATGGCTGGAAACTACTGGCAGATGAATGTGACTGTACACACACATACTGAAGTCAACAGGGATCAGAACACAACACTTCATTTTTGACCTTGACCTTACTGTTTATGCCCTTTCTTTGATGTTCAAAGTTCTAACACCAAAGACTTTTGGGGCTCAGAAAAACTTATTTTAGGTTATCTTTTCAGTGAAATGCCACTATCCCTTTAGCATGGCTCATTGTCTTCAATAGTGTGGTATATGTGGAACAATGTCCTCTTTCTGCTATGTGTTCCCATTCACTAAGGGATCATTAAACTCAGGAATCACACAAATCATGTAATAGTGTAAAGTCACCCAAATCTAGCACACAGACATACCGACTACCTCCTTCCTGTCCGTCTCTTCCAGTTGGGGGCAGATCTTATTTAGTCTCTGGGAACAGTTCTCTTTCCACATTTCTGTCTTGCATAGTTCATCTATTCAATAGAATCTTCTTTCATTTTCTCATGCCAATTCAAGCTAAGACTTAAAAAACACAGAGTAGGTGAAAAATGCTTAGCAAGTGACTTTCTAGTTTGTTTTGCCATTGAGTACAGATTCACTCTCTTCCGGGGGGGGAGAGAGAGAGAGAGAGAGAGAGAGAGAGAGAGAGAGAGAGAGAGAGAGAGTTTGTAAGTGCAGGAGAGTGTGGAAGTGTACATGTGCATGTAATAAGTGGGGTGTTCCTTCCTAAGTGTATTCCCTCCCCCATCTCCCCCTTTCTTTCTTTTTGTAAAATAAAGACAAATTGGTGGTGAACTCCTTCTATTTTTATTATTTCCCCACTGTTGAGATCCTGTTTTCACCCGTGTCTTATCCCCATGCCAAGAAATTCTCTATTTTCACACAGGTTTCTCATGGAAAAGTTCAAAGCACTGTGAATGTGCTGGAAATGTCTATGGCATCTACTGGGTCCTATGAATGTACAAGACAACATTCAGCTTTCCCATTCTATAATTTGAGACCCCAGATATTAAGATAAGCCCACCTGCGTTTGTGTGTGTCCTTCTTCCTCTGCCTCCTCTCTAGCATCTCAGCGACCTTCCTGCTGTAGGAAGAGCTGCCACACTCTACCAATATCTCATGGTTCTGCTCCTTACAGGCCCTTAAATGAAACCTCCCTTTCACACTGACCAGGAATAAAAGCCAACAAAGATGTTAGTTCAAGGTACAAGACACATCTGCATGTCAGTGTTCATGAATTGGCACTGTACAAAGTAAGAGTTCTTTTGTAGGATGCTGTAGATGATTGAAACGGCTTTGCTGGTTTCCTGCAAGGAGACAGGAAGCTCTGGGGTATCCTGAACAGAGAAGGGATATTATCTAAATAAGACTTAACCTTAGTGGCAACTACTCTCTAACTGGCTTTTTCTTTTCTTTTCCTTTCTTTTTTTCTATTTCTCCAATGTGCCAGGTACACTCTTTCCTCGGGGCCTTGCTGTTCTGTGTATTTGCAATGCCTGGTTCCAGGAAGCCATGGCTCAGGCCCTCTCTCCTTAGTAACATCTTCCCTAGCCATCTTAAATCTCCATCCTTCCCCTCTGCTTCACAGTTATGTGCTCTGATACCACATGCAGTTTGTTTATCTTATTTACTTTCTGTCAAAAACAAAACCATTTTCATTCTGAGGAACTGACCAAAAGGGAATGGAAATCTTGTAAACTAATCATCTCTCCCTTTCTATTCATTAGCTCTCTGAAGTGCAGCAAAATCTGTGTAAGCTCTAATTAAGGAATCCATTCCTCTCTGGCAATGTTTTCTAACTTCATTTTACCATTTGGTAACTTTTATTTTTCATTCTGAATTAAGACCCTATAAAAAGTTATTGTTTTACGTCTATTTTTGTATCAAATCTTTAAAAGAGTAAGGCAAGTTGTAAAGAAGAATCCATCTCTCAATGCTGGCAACATCTGAGAGCATAGAATTGCTTAAAAGTTTAATAAATGTCTTTTGTGAGATAAAATAAGAAAAGCAAATATTCTATTTACCTTTGGAGGATTAAACATTTTCATCAGAAAAGCATCTTTTCAAGAATACAGCTTGAATTTGCTGATTTGGTTTGAGCAATTTTAGGTTTGGGTTTTAGGAAAAGAACTATTGTACTCTAAGGAGAAGTCAGTCTGAGGTCCTCTGGCCCCGCCATGCTTTCTACACTTTTAAGCAAGAAAGACTCGAGTGTTTCTCAAAGCTCAGATTGCCCCAAAGGATCTGCAGAGCTTCCCTCACCCATTAAAAAACAAAACAAAACAACCAGTTCCTTGAGCCTGAGTCCTAGAAATCCTGAGGGCGTGGGTGTTTTACAAAATCTGGCATTGATCAATTTTAAAAAACTCCCAAGTTGATTCCTTTGTGCGAAGAGGTGATCACTGGTTCCAAACCCACCTAAGATCTCCCAGAAGACAATTTGGGATGAGGTAGATAATTTAAGTCTTTTGAAAAATACATTTTAATTAAAATAGAATTATATCACTATCCTCCCTTCCCCTTTCCTCTCTCCAGCTCCTCCTAAGCTCCTTGGCTCCAACTTCTTTCATGTTCCCAAACCCACTCTCTAATTGATAGTCTCTTTCTTGTTATTGGTACACACATAGATGTGTCTGGGAGGTGGAAGGCTGAGAGGGGGAGAGCCTGCCAGCCACCATGAGGAGAAGCATGATGTAAGATACCGGTAAGCCACGAGCCATGCGGCAAGGTATAGATTTATAGAAATGAGTTACTTTAAGACACAAGAACAGATAACAAGCAGCCTGCCATGGCCATACAGTTTATAAAAATATAAGTCTCTGTGTGTTTACTTGGGGGATGCGAGTGGGAGAGATTTGTCCTGACTGTGGGCCAGGCAGAACCAGGCATACTTCAGCTACAGATATGTATGTATATGTATCCCAGAAATCATTAGTTACCTGTATTTCTTTGTCTAGCGGTGAGAACCGGTGAGATTTTCCCCGTTCCACCTTGACATGCCTATTGATATTGTCATTGTTACAGTCTTTATAACTATAGAAAGGTCCAGTGGATCCCTTAACCAGTTGGATGCTATGTCACATAGAGCCACTAGATGGCGCAAGCAATTCTTGGGAGGGAGGAGATTGGGATTGTTTGGGGTTTCCCTCTTCCCTGTGCAGTAAGCTTGAGGCTCGGTTTTGGAAGCTTTGAGGAGACATGTCACTTTAACTCAGAAGGTGCAGCTGTTTTGCTTGACAAGTTGATAGAGAGAGACTCATTAAATAAGCGTTCTAGCGTCTGAAGGGAGAGGTGAATACTGCATAAATATTAGTTCCCATTTTTCTTCTCTATTCTAGCAGGTGCGTTCTCTCTTACTCTTTATTGGTGCCTTCCATGCCCTCTCCTATTTCCATTCCTGCAGTAACTACCATTTATAATCAGCAATATAATGAATTGGAGAGTTTAATTTTATTTTACTACCTCCGTGGTTGGTATAATTTTCAGGAATTTAAATACTTGTCTCCAACTCAACATCCTTAGAAGAGGGGGAGGTGGGCATTTTCAGGTTAAAATGGAGGATTATTGTTCTGGAGAGTTGATCTGTGATGCTGTGTGTTTTCTTAGCATCAGAGGTAGCATAAGGCAAATACAGGAAGGAAGAAAGAATTTTATGCCATATGAGGGGAAACATCCAATTCTTCTCTGCACAGCATAGTTCGGTGGAGGGCCTAAGTCCTTAGTGCACACACAGATAGGGGGTTTGTTCAACAACAGGTTGTACCTCTCTCTCCTTTTCCCTGGGAGGTCTCATAGCATCTTGCTTTATTCTACAAAGCTGCTTTTCCCCCTGAACTATCAAAACAGGAAGATGTGCTGTGATTTATTTATTTTTTTTTCTTTTAGAGGTTGTATTCCGTCCCTGGCTTTGTTCCAGCCCAGTTGCTTGTAGTTCAGGGAGATGCCACACTCTGGTTGTCAGGCTCTCGCACCATGCTTTCCTCTTCCCTTAGTGACATACACTGATGGGTCACTGCCTGGAACAGTGGATCAAAGCTGGTGGGTGTCCACGCGTGAACATCCCTTGTTTGCCCCTTGATGCTTCCCATATGGCTGCATCAATTTCCAATCCTCATTAATACAAAACAAAACAACCAGCTAACCAAACAACCCCAGATCCTACACCATGCAACAAGCAAGCAAAATACAAGCAAAAAGCCTTTTTTGGTATGAGTGGCTAAGGTTTATTGAACTCTTAATGTATACCAAGTCCGTACTGCATGCCCTGCTTTTCATACTTGTGTGCCATGGCATTTCATCCTCACATCCATGTCAGGAGTTTATCCTACAATCGTTTTCAATCTATAGATGAGAAAACTGAGTGTAAACAGGGTGAAATAAATTGGTCAAGGTCACACAGCTAGTAACTACCGAGTCAAGGTCTCAGTCTAGGTAATTCAACAAAATAACCCTGATTCCCAGGATTAGTTAGGCATTGAAGTCACCCACAGCTAAAAATAAGGGTCTCCTGATGAATAGTCATTAGAGAAGGCTATACTTAGTATTAATGCAGCTGTATTTCTTCCAGTATAAGATTGGGCAGTGCTCCAAACCCAGTTCTTCACCATTCTAGAGGAGCCAAGTGCATGCCATACACCTGGGTCTCACTCATGACACAATCAAGGGGAGGAAACAGCCTTTCTCACTGCGATTAACATTGTACAATGTGTCTGTTCAATGATGAACATGCTTAGGAAGCCAGCCCTTTAGAAGGATGGCCAATGTCTATGTTTTCTGATTTACTTCTTATATCTAAAGGGAACTGTAGAAGGGATCAGCACACAGCAAATGCTAAGCTATGGCATGTGGGAGCTTTCCCTATTAGCCATAGCCTAGACTGTCTAGTCAGCAAAAGACTAGAAGAGTAAACCACTCACTCTGCCTAGGAGAGGAAGGTCTTAATATTATTCATGTCATATTGGGCATGAAGAAAACAGACAACAGTCTCTCTAACTGAACCATGTCCAGAGAAATACAGTTTTGCAAATGGGGCATTACAATAAACTGGTTCCCTTACTAGGGCTCTGAAAGTCCTACAGTCAGAAAAGAAAAAGAGCAAAACTCAAAGCTTATAAACAAGCTCACATTTCACTGTAGTCTAACCTAATGGGGTAAAGAGAAATATGGCGAAACTTTGAAGGGCTGTTAGAGAAGCTATTCCTGGAGCCACGCTGGTGTGAGCCAGGGGCAGTTATTTAATGAGGAAGGACTAAAGACTACCCTAAAACATGAGTGGTGTGAGGTTGCTGCATTTTTATCCAGTTTCAACACTTTTTGTCAGATGTATTCACATGAGTGTAATACTCCAGTTTAAAGGACTCTGGTTGTGTCCATCACATCAACAATGAAAAGAATTCTGGAGGCATCAGTCTGTTGTTTTCTACCTAAGCAGATCATCCACAAACACCTCACATGGAGCATCATCAAAGTGGAATTCCCCATCTTTCCCTCTTCATTCTCCTGGCGACCATATTTCATAGAAAATAAAGCCAGCTGTCCAAGGCCCACAGTCTCTGTTTCACAATGCTTTCAATGCCATTGCCTTTTGTTCTTCCAAACATCATTAAGTTCAATGCCTGTGACTTCCCATCAATTTTGTCTTTCTACCGCCTCTCTCCCCACATTCCCACGAATCTTCCTCCGGTGTATCAGCCTTTGTAAGATGGATAGCTGATGTTACTTCTCAGCAACTACAGAGAGCTTTATGGGTAAAGTTGAACTCTGCTTTCCTCTGGAGAGCCCTGGGGTTTCACTCTGTGCCCTTTGTAAATTCACCTTATCTACTGAGTGCATCTCCCCAGATGGATCGCTATGCATACCTTTCTGTCTTCACAGGTACTGCTGTTCTGTATGGTCTAGAGAATGGTTTATGACAGTTATACTTTGAGTTTTGAATGAGTGGGTTTACTAAGCATACAGCAAGCCAATGCAAAAGATAAATAGCAAGGGATGGATGGATGGATGACAAAACATCAAAATGGGTGCTCAAAACCTCTAGCAGAGATTGACTAGAGAGCCCTGTTGAGACAGTCAGGGCTAATAAACATAGTCGAAATCAACTGAGAAAGTTTAGGCATCAGCTGGCATTTCCAGTTGAGCTTTCTGGCTGTGGGTGAGTTTCCCATGGCTGAGCTGCCAGCTCTTGTCCCCCACCGCGGGCCCTTTTACCTTGTGGAAGGAACAGTAATGGCATCCCATGGTGGAAATGAGTTACCTTCTAGCAGTTCCCAAGAGCACACTGTGTTTACTCTTGGGTGGTTGGTCAGTCGTTCTCTTCCATCCCTGTAACAGAGTTGGGTGGGAGAAAGCCCATTCCTAAGCAAGAGGACTTGGAAGACACTTTGGAGCACACACACTTAGGTCTGAAATGGGGGGAGGGGGAACCTTACTTCCAGAGCCGGCTTCCCATTGAGCTCAAAGCACACATGACAATTTACCGATGTATATCACATGTTACAGCTCTCTTCTGTGCTACCTGGTACTTGTCCTTTCAAACACACTGTAGCCACTCCCACAGAAACCTTGATAGTGGGGCCCACACAGTCCATTCACTTAAGACTGACTTCTCTGATTGATCACCATGTTTCATTTTTTTCTTTTCCATTCTTTTTATTCAGTTAGGCGTTTCTTCCTATTTATTGAAATACGATTTTTTTCACTCCTTTTAGTGTTCTTTTTCTAGTCTTCATGCACATAATTAAATATTTCCCTGGCACACTTTTACCCACTTCTCTTATGTACTGATCTTATTTGTATATTTGTCTTCTAATGACCCATGAAGGAGAAGACACTCCAAAAGCAACTTTCATACGACGCTCACCCAAGGAAACCCAAAGGAAGCACACTGGACTTCTCTGTGGGGTTCTTTTGTTAGTCTCGCTGTAATAGCTCTGTTCCCAGCAGTTGAAGGTTCAGCTGTACCAGAGATTAATATGCTTTATTGGTGCATAATCTTCAAAGGGAGTCTTAAGGTCTCCAACCCAGAGCACTTGCACAGGCATGGGTCACAAGGCCAGGGTGCCCTCCTGTGCATGACTTACCGTAAGGTAAAAGTTTCCATTTGTTGGCGATAAGACAGGTAGGCCGAGATCAGCCCCATTCATAAATTTGGTCTGGGTCAGGCTTAATTCATAGATATCAACCAATAGAAGTGTGAACTGCGATTGTTAGTCGCCTTGACCTGCCCCACCTTGGATCTTGGGAAATCAATGTGGCTTTGTTCGGCGGTGACTGCCTTGAAAGGGCCATAAATCAGGAGCTTCCATAGAAACCGTTTATTGTCAAGGTAATGGCAAAGAAAAATGATAGCAGTTATTCCATTTACACACTTTAGCCCTTTTATTCCTCATTGATGTTTCTTCCAATTTTCTTTTAGTTTCTGTATCTGACTAATAGGAACATAAGGCTTTTGAGGAAGTTCTTCAATAATTTATCTGTTGAACTTCACTGTGGTTATGCTGGATTTTGAATTAGCCAACAGCTACTCACTCAAATGGAGAGCTTTATGTCAACAAGGTACCTTGTTAAACCTCATAACACAATTAAAGATGAGCACCTGGACAGTACATGGTATCCTGAGACCGGTGTCTATCACTTGCCCACGTATAGAGTTGCTAGAACCAATCGACTTCTGAAGTCATGCTACGGTGGTTTCTCACAGGTGTCTTTCTGACTCTTTGATAGACTGTGATCCGTGTGTCTTGCAAGTGATTTGTCACTAATGATTGGTAATGTACCGAAGACCGGGAAGGCTTTTCTGCTTTGTAAATTAGGCTGGAGTTACGTGACGTGATCACGGTGATCACGCTGTTCGCTTTCTGTCTCAAGTGGGAGAGATGCTACTTCAGAACCATTTGTCTTAGACACTTATGATAAGTGCTAGCTATTCTCAGTGTGTGCTCGCCTCTTTATTTTCCATAATAAAAATACAGCACGAGTTAAATAAATTTCTTTTCTTTATAAGATTTTCCTTCCTCAAATATTTCATTATAGCAATATACAACTGACCATAGTCGTCACTATGGATTAGTTGGGTTTATTGCATTTTATAAAACTGAATTATACACTATAAATTATTTTTGTGTATCCTCTTTCACCAAGTGTAAGTATCTTCAGGTTCATTCATACTGCTGTGTAGCAATCAATAGTTCACATCTTCTTCTTGCCGGGGTTGTGTTTTCTCATGTATGGATGAACTACAATTTCTTTTGATCATTCCTTGATGGGACGATCAAGGTCATTTAGATAAGTTTCCAGGTTCTGGTGGTTAAAAGGTGAGTTTCTTCTAACTTTAGCTTTCATGTCTCTTTATGGATATAAAATAGAATGAGTAGCGTGTGTGGTTAAGTTCACACTACAGTTCTTATTCAATCCCCAAATGTTTACCAAAGGGACTGTAAGTCTACATGACCAGTAGCAATATATGGCTGCCAAATCCTTCCCAACTCTTGACTGTGTTTGGAATATCAGTCTTGAATTTCAGCCGATCTTATAGGCTGTTAGTAGCAGCTTGTTTTAGTTATAACTGGTACTTTTCTCCATGAATGCTTTTGGGGGAGTGTGTCTTTGTTACACAATGGCAGGCTGTAAATTTGTTCTCTTTCAGCAGTTTAAACATGTTGCTGTGTTCACATGTAGACCCTAGGAGAACCTCCACCCCACTCCCTGAGCATCCTTGTCTTTGTTCTTTTCTCTCTGATCCTTCCCTTTTGCTTTGATGGTTTTTTTTCTTCATCACTAAGTTTGAGCAATTAATGTTTCTTGCTGGGGTTTGTTTGTGTATTGTTGAACTTACTTTACTTGCTTTACTGTTGTTTTTTTTTTTTTTAAGTTAAATTTAGAACATTTTCACCACTATTTTTCTGTTTTCCACGCTCTTTTCTCTTTGGGGATTTCAAGTACTTGTATCTCAGACCATTTGAATTTTCTAATAATTCATCAATGTTTTGATAATTTCTTTTTAAAAAAGTCCTTTTTATCTCTTAAGTTTAATTTTAAACAATTCCTATTGCTTTTAAAAATGAGTTGAACTCATTGATTTTTTTTTTCTTGTTGTTGTTCTGTAATAGAACCTAGGGTCTACAGTGATAGGCAGGTATTCTACCACTGAGATAAATCCCCAACCTAGAGTTCATTGGTAATTATTCTGTGTTACCCAAATTTGCTCTGTATCTTAATGATCTGGTATTATAATTCTCATCTTCAAAAATTCAGTGCCTTTTTAAAAATATAACATCATGCTCCTACTTAATTTCTTGAACTTAAAATGGTTATAACATCTTTAATTTTCTTGTCTGGTAATTCTATTATCTGTGTCAGCTTTGATTGATTGGCTTTTCTGTTTCTCAGCATGCCTGACATATGAGTTACCTTTAAAAACTGTTGTGAGTAGCTAGGAAATGGAAACAACCTAAATGTCCTACGACTGATGAACGGATAATGAAAATGTGGTCCACAGACACTATGGAACATTGTTGAATGGAAAAGAAAATGGAAATAAAGGAATTTGTATGGAAATGGATAAAACAAGACACAATGATACGGAAGGTGGTGATATAGACCCAGAAAGACAGACTTAGCATCATCTCTCCTATTGGGGGCTCCTAGCTCCAAACCTTCAGGCATGAGTAACTGTGGGAACCAGGAAAGTAAAATGATACCATTGCCAGGATTTGAGGGGGAATGTCCGGGTACAAGTAATCTGATCAGAGAAATAGGAAAGGGGGCTCCTTAGGGCAGGGAGCGAGATAAATATGGAAGACGTGGAAGAGAGTAAAGGGGAATGGCAGATAATAGAAGTGGTCTGACGGGAAATGGGCAGTGGAGATACTTAGGTGGGACAGGAAGTTGATACAGCAGGAAGTGGGAGGAGGGTCCAGGGGAATTGCAGGATGCAGCTGGCCTGCTGGGGAGACTGATGCACGAGGGGCTCCTTAGGGAAAAGGCAGCGAGGCTAACACAGGAGAAGGAGGTAGGCAGGTAAAATAACAACACGAATAACTGAAAAAGCCACAAGGAATCAGACTGCTACCTATTTACCTAAAAGAAACAAACCCCACAATGCCTACAAGTCATTGTGTAAATATGCATGTATAATTTTAATAAACTCTCCTCATCTGGGCTAAGGGTTCTTCTTCCAAGAGTCAAAGACAACCCAACAAAAGCCCTAATACCAGACACTGGAAATCCTCTTTTGTGGTTGTTGGCCAGGGCTGGCTGGCTGCCTAGGAGACTTCCAAAATACATAACCTATTACTGTTGCCGTTAGTTACCCCTAAGGAGTGGAAGGTAAGTCTCCATTGCTGAAGACACCATGCACTTCAGAAACAGGGCCCTGAGTCCACTCAGTTGGAACTGACCTGGATGTCTTCTCCCTGAGAACTAGCTTTTATGGTACCAGGAAGTGACATATGAGATTCTGAAGGAGGGAAGCAAACAGCAGTCCTACCCAGCTATGACACCTAAGAACCATATCAACAACCAGCATGGCATGATAATGCTGTCGGTACATGTAGCTGGAATGTTTCTCAGTGTTTTCCCCCCCTTCCAACTTACCCCCGGCCTTGTGGTCCTGAAGACACTTATAAAATAATTACTAAGAGACTTATGTTAAATACATAATGTATGGCCTATGGCTTCAGCTTCTGGCTAGCTAACTCTTTTATCTTAAATTAACCCATTCCTATTCACCTATATGTTGCCATGTGGCCTTGCTATTGCTGATCTGTTGGTATCTTATTGTTTCTTGGCTGGCAGGCTTGGATTTCCTGCCTGGCTGTAAGCTTTTTTGCCATAGGCCAAAACAGCTTTATTTATTATCTAATGGGAGCCACACATATTCACAGCATACAGAAAGACATCCCACAGCACTTCTCCAATAGGAAGATTTTAACTTTAGCATAGCAAAATTATATATAGCAAAACAGTTATCAAGCAAGAATTACAGTTACAATAACTAGTCTATTTGTATTTGGCAAAATTAAAGAAAATACTCTATCATCTATCCTATTTTTGTGAGTCTAAAGTTTTATATCTAATTTACCTTTCATCATGACTAAGGAAAACTACAATTACAACTATCTCGTCTTCAACTCTGTCAAAGACCCCAGAAGGATATAATATTACCCAAGTAAACAGGAAGTGGATTGTAAGCATCTTCCAAAATTCTAGAAATGACAGACATCTGACTTTCTGGACAGTCACCTAAAGTTCCTCTGGAATTTTTGGGACATCTATCTTCAGCCTACAGGCCTAGAGTCTCTGGCACAGCTTTCAATGAAGCAGGAAATTTTAAGGAATGTTCCTCCCAGCCTGGCAAAGCTCGTCAGTTGCTTTTCCCATGTCCTGTAGAATGTCTGGCAGTTTCTTCTGTGAAGCAGGAACCTGAAGGACCATCTTACCTTGCAAAGTTCAGTGATCATTTTCCTATGGGTCCTACATATCCAGTTTATACAACATATTGTCAAGCAGTCCAGGCAGGAACAGTTTCTTGCCCTAATGGCTAATTTTTACCATAAAGAAAGCAAACTCCATGTAGAGTTTCTTTGATGCCTATCATCTTCTTTGAAGTAGATGATACTGCCAGGAACAGTTATGTCTCAATGTCCAGAAAAGTCTAAGTTCTTAAAACATTTTAAATGCCATATTCTGTAGGTCTTTGAAGTGTTTGAAGATTACGTACCTAATTGAAATATATCTATGTATACCTAGAAAACTTAACCAAGTTTTCTTGATTATAAGTTTGATTTTTATAGATTACTAATTATTAATGTGTATTTAATTATACATTACAATTTTAAATGAGTTTTATGAACATAATACCTTAAACAAGAGTAGAAATATATATACAGCAATACAAAATTAACATTAAATTTGTATCAATAAACTAAAATCTTTTAAAAGTAGATTCAATAATTACCCTTTCATCCTGTCCTATCTATATATCCTTTTCTTCTGTAGAAAGAGATTGCATTTATAATCAACCTGCTTTAAATAAAAATAAACATTCATAAACAATATTTTGGGAATTTGGGCATAGCTTCCCATACCACTTCCTACTGATCAGGGGTGCTGGCAATCTTATAGGGATCCTGAGAAAATTAAGAATTATAGTTAAATCTTGGCTGTAGTAGTCTGTGAGGTTGGATTATCCCAGTCAGTTACTTTAAAGCTGTTTTGGATGATGGATCTTTGGGACCATGGCTGTCATTGGAGACCTTTCAGGGGATCTTGGTTGATCAAACCATATTAGCCTGGAAGCAATCTACAGGTTCTCATCTTCTGTGGAAATAAAAGCAGAACCCAATTTCCAAAGCAACATATCTTTAGACATAAATTTTGATGTCAAGATAACTACAATCGAGTGTCTTTCTGCAGTTAAAAATCCCCAAAACAATATAATAATATGCAGTATCCAGATTTTTTTGTGTAATTTCCATCCTTATGTGGTTTAACTTTCATATTATTCTTATTGTCTCTTTAAAGACTTTATTTTATTTTTATAATTTGATTTAATTTTACATATCAGTGACAGATTCCCCTGTTCTCCCTCCTCCCACCCCCTCTCCCCCCAGCCCACCTCCCATTCCCATCTCCTCCAGGGCAAGGACTCCCCTGGGGATTCAGCTCAGCCTGGTAGATTCAGTCCAGGCAGGTCCAGTCCCCTCCTCCCAGGGTGAGCAAAGTGTCCCTGCATAGGCCCCAGGTTCCAAACAGCCAGCTCATGCACTAAGAACAGGTCCTGGTCCCACTGCCTGGGTGTCTCCCAAACAGTTCAAGCTAATCAACTAAGACTTTATTTTTTAAATCTATTTTTTTATGTAACTGCCTGTATTCCTTTTCCTCTATCTTTCTGCATACATTGTAAACCGTTTAGAAGTTTTGTATATCTGTAATCACTTTTTGACCATTGATTTAAACTGAAGCATGGCTAGGACCGAAGTGGCACCCCTGGCTGCTGGCTCCGCCCATCCAGCTTCCCAACAAGGTGGAGGTATGTTTACCACCAGCTCTCAAGCCATACTCAGACTAACTTTGGCAAGCAGTAGGTCTACGCCTCTACCAAGTAGCATGTAGCCCAGAACCTTTTTTTTTTTTGTCTGTATTAGTAAAAGGTAAATCTGCCACATAGCATGCTGCATGGCTTGGAGACACCTCTGTGTACCATGGCAGGAATCCGCCATGTTGTAGGTCAAGCCCACATGCCTGGAACTACACATGCTGTAGTTCAAGCCTGCACACTGAGGCATCTCTGTATCATGGCTCACATGAGAGATACAGCTAGGAAGCTGTTCTTGGCTCCATTTTAGAATCCCTTTTTAAAGCTTTCTCAGGTTTTAGGCAGAAATTCTTGCTCTACATTTGGAACACCAAATGTAGCCGGAATGTTTCTCAGTCCTGCCTGGCCCCAAAGTCCTACAGACACTTATAAAATAATTACTCAGAAGCTTACGTTAATTACAAACTGTAAGGTCTATGGCTTCCTCTTCTGGCTAGCTAACTCTTTCATCTTAAGTTAACTTAGTCCTATTAATCTGCATGTTGCCACATGGCTGTGGTGTTACCTGTCTGCTGGCATCTTGTTGTTCCTTGGGTGGTGGGCTGGTGTCTCTCCTGCCTCTGCCCTTCTTCTCTCTGTATCTCTGCTTGGATTTCCTACCTGGCTGTAAGCTTTCTTGCCATAGGCCAAAACAACTTTATTTATTATCCAATGGAAGCCACACATATTCACAGCATACAGAAAGACATCTCACAGCAGATACACATATCTTGGCAGTAACCAGCTGCTCTATAATTGAACTTAAGACTCACTCAACAAAAAGGATACCAAGCCTGGTACTGGGAACCTATCTAACTAATCAGTGTTAACAAAGTCATGCTTATTGGAGAAAAACTACAACCACTAACTTACTAACCCAGCATGATCCCTGACATTTATCTATAAATATTTATCTATAAACATTTGTTTTTATATCCACAGATAAGTGTAGTCTTCACCCCTTCATCAAGGAAACTTCTTTTTGCAAGAGATGGAGACCACTACAGAAGACCACAACCAATCAAAATGCAGAGTTGGGCAGTAGAGCCCAGGCCCGATAGATATATCTACAAAATGTTCTTGCACCCAAGGCTCAGAAAATATTGTGGGAGAAGGGGAGGAAAGATTGCAAGAGCCAGAGGACCAGGGAGTTTGCTGTGAGATTGTGTCTCTTAGTAACATCAGAAGCTATACCTATAAAGCTTCATCAACATGGCTGTCAAAACATGAGCCAAAGAAGGGTGACACCACTGAACATGCCAACCTGGATGGAGAAATACCCACATGAGTATTGTTTGCATGTACGTCTGTGCACTATCTGCATACCTGGTGGGTGGCGGGAATAAAACCTAGGTCCTCTGGAAGAGTAGCCACTGAATCATCTCTTAAGCCTGCTTTCTAAACATTTTTGTTCAACTGGAATCAGGTAATATGTGGTCTTTTGCATCTAATTTTGTTAAGTCAGGATGGGCTTTTAATTGTAAGATTTATCCATTTTTCTTTTTTATGACTACTGAGTCATATCCTTCTGCATTAATTAATATCCTATGTTTTGTTTATTTATGTTCCTGCTATAAACATTTGGCTTACTTTTATCTTGGACCTATTAATGTTTCTATGATACACATATACAAATCTTTGTGAAAGCATAACTTGTGAATTTCATTTTTTCCAGTAAATATTGAGGGTTAGAATTGTTGGATCATATGAGAAATTTATGCTTATATCTTTAAGAAACTGGCAAATAGATTGAAAAGAATCTGCATTATGTTGCAATCTCCCTAGCAATGTATAATGTTTCCAATTTTTCTTCATTTTCATCAACGCTTCTTATTTTTATGTCTTAATCATAGTTGCTCTTTTGTAAAGATTGTTGGTTATTTTTAATTGTGTGTGTGTGTGTGTGTGTGTGTGTGTGTGTGTGTGATTCCTGCTCCCCTCCCCAGAGTTGGAGTTACAGTGGCTGTGAGCTTCATGATGTAGGAGCAGGAAACTGACTCTGAGTACTCTGCGAGAGTAGTAAATACTCTTAAAATACTGAGCCCTCTTACCCATCCTCGTGAATAAAATCTCACCCGTGGGCATTAGATGGCTTTCTGTTATGGCTTTAACATGAAATTCTGTGCTGATTCCTGATGTTAGGCAGTTTTTTTTTCTTTCAATTTTTAGTTTTTAGCATATCTTCTTTTGTGAGATAGCTATACGAACATGTTGTTTATTTCAGGAGACTTTAAATATTTTATTCTATTTATTCTATTTATTTATTCTATTTATTTATTTATTTATTTATTTATTTATTTATTTGTGTGTGTGTGGCACATATGTACCTGTTTGTGTGTATGGAGGTCAGAGGTTGAGGTCAGGCGTTTTTCCTCAATCAACAGGATCTCTCAAATGAACTGACTGGTCAGTAAAGCCCAGATATTCTCTATTCCCTCACCTCCACCTCCTGTCTCAGTGCTACTGCCATAGTTTTTATGAGGGTGTTTGTTGGGTGTCTGAGATCAGATCCTCATATATGCGCAGCAAGCATTTTCCCACCGAGCCATCTACCCAGTCCCTATTTTGCCTATTTTCAATTGTTTATTTGTCTTGCTATCTGCTCTTAACAGTCTGGTCTGATCTGGTCTGCATACAACTCTCTTGTCAATAATATAATTTGCAAATATTTGCTTATAAGTGTGTGTCTTATTTTTCACCTTCTTAATGTTCTTTGGAATAAATTTTTTCATCTTTTAGGTAATATTTTTGATGCTTTCTAGATCTTTATTTCAACATAATCATGCATAAGAAATACACTCATATTAGTTAATGGAATTCCATTATGTAGATCATGTTTTAATGTGATTAAGGATGTTACTATTTAAAAGAACTCTGAGTGGGTTTTATTTGTCAAACCCTGACTGGTAGAGTAGATAAAGAAGTAGTTAAAAATTATATTTCCATTTCAGGGACTTTGAATCCAAATGAGGAGTGAGATTCTATGAACTCATAACCATTTATTCTAACCTTGTCTTTGTTTTTGTCAACCAGAGGGTGCTGTTGGCTCAGCATCCAAGTCACGTTTGTATCTGGGTGGCTGAAACTGTATTGGTTAAAACAAACAAACAAACAAACAAACAAACAAACACCCCCCCCCCCAAAAAAAAACCCAACAACAACAACCACCACCACCAAAAACCCGCCAGAGATCAGAATGGACAGCAGACGATGCTTCTTGGACCTCATTACCATACTGTATAATTTTAAAAAACATTCCATCAGGTTGTGAGTTCTCAAACAGAAAAAGAAGTATCCCGAGTTAAAACTCCTTAGAACACATGATTTTTAGTCTCTGGGATGTTGTGGAAAATGTGATGCTAGCATGAATCTTAGCAAACACTGGGAAATGAGAAAAGAACTGAAGTAGAAAATGGAAGACCCATGTTAAAGACCAGGCGCAGGACTAACATGTGCAGTATTGAGCGATTTCCCCCGAATTTGAGCTTATCGTTTGCTAACTGTAAAATAGGCACGAGCACTTTCTAGATTTAAATTTATATGAAGAAAAGTCTAAAACCATTTTTCATTTTCTACACCAAGTAGTTTAGGACAGGGCGAGCTGGATTCCTTCGCCTTCAGAAGACAGGAGAGCGGGGAGTTGCTTCAAGGTTAGCTGGCTGTCATGTCTACACAGGTGAAAGAGAATGCTCAGCTAGGCACATATAAAGTGTTTGTCATGATTTCTTGCTGTGGGCGTGTTTGAAGGTGGGGCAGAGATAGGCATGAGAGATTGTTGTTTCTGATTAGCGATGTTGACACTGCTGTTTGCCCCAGCCAATGGCCCCATTGTGCAAACCAAATGTGTATTTAGTGGAGGGTACCTCAGGTCAAGGGACCGCTGTACATATGCTTATGAAGCAGATGAAGTCCATATTCATGACTTTTACATATTTCTTGGAGTTTTGACACCATTTTAATGAGACAGCATATGCAAAAATGCTTACAACAGCTGCCTGGAGGTAGACCTTTTTATTATCACGGCTTCCCCCCCTCACACCTTGCCTGTGCCTTCTCCTGCATGGTTATTTAACATTTGTAAGTCTCTAGAACTTTCCTGTGGTGTTCTGTCCAGTTAAGGTGTTCAGCTAGAGTCTGTTTTAGACTTTGATTCTTCTGTAAACTTTTGCTTTTACATAAAATTTATTGACTCCGTGTTTTTCCTTCTTGGACTTGCACATGTCTATCAAAATCACAGCGAATTTATTTACGGACAAAGTAATAAGTTAACCAATATTTATTTACTTATCATTATGGTGCTGAAGATTCAATTCAAAGTGTCTCATACATACTAGGCAACTGCCCCACCACTGAGCTAATCCCCATTCTAATATCTGATAAGTGATTATTATAAGCTATGTCTTAGTCTAATGACAAAGGAACAGTAGAGGAACGATACACAATTTTCTGCCTCCATGGAACTTGTGTTGTAAATGCTGCAGTGAAAAATAGGGAATGTGGATGAATAATGGATATGCCATCTGCAAATATGTTTAGGCTTCTTCATTTTCTAATTTTGCTGTATCCTGATATGTCTGTGGGAAACTGGCTCCCGTGTTTGACTGGTGTCTTGGTAGGAAGTGTCTCTGATTGTATTCTGTTCTCTTTCTCTTTGCCAATTTGCAGTCACATGACAACACTCGACCAATCTCATGCTTAGAAAAACTGAATATCATTGTACTGTGTTCAACTCAAAGATGGTTCTTTGACAAGGGGTATTGACTCCTGTTACCTAGAGCCCCGGGGCCTCCTTTGTCCTCACTTGTTCCAAAGCCCTCTTTCCTTGGCGACTTCTCCTGAGAAAAATCTTCATTGTTTCTCACAAGTTATTTTAAGTATAATTTGGCATTGCTTGGAATCCAGTTAGTCTAACACATTAATTTTCTTGAAGTGAAAAGCATCACATTTCCTTATTTCTCAGATTCAACTCTCAGCCTTTATCCACTGGGCTGATAAGAAATTCAATTAAAAACTTTTAATGGGGATTTCCCCGCTCCCTCTCTGACTGGAGACCCAGTAGCCAGTGTCTGAGGTGTCCACTGCTGCAGCCTTTGCTCTCTGCCAGGGATAAGGAGATCATTAGAAAGACCGCTTATCAGGGAGTTGAGGTTGAGCTTCTACAGGTGCAATGTGCAAAGCTTACTGTGTGCAAGTCTGTATAATGCCTTGGAGACTTTGTACCATCGAGCTGATTACTCTGATGCAAAGCCCTCTCTCAGACAGTTAACTTATCTGAAAGCCTCTCTTATCGTCCGTGAACCAAGGGCAAACTCATGTTCGTTCTGTCTTTCTCACTCACCTGTCTACTCTAAGTTGCCTTGGATTGCTATATTAAACTCCAGGGAACAATGAACTCATTCTTTCATTTAGTAAGTGTTTGTTCCATCCCAAATTTTCTATGAGCCTTTGAAAGGACAGAGGAAAAGTCCATACAGCTGCTGGCCCACAGTGGCACATAATTGGGATGGAGAAAGGGAAGACTAAGTAAGCTAGAGGCTACTAAGTAACAGGGCGGCATTGAAATGGACAAGAAAGATGTGAAAATAGACAACACAGGAATAGAAAAGGAGCTCTGAGTCTATTGAGGATGTCATCCCAGATGTGGACTACAGAAGGGGATGGATGGATCTTAGGGAGAATGTGGGATTTTGCTTAATGTATAGGTGACTAGTAATGATACATCCCAAACAATAGAGGGAGAAGGAAAGAAATAAAGGGAGAAGGAAGAGGAATAAATAATATGGGAAAAAAAGAGGGTCAGAGAAGAGGCAAGAACAAGAGCAAGAAAGAAGGAAAGAGAGGAAGAGGAGAAAGATGAAGAGGAAAAGGAAGAAGGAAAAGAAGAAATAGAAGAAGGCTGGGAAAAGCCTGGGGGAGAGAAGAGAGAATGGCCTGTAATGCATAGCACACTATAGCTGGCATGATGAGTCCATTAAGAGGGTTGTGTGTGATGGATGGAGAGAGAAGGTGGACTGCAAAGCCCAGTAGGTAAAGCAGGAGCATTGCCAGCATGCTGTCTTGTGTGAGAAACCAGAACTCTACCTCTGTGAATTCAAGAAAGAGAGCTACCTGTTTTCTCATCTGAACAAAAGAGAAGGTGACAGAATCTCCACCTTAACGTTATTGAGAGGAATAAATGGACTTACGAATCCAAAGTATAAGCACAGTACTTATGGCACAGCAGAAACCAAAGGGTTTTTCCTTTCCTCCTTTTCCCTGAAATCTATCACAAACCCTACAAAACCAAAGGTTCCTTATAAAAAGTGAATGCATGTGGGATGTAGGTAGAAAAGAGAAGTTGATGTAAAGATAAGGAGTCTGAATCTGGGAGGCAAGATTGTGCCTAAATCCACACAAAAATTAAACATTACTCAATGGCAAACATAATATTAAAATGAAAACAGATATCAAGAGTGAAAATGATTATAATCTTATTATATATAGTCAACCAAGACTGCTATTTATCTCTGATATTTCAACTTGGAAAAGCCTGAAATACTGTTTTCAATTTTTATAGATTTTTTTCCCCAATTGGAGCAGGCACAAACATCTGAGTTTTTGCATTGCCATTTTTTAGTTATTTCTAGGTTCTTGGTATTCACTGTTGCTCACTGTCTTGTTTCTTCCCTTTAGAAACCACCCTCGACACCTTGGAGTTTTCTCTCTACATATCCCTCTCTGTGAAAAAAACTCTATATAAATAAAACCATCTAGACTAATTTGTTGTTTATTTTCCTCTAAGATAGAAGAACATATTTTTTTCTAACTTGTTTTTCTTACCTGAAGATGTATCAGGGACATCAATTAATTGCAGAACTCTGATAAGATTGAACACACAGGAAAATAATAACAAGGGCTTTAGGTCTCATGGGCCCTAGATACTGCCTAGTCAGTGATGCCCAAAGACAAGTCTCTGAGCTTAACTGCTCTCCTTCTAGGGCAGATTTTCAACATGGAAGTGTTGAAGTTCTATTAGACATTAGTCTTCAATGGCAAGACAAAAAATTTGGAGAATGTAATTGAGGGCTACCTCTCTGGTCTAGCTTTAATAGAATTATGGGAAGCATACTCTGACATCCTTGCCTGGATAAGTCTCCTTTGCACATGCTGTAAGAGAAGCTTTTATTTGTTCCTTGATTCATCCACTAACAAAATGTTAAGAAATTATTCATCACTAGTTGTTTTCCTCTTTGTGTCATTGCATTTCACTGTCTGAGATATTCTTGACAGTTTAAAAAAAAAGGTCAACAATTAAGTAAATGAACCAGGGGTCCTTTGTGGGTAGGGAGGTCACACAGAAGTTGAAATCTAATGTAGTGGAGCTAGGGTGCTTGATGAGATTCAGTTATGAGAAGCCTACATCAGGGACATGCACATTGACTGGTGTTTTTCTTATGAATTTGTGACATTTAATATATTCCTTTACTTGTTGGGCCCACAAGCTAACTTTTATCGGCACTCTCAGGGATGGTTAAAAATTTGCAGTAATCAAATATACAAATATGTTATAATTTAAAAATAGAAATTGTATCTTTATAGTGATTATATCATCAGTGTAGGTCACTCAGTGCATGAAGATGCTACACAAGAAGATGAGGGTTTTGAGACATCTTTTGTCTGTATTTCTATGGGAGCAGGGAAACCTTTTTATTCCACAGCATAAAATAAAAAGAATCCCGCCGTTATTAGTGATACAATGGCTTTATTTCAGTGCAACCCATTTAACGATATATGCAACTTGCCATGCACAATTTCTTTGCATCAGGAGCACCAACTAATCTTTTGCAAGATATTATAGATCTGGGACTAGTTTTTTTTCCTCTTGTTATAGGCTGATTTAGCATATTTTATTCTCAACCTTTACTTTGGTTAAGACTCTTTTGACTGTAAGCAACAGAAACCAATAAGTTAAAGAAAGTAATTTATTGAAAATATGCCTAAGTCATTCAAAGAAGGAAAGACCAAGCTAAACTGACCAGTAGGAGCAGCATTATGCTGGGACATTAGCGGGGAACTTGTGAACTAGGTGGCATGGCATGGAGGGAGGGCATTCTCGGCAGTGGCTGTGGATGAGGTAGATCTCTGTCATTCTCTTTTACTACTGACTATAAAGGGAATCTGATACAAGATGTGGTCAGTAGTGGGAGTTGAGAGAAAACTATTTTTATGGCGTAAATTCCTCAGGAAAATTTGGTAGGATTTAATAACTAATTGAGTATGGCCATGAAATAAAACAAATTGATAAAGGCAATATTAAACAGCGAAGGTACAGTGACAGGAATAGGAGGCTCACTAGTAGTCACTTTGCATCTACACTCTGGAAGCAAAGGGAGAAAACAGGAAGTGTGGTCAGGCTTAAAAATGTCAAGGGCTGGCCCTAGTGATGCACTTCCTCCATCTAGTCTCAACCTCCTGGAGGTTCTAGAGTTTTCCCATACAGCTCCATGAGGTGGAGACTAATTGTGCAAATACTTGAGCTTATGGGGGGGGGGTGCATTTCCTCTTCAAATCACAACAAAGGAATTATGATTCAAGGGATTGGAATATGAAGATGGTATTAGGATAGCTAATGGGCTAGAATAACTCTATCTGTAGTTTATGTATCGATGACTCCTCATTTCTTCAAAGGTAGGAACCCTGTCTTGATCACCTTTTCAGCCTTTTAAGATTTAGCACTTAGTAGGTGCAAAAATGATCCATGTCCCCTTAGGTTGAGTTGAGCCTAAGTGAGAAAGGAGTAGAACGCTAGAGTCAATCTCAGTTTTCTTCCGGAATCAGCTCAAGCTTTTGTCTTTGTTATGAAAGCTCTGTCAGAACAAACTGGTTTTTAATAGCAAGAGAGTCCACCTGCCTCATTTATTTTTTCCAGTTAGATTTGCGCTCTTTGGAAAGTGTCATTTGCTTCTTGTAGAACTTACTGCATTATAGGTACTTAAACCTTAACATTAGCATCTTAGGAGAAAACAAGGAGAAAGATGTTTTTGTCTGAGTTTTCCTTTGACTGTAGACAAAAGGAAAAACAAAACTCTGACAGCATTCCAAGATATTCTTGCCTACTGTTCGCTGCTTGATCAATACTTCACCAGCAGCAAGGTACGTGCCGTCTTCCCTCATATTTCAAGTAGGAACTGGGTAGACATCCTGATAATAATAGGTGGCATTGTGGAGAGGGATACAATATAGATTCTATTTGTTTTCATCTTAACTGCATTTATTCTCTCTCCATTTTATTGCTCGTTCATTGCTCTGTGCCAGCTTGAGATATACATGTAATACTATGCCAGGAACATTCAGTCAAAAACATTTTCAGATCTTGTCATCAGCAGAGTCTTCTTTTTAGGCATCTATAGTTTAGTGAATCCAAACCACTCATTATCTTCAACTTAAACATTCCATCAAAAGAGTCATATTGGAATATCTCAGTAAGACTTACTATAATATAATATTCATGGATAGGAAGGGTGTTTCCTTAAGGCAATTTAGTGACCTGCATCGGGCATGAAAAGGCTTAGCTAAAAGTTGGGCAAAAATGATCAAATTCATGAATAAAATGGGCTGTTACACTATTAAATCTAATCTGTTTTTATAATGTGTGGCATTATTGCATTCTTCAGATAGATGAGACACTTTGATATGGGATCATATTTGTGATAAATTCCAACTGCTTGCTTTCCTAAAATTTTATTGATCTTTAATAAAGTTAAAACTTATATTTTCTTCTATGCTCAAATATAAACTAAAATTATTCACTTGTATTCATAAAAGTCAAGTTCTTACGTTTTTTTAGGAATAATGAAACAACTGAACATTTTAGGACTCTATTGACCACGTCATGGGACCTACAGATCTCACTTTGCTTAATTTAGAAAGGAGGGAAACAAAAGACATAAACACTAGTTGATTATTATCAAATAAATGGTGGCATTAGAATTTAAATTAAAATGGCATAACTGAATCTGCCATTGCCTTTTGAAACCAGAATTGAATCTCTTTTCAAAAGTAGTTGTGCTGGCTTTACACACAGAAGACAGGAAGATAGACATCTTTGTTTCTCAAGTAAAGTAAGTTATTTTGTTCTGGCCTGCTGTCAAAGGTGTTCCATTAAGAGGTGGGAAGATTATAGTATTTGTCTTCTGTTGAGTTTTCAGTGTCTAAACGTACCCATAAAAGAGTTACTCTGGGTAAGTAAGTCTATACTGATGAACATTACATAAGTTAATCTAAGGAGGTAGGTATGAGCAGTAAAGTCAGCTGTTAATCCAAGTTCCAAAAACATCCAGCAGAACCACAAATGTTAACAAAAAAAGGTGATCTAGTGATAATTGCTAAAAGCACAGTAATAAGGCTGTGTTATTGACCATTGAGATACCTATTGGGATCATCTCAAAGAGGTCTTGTAGTGGAAGAGAAAGTCTGGGCTCAACTCTAAAATCATCATGAGAAAGTAGTAATTTATAGAAGAGGAGCAGTGTGGGATAGATACTGAGTCTAGAAAATCCATAGGAAAATATCATGAGTAAGAGGGTATTCCACTGACCTGAGTGGAGTCTTCTAAGGCACATCAGTACTATTAGATGTTTGTTACCTGGGGGATGCGAGACAATGAAGATGATTATAGTAAGGGAGATTAAGGATGCAGCATTTTGGCTGAACTGACTTAGCCAGGCTCTTTCTAAAGATGGATTTTATAAGGAAGTATATAGAAAGGATTAGCAGGAGGTTCAGATGCCCAATTCATGGTGGGTCAGACAAAGAATGTTGTCACAAACACCATCTCTCTTTGTTGGTAGTCAAACTTGAATTCAGTCTCTGCTGTATTAAATATTTAGTTGACAATCACCTCCTTTAGGACTAACTGGAGATTCTGTTAAAAATTCAGAGTCCTAAGTCAACCTTTGTGTCCCATACTTATAATCCAAGAATCTAGGACCATGAGATAGGAGGATTCCAAGTTCAAGACGAGGCTGGGCTATACCATGAAATCCTTTCTCAAAAAAAAAAAAAAAAAAAAAACAAAAAAACAAAAAACAAAAAAACAAAAAACAAAAAACCAACAGAAAAAAGTAGATTTCCAAGTCCAGTTACTGCAGTTCAAAGTCAGTCAAGACAATGGGTGTTTGTTTGTTTTTTTGAGACAGGGTTTCTCTGTGTAGTTTTGGTGCCTGTCCTGGATCTTGCTCTGTAGCCCAGGCTGGCCTCGAACTCACAGAGATCCTCCTGGCTCTGCCTCCCAAGTCCTGGGATTAGAGGCATGTGCCACCACCACCTGGCTAAGAATTTTATATTTTAACAACCATTCCTTATAGTTATTATATACAGTAAGTTTTTGAACTAGAGCTGCCTTTGCTAATACCAGGAAACTACCCTTTGAGAAAGCCTGGTTTGTATGTTTTAAAACATAACTGATAATGTTGTCCTACAAATGCCCCTCAAGTCAACAATGTAACAAAACGGCAAGGCCAGAAATGTCTCTGGGATGTAACTTGCATTTTCTGGTTTCTGATTTTGAAGCAATGATGACAAAAGGGATGAACTGTCTGCACGTTGAAAGATCATGGCCTGGGGGCATAAGGCCCTGGGGAATCAATTTTAGCCTTAGCAGGAAAAGACAGTGGGGGTAAAAAAAAATCTACGAACTTCGCAAAACAGATAATTCTGTTCATTTCATAAATTTGAACAACACTCTTCTGCCAGCCGTTTGCTCCTGTGGTTTCTATTTAGCATTGTGTAATGGCCTCTCAATTGTCAAGTGATTTCCTAGTTATTTTAGGCTTTCTATTTCTTTGGCACTTATCATTCTGTGCCTACTGAAAAAGTGAACAATAAAAGTAATCAATTGGGAACATTTTAATGAGGCAATCCAATCCAAAGCCTTGCATTCTCCCATTTGTTCAAATTGGAGGAGGTTATAGCTGCAAGCTCTATTTCACTTGGCCTAACCAAAGAGAAGAGATAAAGAGGAGAGTTTCTGCTAATGTTTTCTTGGTAATGTTTGGGCATTGAATCCAGGGCTTTGTAAACCATAAGCAAGTCTTTTCCCACTGAACCACACCCCCAGCACAGAAAACAGGTGGCCTGTTGAGGTAGAAGTCTGTAGTACAGTGGTCCTTGATTTCTTAAGTTATTTATAATTCACCAACAAAAAGACTTTGGGAGCAATGTTATAACTTGTTTGTAAAAGTTAAAGATCACTGGAACATTAAAATTTAAGCACAAGCTGATACCTGTGCCCTATTTGTGGCATATGGTTTCTAGAGTGCATAGTTCTTGTGAGATGGACACACTAAGACAATTCAGTTATTATTTACAGGGGAAATGTGTACCTCCATGTTGAGGTAGTAGTTTTGAGTTTGTAGGATAGTAGATGAAGATTTCCTGGTTGCTTAACTCAGAACTCTTTCCAAAAGCAGTATGGTTGTATGACCACCGAAAATCCCACAAGCATTTAGTATTTTTATTTAGCCATGCTTTGCATCATCTCAACATCTCTACATAGTACCTTCCACACAAAACCTCCTGGATCCAAGCACAAGCATTTCATCAGCAGTGTCTTGGTCACCAAGAACTCTAAGGCAATTTAGAGAGTGTTGAAAGAATCTTAGTGGACGATAAAAGACAGCCTCAGACTTAAATGTGATACAAAAAGATCTGCATTACTGCCAAAATTCAAGTGACAAAGTTAATTAATTTATTGACTAGAGAGTCATTTGGAGGGCAAGATATTACTTTGAAAGTATTAGATTAAAAATATTATGAAGAATAAAGATATATCTGGATAAAATTCTAAGTAAAAAGCTTTATATGTAGTATTTTAAAGTTCTCAATTGGTTTCTTGTTCTGAAATAATTGTGCTTATGTTCTGAAGTACATGTAGACATTTCTGTCTTCCTTCACTATTTCCTCTTAAAACTAAGGTGATGGCTTGAAGGAATACTTGGAAATGGTAGTTGATAGATATGTTGGCCTTTTAGAACTAAAGGTTACTAGATCAAGAAAGCCAAATGCCTTAGCTTCTTCATGTGGTTGTATGCTCATAATTCTGGTGTTTATAATGTTGTATTGTTCTATAGAATTAAATTTTTTAAGGTTGGATTTGAAATTATTTAAAATTTCTGTTTAGACGACAACACTATGAATAACATATAGGTCTGCCAATGAGTTTAATGTTAACAAAACAATCCCTATTTGTGGTGCATTGTAATTGGCAAACAGTTTTAGGAGTTGGATCAAATGTTAACTTGCAGTCCAAATAGGAGGAAGAACATGATGATTTGGATAGGATAAAGTTCGTGTGTGCGTGTGTGTGTGCGTGTGTGTGTGTGTGTGTGTGTGTGTGTGTGTGTGTGTGTGTGTGTAGACTAGAGGATACCATTCCTAAGAACTCCATTACTTCTTTTGTGATAGGGTTGCTCCCTGGGACCTGGGGCAAACCGATTAGGCTAGGCTGGATGGTAGGCAAGCCCCAAGGACTCTCCTGCTTCTGCTTTCCTAACTCTGGGATTGCAAGTGTGTGCCACTACTTCTGGCATTTTTGCCTTGGTTCTGGGGAATCAAATTCAGGTTCTCCTACTTGCAAGGTAAGTCCCTTCCTGACTGAGCCGTGCCCCTGTCCCCATGACTCAGTTTTAAGGAACTCCTTTTCTGGTGATTTGGGAGTCTTTTCGCCTAAGAAAAATCATTGTTATTATTGAGCTAACATATAGAATAGTGTAAGAAGTGGCCAATGAAATTGAGAAAAGCTTGGAAGAGCAATGCTAAGAAGTCACTGTTCAGACTCCTTTGGAGAGCTGTTTAACCATGAAAGACAGAGAACTGGTATCTGATGAGGCTTACCACCATCTTTCTCAGGTTATTTTGTATAGATGGGGCTCAGTGGAGGACACCATAAGATATGGAAAAGGTATTTGGTTTTCCATGTGCTGAAAGTTAGATATGAGGTTGAGACACTGCAATCTCATGAACAAAGGATCTTGAAAACTGCAAGGCTAACAATAGTAACAGTAAAGAGAAGCTAACGCTCTGTGGAATTTCTCATAAGTTAGGCAGAGTTGTATGCATGCTGTGCAGATTTCATTCATTTAGTCCTCACCGAGACCATGGTGTATGTAAGTTCTTTTTCTAATTATACAGACCAGGCACACTGAAGGCCATTAGGCAATTTTTCTAAGTTCTCGTATTTAATAAATGGGTGAACCAGGGTATACACTAAATAGTAATGCTCCTGAGGCTATGTTCTCTCTCTTTTATTGTGTGTATATATGTTGTTGTGTGTGCATATACATGTGGAAGCCAGATACAGATGTCAGGTATCTTTCTTAATGTCTTACTGTTACTCTTGCTGTGATGAAACAGTATGACCAAATCAACTCAGAAAGGAAAGGATTTACTTGGTTTATGCTCCACATTACCCTCATGGAAGAAAGTTAGGGCAGGAATTCAAACAGGGTAGGAACCTGGAGGCAGGAGCTGACACAGAGGCCATGGAGGAGTGCTGCTTCCTGGCTTACTGACCATGGCTTGCCCAGTCTGCTTTCTTATAGAACCGAAGACCATCTGCTCAGGGGTGGCCCCACCTGCAATGGGCTAGGTCCTCTCACACCAATCATTAGTTAAGAAAGTGCTGTATAGGCTTGGCTACAGCCCAGTTGGATGAAGACATTTTCTCAGCTGAGGTTCCCTCTTCTCCAATGACTCTAGCTTGTGTCAAGTTGACATAAAACTACCCAGCACACTCAAATGCCCTCCACTTTACTTTTTAGTGTTTCTTACAGATTCTGGAGCTTACTGATTCAGCTAGACTGGCTAGCCAGTGGTCCTCAGGAATCCTCCTGTTTCTGCCTCTCCAGCACTAAGATTATAGGCATGTGCCACCATGCCCAATTTTTGTGTGGAGATTCAAATTCAGGACCACCTCATACTTACATGGCAAGCACTTTCCTGACAGGCACCTCCCCAGATCAAGTTTCTTAAGATATGCATATATCAATTAAAGTTTTGCCCATCTAGATTCATTGTAGTGGACATGAAAGAACAGGTTTATATCAGCTCTTTGTAAAATAAATGCTGATTTTTAAAAAATTAATTACTTTTTTCTTGCTTGCAACTTGGGGGCTTCTTGGATGTTCTATATACATCTGCTTCTAGAAGAAAGCTCAGGGATCTTGTGACGGATAAGGGCTTGGTAAGGGAGATCGGCCAAATGATTATTAGTGAACCCTGGAAGTTATCTCATTTCAGGAAGCAATCATTCATTTTTCTTGTTCTTCAAGGAGAGTGGTTGAAGAACAGGTAACTAACCTTCAGCGCTTGCCCACCCCTGGTTTGATCAGACAGTAAACTGTTCAATTAAGCTTGTGTCCTTTGCTGTCTTTTTCTAGCTGCTCTTTGATCAGTGAAAGTGTAATTTGAGTGGTAGAGCCATGTTGGATGTTCCTGCCACATGTTCTGATGAGTTAGCACGCTGCTGTTGTCACACAGCTTCTTAAAGGAAGCATCATGCTATCCTGTGGGGAAATAAGCAGTGTTTTGATTGCAAATAGACTGCTCATGGAGGGGCTGCCCGTGGTTGCACATGTCGCTTAGGCACGCAGCCAGCCTGGGAGTGATTGATGGGTACTCTGCTCCCTCCAGGTGCACATTCGCTTGTGCTGGGAAAGGAATGAAGGGCACCTTTGGAAGAGGAGGGACTGTGGTAATCATTTCATCTTTCTTCTGCTCAATGCACACTCATTCTTGAAGCATATATGAATGCCCACTCTTGTAGCAACTCTCCTAGACCATTACTCTATATTGCAGGTTCAATTTGTTCATTTCTAGTACTGTTTCACAGTGACCATTATTGACTCTGGTATATCGCCTGATTGCATGCTTCTGTTAACTTGAAAGTGTATAAGAAGGATCAGAAAGTAAGGTTTCAGTGGGTGATGTTACCAGGGAATACACAAATGAGAAGTCATCATACTGGCTTCTGAATTTATGCTTGAAACTCATGGGGATCAGAGAGAGGCTGAGCTTTTCTGTCATTGAAGTTTGCCTGGTTGCCTGGAAATAGTCACCCTTGCCAGTCTGACTTGATTTAATTATGTTGGATTTGTTCGGTCCCATGCTAAGTTCTCTTCTTTGTCTCTTCTGTGATAATCTTCAGAGAAGATCATCTCAGTCACACATTGCCAGGTAGCACGAAGGCCACACTGGCACTCGGGGGAGTGAGCTATCCCTTTGGTCTCCTCTGCCTCTTCTGTTTTTTTTTTTTTTTTTTTTTTCTTCTGACTTTATTGAACCATCGAACTCCTCTTGCATCCTTTGAGCTTCAAAGTGAGCATCTGGCTGTGTTTTTTTGTGCATGGGAATTTGGCTAGGTTTCTGGATCTATATTATACCTCATAACCAAACTCTGGCTGGCTTTCATGGACACACCCTCTAAATACTCTCTTGTTTTTTTCTTTTTTTTTTTTTTTTTTTGGTTTTTTCGAGACAGGGTTTCTCTGCGTAGCTTTGTGCCTTTCCTGGAGCTCACTTGGTAGCCCAGGCTGGCCTCGAACTCACAGAGATCCGCCTGCCTCTGCCTCCCGAGTGCTGGGATTAAAGGCGTGCGCCACCACGGCCGGCTCTTGTTTTTTCTTAAGGATACTCAGGAGTTTGTGGTTGCTTTTGGTATAGACAGTGAACTCTGAACCTCCAAGAAACATTCCCTGGCTCATCTGTGCTGAGCTCTTGGGGTGGCTTTCCTGCTGTATTGCTCTGAAGCCATGTTGAACAAGCCTGTAGTATTCGCTGGCTGTACTTTGAGAAACAAAGCATTAGGTCCCTTCTCTAAGTGTGGGGGATGTCTCCAAATCTGGGAAGGGAAATGTGTACACAACAGTCATTATCTGCCCACATTAGCATGCGGCAATATACTGAACCTCTTCAACAGAGACTCAGTTCCTACTGCCCCTCCCCACAAAGGTTTTAAGCAGTTTTTAATATTGGACTCCTTTTTATTCTTGCTTCAAGTTTTGTTCTAAAAAATACCTTACTGAGTCACTGGAGTTCTGGCCAACTGGAATTTATAAACCCATTTTCTTATTTTACTGCCTGGAAGTCTTGCTTTCTATACTTTTTATCTAAGTTACTGGCTTTAAAGTGTCAGATTTTAATACCAAGGCCATGACATGACAATGTGGCTCTCTGCTGCATTTACACTGTCCAGGAAGTAAGTATTGCTGCTGTTTCATTTAGTGGGTAGGGTAGGAAACATGGCACTCACTGAGACTGAAACACATTTGCTACTATTTCAAAAATAGCATCCAGCTATAAAGCAGTCATTTTTTTTTACTACATACATTAGTAAAAAGAGTTGACTATTTCCCCTCATCCATCCATTCATTCATTCATTCATTCATTCATTCATTCATTCTCTCTCCCCCGCCCCCCCAGAGGAGACCTGAGATGTGCTCTTTTATAGCTCTCCATCTTATGATTTGGAGAGATTATGCTGAAGTTCACTCACCCTGGGACAAACGTATGTCGGTTGAAGCTACACTATCATCACCAGTGTAATTCTGTGTCCACCCTGAGGGAAGTTAACCACACACATCTTGAATATATCCCATGAGGGACAAGTTCCCACACAAGGGCTTTATGTGCACACAGTCTTTGAAAACGGCACATAACTTCCAAGTTTGAAAGAAATTCATTATTTAGTACTAAGAATCTCAATTTTTAAAAAATATCTATCTGTGTAGTCTGTTTTGGTACAAGTTCAATGGTTTAACAACCCAAAATGGGCCAGTGGGTCCCCAAAGACTACTGGGACCCAACTGCGGTTATCTTTTGTCACAGTGCTTTTGTAGCAAATAAATTAATTTGCTGAATAGATCTTGTATCCAACAGGCGAGAAATGAGAGTAAAAGAGAAAGAACACAGAAACAAATGACTGCCTGGGAACCTTGACTGATTTCTGGATTGCTTTGTGAACTAAAGCTAAAAAGCATGAGGCAAATGAACACAGGGAAACAAGCATTCATAAGGCGAGGTCTTTGCTTCATCGTTTCATGATAGAAATGATGGCTGTTGAAAGACTGTGGTAAGTTTAAATAAGATTGGTGAACACACCAGAAAACCAGAAAATTCCAACGTTCACCATTCTCACCAATGATACCAGAAGCATTTTGATGGGAATTTCTTCAGCTTTTGACCTTTGAAATGCTGATAAGCTGCCAAGGTGTATTACCTATTATCTAAAGGTGAATTATCAGTTTTGGATTTTTATTTCCTCAAGTCACCAAAAGGTTCAATTGTAGCACATTGCTAAGGGGTTAATTTTCAAACCAATGAGTGGTAGGAAGGGCTAGTGTTAAAAGAAAAAAAAAAGAAATTATAACTGATAAAAATCTTAACGTGAAAGCAATTATAACTGGCAAAAATCTTCATGTGTGAATGATTTTCTTTTACATTTCCTATGTATTCTGGAGGAATGGCAATTTCCTGGTTCAGTCTGGCGGGAGTGATAGGTAAACGCTGGTGAGCCTCTTGTAAAAGGAGCTGTCATGTTCCACCACTGCTGTCTGCCACACACAAATAACACAAATAACACCTACCAAAGCAGCTCTCTGAAGTCCTGAGTGTTGACACATCCTGCTCTCTAGGTGTTATAGCATCATTGTTCAATTGCAGTCTTAATCAAATAGGATACCTTGATTCAAAAGTGCGTGTCTATGTCACCAACTTGTGGTAAGCTGCCCCACTTCCCTAAACAATGTGGCATTTTATATAGGAATTATTAATCAGCTGTGATTATTTTAGAATCAGAAGTGGTGTGATTCATCAGCTCTTGTTTGCAGAGGATGTGCTTATGCTGAGTCTGGCCTTGCATGGAGACTAAAGTAATCCACCAGCCTATCAAACGCCTGCTGTTTCTTCTCCCATGCTGCTCCCCAGAACTACTCATCTCTTCTGGCTGAAATAACAACACATACATCTCTCTCTCTCTCTCTCTGTATATATATATATATATATATATATATATATATTATATATATATATATCTTTCTATCTCTCTATCATATATCTATCCATCTATCAATGTATGTATAAATCCTCAATCCATCCATTTATCTATCATCATGTATGAATATATATATATATATATATATATATCATCTACTTATATATCTATTCTATCATCTATCTATCTAACATCTGTCTGTCTGTCTGTCTGTCTATCAATCTATCTACCTACCTACCTACCTGTATCTCCTTGTTGTACAGAGCAGGCACAATTTTAAAATGTAAATGAATAACCTACTTAAGTGGCCTTTTTTTCTCTCTGAGCAATGGTGTTGTCATTCATTAGCTTTCACACATCAGTCATTTTTCTTTGTTTGTGCCAGGACTTAAAACAGGAATAAAGATCATGTAATTATATATCAAAATTAGTTTTGCAATTAGTGAGGTGACTTTTTTTAGGTTTCTTTCTTGTTGTAATAGATCATTCACATTTTAAAAGACATTTGAATTTTGTAAGAACTTATATTTAATAATTAAGCATTATCTTCATTTCTTTTCATTTTATGCATAAATTCACAATCATATCATTTCAACATATTCTGTTTTGTATGTTGCAGATTACATAGTAGAACCTATACAGAATGAGGGTGCAATCGCTCTTTATGAGAAATCAAAACTCTTGTTTTGAGACAGGGTTACTATGGAGTTCAGGCTAGCCTCAAATTCATGATCCTCTTGATTTAACTTCCCAAGTTTTGGGATGACAGGTATATACCACTGTTCTTCTTGATAAATTAGGAAACTATAATTCTATAATAGCAAAACTTAACTAATTCATTAAAGTGAGGCATATTTCTGTAATTAATTTTAGTAAATGACTCCCAATTCTTTTATTTTTAATGGAAATTATCTTGTCTATCATAACCACTTTGTGTTAATGTTCTTGAGATTGACATTGTTCCCTATTTAACTATTATCCTGTAATTATAAATCAATGGGAACCACTGGGAATTTTAGGGCAACACCATGGCATTATTTTTCAATAGCATCCAAATACTTCCCCATGTTTACATATAATTCTGTAATAAAACATTTAAATAAAGTATAAAATATTACTAATATCACCATACTCTTGGTTATCATATTTAGCATCATTTATTTTATCTGATTTTAGCCACATGAGCAGTACATTGCTATATTCTCCATGTGGAATAATTAAATTGTCAGAGCTAAGTTAAAAAATAAATCTTCCCATGAAACAATAATTCTTCCAAGTACAGAGGAAAACACGATTATCTTTAGCACATCTTTTTAGATTTTTTTCCTAGTCATTCACAGATAAAATTATAAAATGTGGGTATGTGTCTGAATGCTTTACTAATGTTATACCATGCACATAACTCTGTATAATTGCTTTTTTTTAAAAAAAAACTCATCAGTGTGCCTTAGAGATTGTTCCATTCAAGTTCTATCATAATAGATAGGGGAACCTTGAGAAGACAACTTAGCTGTGTCTCTGCTTCAGTTCCCTCATATGTATGTGTAGTGGGAATAACAATCGTGTCCACCTTGTCATATTATTGAAGCATAATACTAGTTAATGTCAACGAAACCCTCAGAACAGAGCTGCCATACATTAGTATTATGCCAGTGTTTAAGTCCAATCTGAATTTGTGATATGCTGCAGAACATTTCAGTGTGGTCCTATTATTATTTTTTTTTTTTCATAGAAACATCTCTATTGATTACTTTGAAGTAAGACTTGGAATTCCCTGCAGGTGGCTCAAATGAGCAATGAAGTTGTAGATTCTTAAATAATTTATCTGGTCTATTTCATCGACTAGAAACACATCTTTCATTTAACGTGCTAAATTCTCTTCTGGGGTGTAGTGCTGTGGTTCAAGAACTCTGCTTAGGTAACTCGCTCCCCCATTCCTCTTCATGACAGTCCCTTAGCTCATGCTGTTGGAAGGCAGAGAAGGGAAAGGCGCTGGGGACCATCGGCATCTGCTGGACCATCCATGATTTCTACAAAGAGATGAACGAGCTGTCAGGGACTCTGTATTGGTCCTCGGTGTGTTGTTCGCTGCTCAGTCTGTTTTTTTGGATTCTGGTTGGGCCGAGTGTTGCTTGTTTGAAGTGATCTGCCTCCAGGAGTCTTTTTATCTGGATTCCAGGCCTCTCCATTCCTCTTATTCTTTCTGAACTTCTCTGGTGTGACACTGAGGACTTGGATAATTCTGGGAGCTCCATTTGTTTCTTGGCCCTGGGCTGCCATGGGCATCAATCTCCACTATTGATGGTCTGTGGCCGTTGTTAACTTCATCTTTTACTTCTCTGAAGAGTGGTCCTTATTTGTGGGCTGGGTTCAGGAGTGTAAATAAAGGAACTAATCTGACACTTGTGTTTCCATTCTTCATATCCCTTCACTGCCTAGAAGTGGTGAATTTGGACCATGCTTCATTTATGCCATATCTCCTTCTACCCTCTACTCCAAGACCTTGCAATGGAAGTAGGAAGTAATTAACTAGCCTTTTAGTGATATGCAAGACTGCTAACTAATTTCAATCATCTAGGCTGGGTCAAGAGAAATTAACAACATTTAAGGTACAGAAAGTTCCTTCTCCCTGGACATGGCTGACTGTTTAGAACTATTGCCTTCTGGCTGAAATACCATTAGGAAACTAGAAGAGAAGCACAAACTGTTTTAGTCCTGTTTTTCAATGATAACAATCCTAAAGTAGCTCAAATAAATGAGTGTGCGGATGGACAAGGCCAGTAAGACTAGTTTCAAAACAGAAAAGAACATTAATACATTTAAATGTTATTTGCATGGAGTCATTGCTGGCACAATGCATATATATCCATATTGCATATACATTTATAATTTTGTGCACATATTTTTGTATCTCTTTAAGTTACATATTGAGAAGTATAATTGCCATAGGATATGCATATTTGATATTTTACTATATAATGGCGAATTACACTAGACCATTTTTTAAAATTTCATTTTATTTTGTAGTGTGTGTGTGTGTTACACATGTGGAGGTCAAAGGGCAGCTGTGGGCTTCCGGTCTCATCAAGTGGGTCCCAGGATCAAATTAGGGTTTTCAGACTTGGTGACAGGAACTTTGACCCACTGAACCAGCTCAGCAGCTGGGCTAGACCACTTCGATACTCTGTTTCTAAAAGAGTGTTGCTTGCTAATGTTAGACATTTCATATAATGTGTTCATACAGAAGTCCCCCAACAACCCTCCACAGCTGTGATCATCATATTCCCATTTTACATATTAACAAACAGAGGTTTGAGCAGCTTGCTGAAGGGTGACCAGTTTGGGAGGCTTTTCAAACCTAGCCTAAGAATTATACTAACTCTTCTTCATACAGGAAACAGGTTGTCACCTTGAGCAAATTCTCACAACCTCGACTGTTACTGTTTCCCTCACAACTTCATAATCTAAGATAAAAGTGGAAGATCATATTGTAAACAATGTCCTCCGTGAGCTCAGTTTAAATAGCTGTTTAGTGGTCAAGGGCAGGTTGTTGGCCGCACGTCCTTTTGGCCCACAGCCCTTCAGTACACAGGGAAAAGGCACAAAACTCAGTTGAATTGGGTGTGAGATGAGTTTCAGCACTAGGGACAGTGAGACCTCAGGCATTGTCCTGAAACTGGAATTGTGAGGGGTGTACTCTTGTCCCGAGGGACCCATATTGTTTGAAGTCAGCCTCACACACTAACTACTACAGGCATTTTTTTTTCTTTAAATTGAGACTGACAGAAGCCAATTCTTCAGATCAGAGAAAGAGAAAAACTCTTTGAACTGAGCTGTGATATTTAAAAATCTCTCCTTTCAGGTCTGTCGCCTG